>NC_091822.1:200189164-200507997 GCF_038994185.2 Dermacentor albipictus | reverse complement strand
GCCTGCCTGAAAAGGAAAAGAAATATCAGGCTTTCGTTATTTTAGCGTTCCTCGAAGGTGCACCTATAGAATAAACCGCGTATGCTTTCATAACTTAATCAGTCCTCCAAAGAGGCCGAACATTCATTTCCTTCCGGGGCCGCCGACTACCCACACAACCGAGCAAAGGCGAAAGGTTTTCCTCGAGCATTGAGCGAGACTCGACGAAAATGTCCGCACATTGCGCGAGTGCAGAAGTGGTCGGGCGCAAAAAAAAAGAAAAAAGAAACCCGCATCCTCCCCGAACTACGAGCACACCGCGGACGCGTGGTTCGGCCTCGCGGCGCGGGAGCAACACGCCCATTACTTCCGCCCGCAGGACCAACAGGTGGGGGCTCCGAAAAGCGGTGCGCCGACGAGCGCTCATCGGCATGCTAATCGCCGGTGCGCGGCGTGCCACGCGGCCAGCGCGTGCGGCTCCCGTTGTGGCGGAGCGCTTTTCGGCCGAACGTCGGCGACGCGCGAGAGAATCGAGTTATGTCGACGTGCAGGGGCCAGTATACGTGACGCGAAACTAAAGGAGGCCACCGAGGAACATGTGTCGCGGAGCCACGCTCGATGAAATCGTCGCAGGCACCCGTTTCCTTCGGGGCACGAGGTGCGTGTTACACGCATCTTATACGCTAAAAAATAATAAATTATGGGGTTTTACGTGCCAAAACCACTTTCTGATTATGAGGCACGCCGTAGTGGGGGACTCCGGAAATTTCGACCACCTGGGGTTCTTTAGCGTGCACCTAAATCTAAGCACACGGGTGTTTTCGCATTTCGCCCCCATCGAAAATCTTATACGCTAGTTCGTGGCGTTTTTTTTTTCTCTGCATCTGGCTCGGATCATCGGACAATTATCGATACAGGCCTGGTCCGGCTGGTTTCGCCCATTTACATTAGCACGGCGTAGAGACAGCGCTATTACGGTATACGACATTGTCCAAGGTTTCCTTATGCAGCACATCCGTCAAACCTGGCTGCAATCGGATTGTTTTGCCGGGCCACGGACGGCGGCTCCTGCGAACGTGCCTGGTTTTCCTCCACGTCGCATTTGCAATTGTTTTTGTTTGTGCGATCAAGCTCCGTCACGTTAACTTACCATACGCGTCTGCAGAGTGGACATTTCATCCGAGAATGGCATGCGTTCCGAGATGTGCGGGAGATGGCGTGCGCCCGCTTACAGTGACGTACAACAGGCGGCGGTAGTTTGTGTGGCGTGCGCCCTCGATCAACATCGTAGTTAACGCCTCGTTTCGTACGCGCTGATACATGGCGCGTTCAAGCATTCAGCATTCGAAGCACGCAAGGCTCGGTGCATGACAGCTACCAAGCTCGCGGGAGTTCAAAATGGAGAGAAGCAAGGCAGGGAGGTTAACCAGGACGGGGGCCGGTTGGCTATCTTGCACTGTGGAAACGAGAAGGGAAGAGGAAATCTGCCGATATCGCCAACCTACTGAAAGTTGTCTGCTCTGTGTCACAGGCGGTCGCGCAGTCCGCTAGCCTTCAGAAATAATGGCAGCGCTCTTGTGGCCCTTCTGTAGCTGCGATATGAGAGGCCATGGGGCCAAGATTTTGTCCAACGAGAAAGGTCTAGCCAGTTTATAGCTGCACAGAGGCCACGTTTCATTTTCAAGGAACGGACAGCAGCTGCTGTACTCTCCTCGACAGCGCAGGCAGTGCACTCGGCGCTATCGGCCATTCCAATAAGAATGAGCGCTAATTGGCGATTCGAACGCCCAGGCGTAAGTGACGCAGTACCGTTTGCTCACTCCGGGCAAGACCCAGGTAACAGGCGCAGTTGCAAAGAAGGGCCGAGAGAATGCAGAATTGGCATGGCTTCACTCGCCGTCGGTTGCAGTGGCATGTGATGCGCTAGCTTATTGCTCATGTGCTGCGTTGCGTCAGTCCTGGATGAAGGTATAGAAACAAGGATCGCTCCTTCATGGGCTCTTCTAGCACCGCTCCTTCATGGGCTCTTCTAGCACAGTATTCCCACCCGCCAGAAGTAGAACAAGTGAGAGAATACTGAGATAAAGTGGAATAATACATCACACGCTGAATGTACGAGTACCACAGGTGAGAGTTCAGTCCCGCGTGGTTGAGAGAAAGCACAGCACTGGATTGTGCGCCACGTAGCGTCTTGAAGCACGACGCTGAAGGAATCAATGAGCGCAGCTCCTTATTTAGTTTTTTTTTTCTCGCTCCCTGCTGTCTGCTGCCTTTTGTACCAAGTGGTTATTAGGACCAGTCGCTTTTTTAGCAACTTTTTTTCCTAATGCCTTGGCAATTGGTACCCCTTGTTTTCGCGAATAAAGATATTAACTGGAACTCGTGCAGCATGCGGTGACAACTGCTGGACATTCTAGCAAAAAGTGCTCAAGCGTTCACTGTCGTGTCCGCAAGCACTAGACCACATTCTGCTTGACAATCTATCACAATCGGAAACCAAGATCCTTGGACTATGGCCGTGCGCCCCGCTGGCGCAGAAAGGAACGCGGGCATCACTGCAGCGGCTCAAGTTGACGGGCCCCTGGCGGCTGCTCATGGACGCGGTGCGCACCTGTAAGTGTGCGCGCGCTCTTTGCTCGCCCTGCATAGTTCCTTTCCCCAGTGCAGGGTAGCAAACTGGAAGTGCATCCAATTAGCCTCCTCGCCTTTCCTCTCGGGAGGAAATCAAGAGAGAGGGTAGGCATGTTCATCAGAAATGCGTCTGGGTAGCTACCGGGGGACAGGAAAGGGGGCATACAGAAAAATTAGAGGGAGGAGGGGGGTAGGAAATACGGGGAGAGTGCCTCCACAGCCTTAATTGTGGGCTGACGAACCATAAGGACAGTCTTCGAGGCGCCTGCACGGACAAGGCCGATCGTCCAGTCATCGCAGTGCAATAGATAAGCGCGTTTCAGACTGAAATCGACGACAGCGGCACAATAAATGTTCGACATTCTCTTCGCTGCCGCAGACGTCGTACGCGTCAATCCGACCAATGCAATGCAAGTCTTCGTGAAAGATCGGAAAACGAGACATGCTTTGGCGGCTTCAGTGCACAACCTTGACTACACTGGTATATTACGCAATTTCGACGACGCTCGACTGCTTACAGGCCACCACCTACAGCGCTTGCACCCGTATGATTGTACACGTGAAGCCAAGAGATGTACCGTACATAAATCTTTATCCGTGCTTTAAGCCACCCCACTAGGTCTCTATTGCTTAAGTTACGCACCGAGCGCGTTAATGTAGTACATAAGTAGCACATCGCCTTCACCGGTAGTGCTATATAGACAAGATGATCACGGAAAATCGCGAGTGATTAAAGTGCAACACAACGAACGCTGGGACGGTGTCCGCAACGTACGATAAAACCTACGAACACGCTGCCTCACACCGGGCGCGAGCGACAGACAGTGCTGCTCGTTACTAGTCGGTTGCGTGTTTGCCTGGTACTCTTCATTTAATAACTGCTTTTGCCACTCGCTCCCACAGCGACTACGGCTGCGACAACCACCCTGCTTTACCTATAGCTCATCGCGATCGTTAATAATTCGAAGTCGCGAATTCAAAAGTATCATGCATGGCGGGTGAAAATTTCTCACAATGAGGGCGCGTCGTTGGCGCTGCGCTTTGTTTTATTAAGCGAGAGGCAGAAGATGGAAAAAATACACGGGAACGTCATCGTGTCTGCCGCGGAGTCTTAGCAATGACGAGTGCGAACTTTTGCCGGCAAGGGGCATGGTCAGCTCATTTAAATGTCGAGGGTGACGGGAACGACCGACCACGCACTCGACCTAGCACCGAAAAAACACGGGAACAGATTTACCCGAAGGAGACAAATCCCAGCGATTCATTCTCATGAGACGACATTCAAGTCAATGAAGGTAAAGGCAAGAAAACGAGGCACTAAGCCTGCACAGCGCATAGTGCCGCTGTCTTCCAAAGGGATCTGATCAGTCCCGTGAGCGTAAAGGCTGCTTTTGAAGCGCAGGGTTTGTATCTATATCCTTCAATCACATGAATTCAGTCGGATCGTAAACGCCACAAAGGCGCCCTCGATTGAACAGGGATTCTCTTCGATAGAATTCTTGTCTCATTGGAAGAGCTCCATATTCTCCGGCACGGAGCAAAGGCAGGATGACGCTGAGCACAGGCGTTTCAGCGTTGTTGGACCCAACTTAACGAGCTTCTCAAGGAGCACTTCTAAACATGCCTTTGCTCTTTTTTTTTTCAGGAAACGTAAGCACTGTGAGGATTGGGAGGTCAATCACACCGTGACCAGTTGTCAAGATTGGAGTCGGGCATTAATTAGATGGTAGCTGGCCCATGCCGTCGTCCAGCTTATCCACGCTGAGGACGTTGAAGGGAAGGACTGCTTCTCATCGAGAACGAGGAATATGGGTTTATTTACAGTATCTACACAAGGACGTTGCAGTTCATCAGTCTAGCCTGACTGCGAGAGAAAGTACACTGAGTAGCCGAACAACAGCGGTTTATAAACACTCGGTCCTCCTTCGATCCCTAGGTGAGGGAAACGTTCGACCAGTAGACGAGCCACCTCTCTGCGGGAGGGTTTACACACACACACACACACACACACACACACACACACACACACACACACACACACACACACACACACACACACACACACACACACACACACACACACACACACACACACACACACACACACACACACACACACACACACACACACACACACACACACACACACACACACACACACACACACACACACACACACACACACACACACACACACACACACACACACACACACACACACACACACACACACACACACACACACACACACACACACACACACACACACACACACACACACACACACACACACACACACACACACACACACACACACACACACACACACACACACACACACACACACACACACACACACACACACACACACACACACACACACACACACACACACACACACACACACACACACACACACACACACACACACACACACACACACACACACACACACACACACACACACACACACACACACACACACACACACACACACACACACACACACACACACACACACACACACACACACACACACACACACACACACACACACACACACACACACACACACACACACACACACACACACACACACACACACACACACACACACACACACACACACACACACACACACACACACACACACACACACACACACACACACACACACACGGTCTTCGCAGAAGTCGGCGAAAGCAGAAAGGCGCATCTTATTCCCCGAGCTGACCCCCGCAGCGCGGCCGCCGGTTCTCCATTGTCTTTCGTCTTGAAAGGCGCGTGGGACGTTGCCGCCAAATACGTTCCCTCGGAACTCCCCCGCTCGCGGCAGACCAGGTCGGCGGTGGCGTGCTCAGTCATAAAGCCTGGTTCGTGGAACTCATTTCGGCAATCCCAGGACGCAGAGTGGCCGACGCGGCGCATTGTCCTTGGTACACAGTAGACTTAGTGACGCCGTTTGGCTAAAGTATGACGGTGGCTTTCCAAGAAAAGTTGACGCCAGTGTCGCAACTGGCTGGCGAAACTTGCACCTCAGCGGGCCGTTCTTAACAGCACAAAGCAAGAACTTAAATTCTGAAGCCACTAATTTCACGAGTTTAGTACCTAAACATCAGGAGGGCATCGCAATGAGGACGTATAGAAAGCTCAGACGAGAGAACTTCGGAGTGTTCAGCGTTCATTCCACCTTTTTTTTTTACAGCGGAGCTGTCTTAGGCTAGTGTCCAGACTTTCGTGATGAGCGTAGGCAAAAACAATGGCGGTGTCTAAAGAGCTAAAATGGCATAGCTTGAAGGGACACTAAAGAGACAATAAATCAGTTCAGACTAATGAAGCATTCTTTGAGAACCCTGCAGGCAGTCATTTCAAAAAGATTATTTCATTATTAAATGAGAAAATGAAGTTCCAAGTATCAGTATTTGAATTTCGCGCCGATACCCCAGCGCCGGTACGTCAGCGTGACGTCAGGGATTCCGAAGTATCGGCGTTGGCGGCGTAAAGGTTCCCGAAACTTGCCATGTTTAATATTTGGTTTAATATTTAGAACACAATGTAGTCAATCTGCACCGCTATATATATTTAGTAGGCCCTGGAAGATGCCATCAAAATTCAAGACGTCACAGCCGCCAGGTGTGTTAACTTAAGTAGGCGTCGCCACTCGTATTTCGTTCTTGCGCTTTTTCTGGCTTACGAAACGTCTTATCATTGCAAGAGTGCTGTTCTTGGTGTTGTAGAACGGTAATTTACAGATGCAGAAGAAATCATTTCTCACTTTAGTGTCCCTTTAAGCATAAGGCAAAATCGTATCAGCGTATGTGTCCCAGCTGCGTTTAAGGCCAGATGAGCCTGGTGACGGTTTGATGCGTTGCGATGCACGCAAGCGACGCCAGCGCGGCCGTTGCGCTCGGCCTCACCAACGACGGGCCTCGCCGCGGAATGTGCCGACGCGTGCACCGCACACAGACCGGGGACGGAATCGCTGTCGGCACCGTTCACCCCGGAATGATCGACACATCCGGGTGAACCCTCCCGGTGGACCCCAACCCCATCGTCATTGTGGGTGACCAACATCCACGTGTCTCGTCCCGACGGAAAGAGGTTCTTGGCGTTCCCCGTGGAAATGTTTCCTTCCATTGACACACCGAGACCAACGTCTCCACGACGTGCCATCGTGCGTGCGTAGACCTAACGTTTGCCAAGAACACTTCCGATGTCACAGAGCCCATGGTCGTCTAGGATGGCGACCATGAAGCCATAATTACTGTGGTCACGAGATAAACGTGAATACAAATGAACACCTGCATATTTGCGTCGTATTCTTTTGTTGTTTCATTTTCTCTATAGTTGTATACAGCTCGCTGGTCATCTACCTTCACAGAGTGGAATGATTCTGAATCTTTTCCGTATATTGCTTGTTGCAGAGGCGCATTTTAGCGTAATGACAAACACTGACTAGCCCAACCACTCAACTGAACGAAAATAAATGAAGGCCAGCGAAACAGTGAATACACAGCGACACTTATGTAAATGCTGCCCCATCTTAATCCATTCACTCTAATAAAGTTTGAAGCTTCGATGAGGGCAACTGCTACTGGTGCCAAGAGAAAATACTCCCATGAAATCAGAGTGAGCGAAATGAAGACAACGGGAGGTTTCCTCATGTAATCAAGGCAACCGGCAATGCAGTGCGATTAAGCATTGCTACGCACGGCGATTTTCGCGATGAAGCCGCGGCTGGTGATTATACAAAACTGCGGAAGTGCTAAGAAAAACGCAGGGAATGTTACCAGTGTCAACCCACCTGGCTACCGTACACTGGAAAATGAAAGATCGGAAAGAAAAAAAGCCCAACGTACACTCATATGCTGGACGTCGTTCAATTACAAAGCAGCAGTGTTCTCGTGGCTATGTGCATCATGGACGCGTAAAGTCATGGTCCCAAAATCTCATTTGCAAGGCCTGTGAGTATGGCGAAGAGGAAAAAGCTATTCGCGCGACGTTACGAACATTCTTTCCACAACTATGTGCAAATATGCTTTCACGAGAAGGAAAATCTGTTTCCGCTCTTCCGCCGACAGGAAAAGGCTAGCGATGTCATAAGCACACGTACAAGTAGCAAAGTGAAACAGGTGGTAGCCAATGCAGCACGAGTGCAGAGGACGCTCGCGTCGTGTTCGAAGCCGTCAGCGGCGACACAACCGCTGCGCCAGGCTCACACGGCGGCGCTGGTCCCGTCGTCGTGCGGGCAGCGAGCGTGCTCTGGTGAAGCTCCGGTCAAGACGCCAGCCCCTGCCAGCACAGGCCGAAACGAGCACAACGCTGAATGTATACGTGCACCGAAGGGCAACAGAAACCGTAACTGCTCCTAATTAACTCGGATTGGGCTAATTGGCGCTCGCTCCCAAGTGCCAGCTGGCCGTCGTGATCGATGCCCGTGTGCGCGCGGAAGGAGCGATGCGCAGTCGAGGACGGGAATGCGTGCGCCGCGGAACGCAGAGCCAATCGGCCGGTCACGTGGCCGAAAACGTGGATAGCCCAGGCGAGCGAATGAAAGGGGCTGGTAGAAGGCAAGCGTGCTTCGAACACAGCCCTTGAGTTCGAAGCATTGCGCGGTTTGGCTCGAGTGGCCGCGTGCGCAGACGTAAGAGCACTCGATAAGTGCGTTCATACGTATGCGCCGCCTCCCCAGTGGAAATGCTCGCGGGCGCATGGTCATGTGTAAAAGGAGATGCCGGGGATCACGTGCGCAATCGCAGGGTTGAGTTGCGTTTAATTCGAGGAACGTCATCCCCGAGTGCTGCTCTTTGAGTTCCCGTGCGATGAAAGCACACTCATTACGGCGAGAGCAGAAGGCCTCCTCCGACAGTTAAGGAGCGGGGCTCGCTCATCAGGCGCAGACGCTGGAGAGCCCTCAAGCGAAGGAGGTCGTCGACGCAGGCAGCAGCCCGACAACGCCACCAGAACCAAAGCGCACCAATCAACCGCGTAGAAGTGAAGGTTGCTGTTGCGCAGAAATGAAAATTTCTGGTGAAGCGCATTCAACAAGGTCGTTGAACAAGTCGGTAAGGGGACCAATGCATTACAATCGTATTTCGTCCGGATGTCTTGATACACTCACAAAACGTGCGAGGCGCGATAACCTAATATGTCCGTCTCCGACGATATACACGGGTGTAGTTACGCGGAGCTGACGGACAGGTTTTTCACGTGTGGCGCAATACCAATTTAGGCAGGAGGGTCATGTAATCTGCAGAACCACGAGCAGAGATCTGGAACGACGCTGCCTTCACCGCTGGATGCCAGCCACGAAGGCTTCAAAGCCGCGCTACGCAGAAATGTTTAACCCGCGCGAGTTATCGCCAGGAGGACGACTACAAGGTTGCGTGCTCGTTAATGAGCGGATATGTGGCCTAAAGTGAACAACCAGTGAACTTGAACTCGCGTGCCACTGACGGAACGACTTTGTACATTGAACCAGAGACACAGACGACGAGCCGTCATTATGATGTATAAGTGACCGTCGAAGGGACAGTGACTCATTGGAAAACGCCAGAACATCTCATGACGTCATCGTGAGTGTAAAGAATAAACATCGCACAATGCCCCGAACGCGGCGGTAATTTGCGCAGCGAGAACGTTCCCTCGAGGCGCGCTTTCTGCCCGCGAAGTGTCAATGATCCGGCCGCCGCGGGACGGCCTGCAGCGAGCAGCACCGCAGCGGTGTAACAAGTTGGCCCTGTGCCCCAGAGCACCCGATCTGGCCTCCGTCGGGGCTGTGCCGACTGGCCTCGGCAACGGCGCGGCTGCGAGACACGGACCATTAAGCGCCGCTCTCCGTGCGCACGCCTGGCCGACGCACGCGAGCCGCCCCGCTCGTCCCGGCACGACCCCTCGCGCAGAGCCGCCCTTCAATTAGAGGACGGCATCCGAGGGCGCGGGCACGGCACAAACACCGAATGATGGGCGGTGGTCAGAGAGGACGAAAGAATCACCGAAGGCAACAAACGTCCCGTTTACGCTGTGCCGCACGGGGACAGAAGAGACGATGCAACGGGATAAGCAGCGCAAGGTGGCACATCTTCGAGGGCAGAGCTTTTTGCTGCTAGAAGACGAAATTTAAGGGCCACGTGCATTGGGGCTTACACCAGTTGCGCCATTCTGTATCCAACATGACTGAGTCACAACCTATATCGCAGGTACGTAATCGCCAAAGCTGAACTAGCGCGCTAGCAGCAAGCACATAGCATAAACGTTCGTTGTGACCGCTGCCACGTTTTTCGTGAGGCCGGCTGCCCAGTCGCTCAAACGCTGTGCACAACGCGTAACTGTGCGACCTGCGCTACGAAGGCACGCATAAACTTTCCAAGAGAGACTCGTCTCCACGAGATACCTTTAGATTTGTATTTGTGTACTGGTGTCATGGCTGACGTTCACCGCGACTATAATCTAATTCTCAGCTCCAAGTAGCAGAAAGGCAAAAAGCGAAGGAATCATTAGACGGTGGTTCAAACAAGCCATAGGTTTGCCGATGAACACATACAATGACAGGCTCCTAGCCTTAGGTGTCCACAACACGCTCGAAGAACTCGTAGAAGCCAATACGACAGCGCAGTACGACTCACACAAACACCTTCTGGCAGACACTTAACAAGCTTAGAGTAACATACGCATCACAGTATGGCACTGAAGTAGACATTCCCCATGACATAAGGAATCGGCTTACCCCACTGCTGCCCAAAAACATTCATCCCGAACGCCACAGGGAAAGGCGGGAGGAAAGGGCAAGGGCTATACAGAGGAGATTCTAACGCTCTCAGGACGTGGTGTACGTCGACGCGGCAGAGTATACGACTACTCAGAATATGTCTATCGTTGCAGTGAACTCTGAGCGTGATCTTACGGTCAGGGGATCTTAAAACCAACAGAGCCGAGGTGGCTGAGGAATCGGCGATTGCTCTCGCAATGGCTTCCACACTGGCCACGATAATAGTCGGTGACTGTAAAACCGCAATTTTAAATTACGCAAAGGGGCGTATTTCGCCGGAATCGCAACGAATCCTGGAAAACTTCCGCGTCAGCGGGTTGTCCACATCTGGGCGCCTGCGCACCCCTCCCTCCCCGGCAACGAGGCGGCCGACACCGTGGCTCGAGGACTCGCACGCCGAGCCACCGGGGCGCCGCAGCTGGGGCTGACAGGGGACCGGACGGTTTGCTACCGGGTTATAATTAACCATTACAGATTGGGGAGGCTGCGTTTTCCTCCAGCACACCCATCACTTAATAAGCAGCAGGCGGTGGCATGCCGCCTCCTTCAAACAAATACGTATCCAAATCCGGTGACTTATTACCCAGAACAATATTCGGCCAAATGCAAATTTTGGCAAGAAAGGGCGGACGTGGGTCACATTGTCTGGGCCTGCCCTCGGGCGCCCCGACAGGGCCACAACATTAAGGATCGGAAGCAGTGGGAGACCGTGTTGCTCAGCTCGGCCCTCGAAGACCAACTTTTGGCCGTCCAGCAGGCCGAGGATGCCGCTAGAGCTAAGGGCTTCTGGCCGCCATCTAGGCGGGGTTGGTGCTTGTGCTTTCTGAGGCACTTGTGTTTTCTGAGAACGTCTGGTTTGCATGAGCGGCTTTGACGCTGACTGTGGACGTCTCTATACCCTCTCCCTTCTCTCCCCCTTCTCCCAACGTAGGGTATCCAACCGGACTCAACTGGTTAACATCGCTGCCTTCCTATCATCCCCCCCCCCCCTTCTCTCCTGTAATGTTCACCGAACACGAAAGGCAACGCCGAGTGCATCAGCACGCAAAAAAAGAAGAAAAAAAGCGATATTCTCCAAAATGTGTGCAAGCGTAGTTGAATACTATTTTGACCTCGTGCGCTGCAGGATGTGTCGCATATTTTTCAGGCACGCCGCAGACGCGAGAGTGCGCCTGTGGTGTCTTCGCATAGCTACAAGTACTCATCGAGACCCCGCAGTAGGGAGGCGTTCGCCCTGTACTCGGAAGTGCTTCAGACAAAGTAAAAATGCATATATTTCCGGCCCGGAAACAATCACATCTGATTAAACGAGTATGTCTCGGCTGTTGGCTACTGTGCACGCTCTATCTACCCACCGTGATGACGCGATGCCCTTCTGAGCACGAGTTGGATTTAGAGCCGCGGCGGCCGCCTTCGGACGTGAAGGGAAAGCGACAACGCTCGTGCCTCGTGTGCACGTTATTAACCAAGGAGGTGGTCGAATTTAGTCCGGAGACTAGTCGAGCGCGTCGAGGTGGCAGTAAACGAGCGTTGATAGGTGACAAATTCCGCGAGTACGCGGGCTCTACGACACACACCGCTTGGCTTCAGAAATGACGATCAATTAGGCAACATCGGAAAACGGAAGCAAAGCGGATGCGCCGGAGGGGGGGTCACCGCTGCGATCGCGACGTGTTCCGCGCACCGGCGATTCGCGGGCGTAGGAGACGCTGCGGCAAGTTGCGCCGGCGAGAAAGTCGTCGACCCCTCGGCCCAAACATCCGGCCCACACGCCTGCTCCGCTAACGAGCAGCCCGAGACGGGGGAAGGGAATCCCGTCCGTCGCTCGATTGGCGCTGCATCGCAGAATAAACCCGGCAGCGGAGCTCGTCAATCAGCGCGAACGGCACCCCGCGACGCCCGGAGTGCAGGGGGGGGGGGGGGGGGAGGGGGGGGGCGAATAGCAGGTGGCGACACCTTCGCGCGCTTTCCACGGATGTGAACAGCGAGCGAAGCCTGTGCCGCTGCTACGAGGCACTTTCGGACTGACTACGATTTGACAGGGTCACGGCCAAAGCCGACGGAGACTTCTGTGCGCGTGACCAGGAGGAACAAAAGTGGACCCTCGGTATAGACACTGCATTTCAACTAGAAAACTGGCTGAAACAATGACGCCTCACCATACGGCGTGATCCTGCATGTTCTCCACTGGTTTGTTCCTTTTAGCACTAATTCCCTGCAATCCTTTACAGCTTATATACGGTGACATAGCGAGAAATGGGAGAGGACGGTAGAAAGAAGACGCACCCATCTTGCAAAAATTCGTAAATGAAATTTCCAACCGAGATGGACTTCGACAAAAGCTGCTGCATCGTAGCTTAACGGGGCCCAGTCCACTGGACAGCTCGGCTAGCACGCGAGGACAAAGTTAGCATTTAACAAGAATGCACTTCAAAAGATCATGCAGCATATGCAGGAAAGGCAGGAGCAACCGAGTCCGCATAAAAGACTGGTGGATCTCATGTACCGTGGAAACCATGCAAGTGAAGCTTTGTATGCCGTTTGTTTTGACTGACGTGGCAGAAGAGAAACATTAATTACGGGGCTGTACGTAATCTAAATAATTTTATAATTTTATGTGTCCATTGTGTACGTACATTCGCGATCTGCACCGCGTTTCGCTGCGTAACGAAGGCGGTCCGTTCCGCGCGACGCCTCTTTTGGGCCGGGGTGTCCACGACGCTGAGTGCGCGCTTTGGAGCCATTTTGCTGGCTTGCGTTTACGTGCCTCTGCGCACACGGCCAGCGCGTTGTTGATACCCCAGTTCCAAGCGCTCTCTGCGGGCTACAGGCTATTGCAATGTTTAAACCGTCACAGCCCAGCACCTGCATTTTTGTCGCTCTGAAACGAAGCCGCGACGGCGCCGGTCGGGATGCGCGGAGCCGCAGCGCACGGAAAGTCGGGAAAAGGGGGGCGAGGAAAGCTTCGCCGTAAAAGTGTCCGCTCAGTACGTGTTCTCGTTTCACGATTTATTGAGGCAAAAACTGAGACCGAAATCACCGCATCGAACGGCAGCTGGCCCCTTGCCGTCAGCGCCTGCGCAGAGCCTGCGCAGAGGGACAGGCAGTGTGGGAACGCTGGCACGATGAGCGGCATCGGAGGCAGCTGTGGTAGAAGAGGACGAACGCGCGAGCAGCGGCACGAGCGCGTACGCGCGGTTACGCCGAGGGACGCCGACGCCCAACCCACGAACGGGCGCCTAAGAGCTGGGCCAAACCACCACACCATAGGTGCATAGGCGCCACGGGAAGCCATAAGATTAAGAAATAACTGTTTTGTGTTTCACAAAGTGTGCGAATATAACGAACGCTGACCTAAGTGCCTCTTGTGCAGCACAATGCACACACACTAATCAAATCCATCTGGCGCCGGGCTGGCGGGCTTGCGACTCTTCCAGGAATTGTAGGCCGCGGTAATCAATCAAGACATTGCAGAGGCCGACGTTTGGCCAAGCCTAATTTAAATCTGTCACGACTATTAAAAATGGCGCTTCTAGTTGTCTTTTGCCGTTCCTTCTTCGCAGTCGTGGAGCCAACAAAAAACCGAAAGAGTGCGCGACGCCAGTCATCAACATGGGAGGCCAGTGAACTTTGCTCGCCAAGTGGAGCACCACGCGGGCGAGACAGTGCCGCGCAGAAGGAGCTCAGATTTATTATTGGCGATAGAGGGGACCGGCTGCAGGAAGAGGGGGGAGGGGGTATTTCTTTTGATTGTCACAGGTTCTGAGCAAAGGCTTAAAGCCAAGTGATGGATGGTATTCGTTCAGTCGCGCGCATGCCCGAACGACGAAAGAAAGAGCGAAGAAGCGCTACCAAGTGCGCGACGGCGTTGAGTCCGAAGGGCGCCGTTTCTGTTCTGACAAGGCCGAACTCCCACGAATGTGGATGTCGTGGAGGGGCTGAAGTTCGTGCCCCCAGGTGACTCATCCTTAAAAATTGAATTATATGCATTTCGGGGATTCAAGTGCATCGTGCTCTCCGATGGGTATACAAGGGCGTACCGGAGATAGCTTGCTTCAAGTGCTGAAGACATCGTCGGAGATCACACGCTCTCGGCCACTACATTACTGGCGACGCCTAACGCCAGCAAATATGTCAATCGGTGAACTAAAGTAAGGTTTCATAAATGAACATTTTAATGGATGACTACACTGCATGTTGCAATTGTTAACTGCCGAATCGAAGTGAGCCGTAAGATCTTTAAGTCTCGGCAATTCAGTCACACTGAAACTACATACCATGAAACTTTCTCTAGAGAACCAATTGCCTCATCAGCCGCTGAACATGCAAATACTGCCAGATAACGATCGAGCACTCGCTAATGAACCGAGCAGTTCTACAGAACTGGGGATGTCTGGAAACGTTGCTTGAGTATACCAAACCAATTACTGTCGTGTGGGACTGCCCTGTGACTCGAAGGGAGCACTTCTTTCCGGCAGCCCACCCTTCCATTGTCAAAAAAGTCCTTCCTTCCCTACTTTTATTTTTGCTGCGACACGCAGCTGAGAGCGAGGCTGTAAGCCTCGCATTGCTTCTTCAACCTTATTTTTTGTCCGCCTTCTTTTCGTTTTCTCCCTGATCTTTCTCCCCACTCCCCTTTCCCTGTGCAGTGCTGTTGAGGTGTTCTCCTCTGAGAGAGTTACGACACTGCACTTCTTTCTTCCTTCAAAAGTCACTACACACGCACTACACACTGCCAGCATGGCCTTCGTGGGGCTGTCAGTGAAAAAGTTGACGGTCACTTAAGTACCCTAAAGTGATTTGAAGGCGAAAGCATGAAGACTAAGTTATCACCTTAAATTAAATTTGTACCTGAATCCATCTTGCTCTAATTTGTACGAACCGTAATCCACGCTAATGCACTTTAATCAACCTTAATTCATTTTACTTTTCCATGGTATCTGGTAGTGAGAGCCACAGCCGGTCATCACTAGGTCACGCGAGTTCCGGCACCATCGGATGTTGACGCTTAAGGGACGCCACATTTTCGGAAGTTGCAGCATTAGACAACGCCAGCTAAGGACGCCGCCAAAACAAAGTCTTATTTTCGTAGTGCTGCGCCGTTGTGGAGAAGCTCGCTTCAGCCATCCGCCAAATATATTTTTCCTTATGACGTATTTCTTTAGCATAGTTCCTAACTAAACCCAGCGACTCACGTGGTAGGATAAGTGCATGTTGTCGGACAAACGATGTAATGCGTTGAATAGATACGCGGTGGTAAATCAACAGAATGGGTTCTATCGAAAGGAGAATAGCCGAAAGCGGCATATTATCACACGGAGTGATGACATTCGAAAAAGTTGTTTTGAACACATATACATAGTTAACATGAAAGGGAAAGCAAGGAGCAGGCTGGCAACTGCCACCGGAAGGGGCACAACGCCTGCCCGCTCTTCTGAAGGGAAATGCAAGCTGCAGGATTGACTCAGCTGACGCATGGTTGCGCTAACCGGATATCTGTGCGAAGTACCACAGTCCTGTACAGCGTGACTAAATCGCCCGGTAGTATTACCATGCAAGTACTCGCGAGAGCGTCGGAGCATGTTTCCTTGAGAAAGGTTCAAGGGGAGGGTCGACACGGAACTATCAATTCGGGCAGTCTCGTAATACTGGAATTCGGGAAGCGTTGGACTAGTGCCTAGAAATGGAGCTTCAGCAGAAATGGAAAGTTTAGATCTATCAAGTTTACAGTTAAATCATGAAATCGTGCGCAATGACAAAGTGTACATACACATACGATGCATGCAGACGACACACGCTGGCTAAATCCCACGGGTAGCGAGGAAGACGCATTAGGATCTCTACATTCTGGTTACGGTATCCTGTTGTCCACAGAGACAGTTCTCATGCATGAACATGAGCACAAGTTTTAATCCCCTCAAGGTTATTTATCCCCTCTTACCATACTGCATAGTGCGAACTGGGCACGCATTTGTTTCTACAAATGCACTTTGCCACGCAGATGAATCCAACGCCTGCACCGACCACACGCGTGGATAGACGGAGCACATAGCGAGCAGCCTGCTTCCCGAATCGCTGCTTCCAATTAGCAGTGCTCGCAATATCCTCGAAGCCCAGGCTTCCGGTACAGTCGTCAAGCGGTACCGAGGGGCGAACCGCACGGGGCCCTATCGGGGCGCCGTGCGTGAGGAGCGCGTATAGGCTGCGGAATTGGATGTACAGCACGGGCCGTCATGAATCTCGCCCAGCTCAAACGACGCTGTCCTAAAGAACGCACAAAACTGTACTGGCGTCGAATAGCTTGTTTAGGTAGCTCATTAAAACTACGTCAGTGAAAAGAAAATGCCTACAAGTTTGCACTCGCAAAATCAATTCTGAAAGCTTTCCCAGAGTATTTCTGCCGCTGCAGGCGAACGTATCCTGTAATTTCTGCACCCGAGCTGTACGCTTTTCTAAGTGCGTCAGAGCGAAGCTATGCAGAATACACATCGAAGTAGGGGATGAGTAAAAGGATCGAGTCCAATGCAAGACGAGGCCGTGTATACGAGGCATTCTGGCGGATTGGAAGGGGCCGCCATCCCCCGCAGTAGTTGACAATCTCGTTTTTATTTCAGGAGAAAAACATCAAACCTTGGATCTGGGGCAATCTATAGCACATTCGTAACAAGGTAAATAGTTTGTCCAACTCACAGGTAAAACGCTAGTCCAAATCAAGATCGAGGTAAACAATTATGCGAACTTGACATTGGGTGAAAAGAGGATAAACCGACACCTAATGTTCCTTAGAGTACGTGTTTAGGCTAGTCAATAAACTATGTAATGTAGACGTGCTCGCAACGGAAGGTATATAGCTGCCTTGTTACGTTACGCCTTTCATTCCATGAAAAAAAAAAAATGCACCGTGCACTTTTCCAATTCCGCGTGTTCTGCCAGGTGCTGGTGTGGGCGACAAAAACTTAATCAGAAATTCTTTAGAGAGAAATACGCCTTTTTGAAAACTTGCGGCCATGCAAAGGGACCACCTACGAATCATTTATAGAACATTACATCATTTAGGTTAGACAGATCTATGAACACAAGCTACTGTTATTCATACACAAAAACTGAGTACTGAATGACAGAAAATCAATGCTAACATAAATACGCATTAATGAGGTTCGAAGTGCAAGTACCTGTCAGAAGAACTTGATATGAAAAATCTTCTCGTGCGCTGTGTTACTGAATCGCAGCAGTCAGGCAATAAAATTTGAACTTGCTGAACACAAATAATACCCTATCAGAAGAGTGCTCGTTAACAATAGAACATATCTTTGATGTATCGCTTATTTGACATGGTTTTTTTATAAGGAATAGTCGATAGTCCCGCACAACATTCGTATTTTACGAGTCAAGTATATTAGTCTATTAGTATATTAGTATATTAGTGTTTATTAGTCTTTCTGAACAGTGAATGGAACACCGCGGATTGAAGTTTAGCTTTCATGCTGTTGGATATTTTTCCCTGCTCGAGGTGAAGCCGCGTCAGGCCTTAGTCTTTCGGTTGCCTCCACTTCGTGTAAGGAAGGAGTTGACAAGTAGCTGACAACAGTATTCCAGTTGGCACCCTGCCTATGCAACTCGAAGAATTCGAGCACACTTGTGCAAATTCGTTGACGAATTTACTATGGTTGACTGCTTTCCAGGGATAAATCGTCTCACCAATTTCTTGTGTATACCAAATCACGATATTAAATTGCGACAAATTTAGCTTTATACAAAGACATTTTCTGCTGCTCACATAACGAAAAAAATATTGCCTACAAGTTCACACGTCGGAACGTTGGCTCCATACAACGACATTCCTCGTTCGACCACTGCTAGCGTATACGTGTTCCCCGGAAACTCGCTGTAGATTTCCGCATATACTATATGGGAGGCTATGACCGCATCCGCATACGAAATGACAGAGTAGTATGCCACGTGCAAGAGCACAATAGCAGTTGTATACCACAAGCCGCGTTTCACAGAGAAGCCCTTTTTCCTTTGATCATCCATCGTAGACAACGAGAGCATAAGGTTCGTCTTGGAAAAGCGCTGAAAAGGCCACCAAGGTTCTTGCGCGAGATCTCTCGCTCTCGGAATGCCGCTGCCCCGCTGGATGTTCGCGGACAAGGCATCGGCGGCAAAAACAGTCGCTCTCGAAGGATGCGCCCCCGCGCGCTTCCGAGAAAGTGCGCGCGCGTAGGCGCGGCCGCGAAACACGACACCGCTGAGTTAGGTCGAAAAAGGCACAGAGGCTGAAGAGCAGCGTGGAATGCTCGCTTTCTTTTGCGGAAATAGCGAAACACGAGCAGCACCGTCTTGCGAGCATCCGCGAAAGAACTGCGAGCGCGGAACCGTAGACCCGTGCGAGACACGGCGCCATATATCGCGCACCTCCCGTGGGGTCAAATGCTGCCGCGCGAAGGAAACGCACGAAGCGGAGGCGAATAAAAAATGCACGAAGGCTTTCGACCACTCGCCGCATCTCGAACAGTGGGCAAGTTGAACTACGTGCAGCGTTGCGCGCGCCATCCGGCCCTGCATGCCGTCCTCGCTGGATGCGCGCGCACGAGAGGGCGCTCTGCCGCACGTCCACGGCGTTTTGGCGCGGTCGGCGTTGCTTTGTCTTCGTCGGGGCCTCGGCGCTGCTCACGTTCGGCGGGCGCTTTTAACTGCGCGGGCCTGCAGCGGGGATAGGGGATCCCGCGAGTCGAGTTATTCTGAGCCGGCGGCCGCATGGCTGCTGTACAGGAGGAGGGATGCGAGGTTGCAGAAAGAGACACTTGGACTCGGCCACAGAAGTTTCAGCAGCTGATGGTTCATTCTGAGCGACAGTGATGCAACGCGAAACGCAGAATTTCTATTGCGGTGCGAGTCTTGTCCACCACACATTCCCTACGCTACCACCTAAAGAAGGATCAAACCGACAGGCTTCGGTACTTAGGAAAGGCGGCCAGTGAGAACCAAAACGGAACTTAACGAAACCGACGGTCGGAATCTTGATGGCATCTTGTGTCCCCATCATGGCCTATGTCGACATTTTTTATTCTGGCAGTGGCCATCTATTTAACTTGGTGCAAAGGCTCCGGATATACGAAGTGACAAATCGAAACTACACTGGGGCTTGTGTCAGCACCAGGACACGCAGCAGCGAGATGGCCGTAGACACGACGTACGTTTCCAACGTGGCGGCGTCCTCAGAAACTGTTCGCATCACGCATGCTGCACAAGCCCCGCGTTCCTTCGAGTCGCGGAAAATGCATCCGATGAGATGGTTCCCAATGGACGGACTGCCGAACAATGCTAGGCGCCTGCTTGCTGGCAAAAACCAAGATAGCGGAGCGCCAAGTTCCGGCATGCAGAATCATCGGAAACAAATCCGAACGACCGCCAGTCCTAACACCGTGCAGGAATCGATCGAACGCCGTAATGGAGCAGGAGGAAGGAACACCAAAACCAAATTATTGAATGAACAGCAGGCCGGGCCACTTGATGCGTACGAAGAAATTCGCACAGTATGGCGGCCGCGTACCTCGCGCTGGGCGAGCACGCATCTCGCGTGCCGAAGCCTCAACGTGCGACCTCGAAAGCACCGCCACCGAGACGGCAGACCCCGCGATGAGCGCTGAACGACACGACCGGTGACAGATGCCAGCGCGGCCCGCGAGGCTGGCACGAGACCTTTATTGGCGGCATGTAGCGCAATAATTTCAGTAACATCTCGCCAACTCCGGTGCGAGCGCGTCACTTGGGCGCATCGTAGGATTTGTGCGAATACTCTCGACGAAGATGGTAATCAGGGAGCCGAACTGCAGGTGTGCTGCTCCATGTCTGGAGGAAGGCGTAATGTGAGCGAATAGCAGCAATCCCAAAAAAGCTCCTGGGATAGGTGGGCTCTTCAGAAGCAAAAGTGTCCACTCGACCTCGGATAGCAAAGAACAGACACAACTTACCTGTACAAACAGCGCAAGAAGAGGCAAAATAGTTTACCGTTTTTCCGCTGTTAAATCATGTTAACCACATGGACCAAGAATCCACTTGGGCAGTGCAGGCACGTAACCAGGATTTTCTTTCCGAGAGAGGGGGGGGGGGGGGCAACCCAAGGTAACTTCTATGCAATATATGGGGCGGGGGGGTATCTTTACAATTGTAAATGCCCACCGTTCGACATAAAGACGCGCAAACCCGCAAAATAGAAATGAAAAAAGGCGTATCTCACAGGTACGCCTGTAAGATACACCTCTCCTTTTCTTGACAAACAAGAAACCACATCATATGGACTCGCGCAGGAAGAACACTGTCGATGATAAGTAAACAAGCGAAAGTGTCAAAAATTGGTAGTAGCGTTTTTTTATTTAGCTCTGGAAGAATTAGGGAGAAACACGTTTTCGGAACAATCAGTCCTTTTCGATCTCGTTTACTGCTGTACCAAGCTAACTGCCAAAGCTGACTCATTGTTATTTGGGAAGTTGCGTAACGGTTCGTGGCCGCCAGCCCTGCACAACCGCGTAGAGCGCAGGACGCTGCGGTTCTAGACGTACTGCGCGCACCACGGAAGGTTAGAAAAACAGCCACATGAGCACAGCAGAGAAGTGGTTACGTCAGGTGGCTTGACTGATAACTGTAGAAGCGTCATTCAAAACCCGGAACCATTCTGCAGTTACGGCGGCGTTTTCTCTTTCTTTAAGAAAAAAAAATATTTGAAATATTTATGGACCAACAAAGGTTAAATTTGTTAATTTTCGCTTTTCCTTCCCTTTGGCCCGTTGCCTCGGCTCTCTTAGTTGATCACTTAATTTCGCAACTCCTTGCGACTGTTGTTTCCAGTTGTCAATATCGCACGAATAGTGCCGTCCAATTAGTGAAAAACCAGAGGAGGTAACGGTTGAGATTAGTATTCCTTATGGGTTGAAAGGTTATTGCAGGGCTAGATGATGGATGCTGTTTCTCATGATTTTCCACCGTATGTAATCGATATGGTGGGTATATGGATCCGAGGATCTGCCAGCGTCGCGGCGAGCCATCACTGGAGGAAACATTTAAGCAAAAGGAAAATTAAATGCAACTGGCGTTTTCTCCGGCAGCAACTCGTTCCACGAGTATACAGACCAGCTGACTGCGAACGGAATCACTTTCCTGGTCCCTGGATCAGTCTAAACAAAAAAGGTTGAACTAACGAAGCAACAGCGATGCTCGTGACCGTTGCAATAGATGGTGGCAATTGAACGCGTCTCGAGTTAATCGCGCCGGCGAATCAATAAGAAAACTGGCCTTCACACCCCAGGAGACGCCGATAACTACCGCCATCAAAAAGGAGTGAAAGAGGCAGCAAAATTTGGCCACCAAATAGCTTTCAAGTCTCGAAATTGATTTGGCGGTGCTTTAGGAATGTGTGTGAAGAGTGGTGGCGTGAGCGGGGGGGGGGGGGGGGGGGGGGGGAGGGGCCCGGGGGGCATTTCACTCATGAAGCTGCAGGTTATAAGTACCACATAAATGCCCTTGAGGTACGTCCTGGCAAAGAAATACGGACTTATTGAGCCAAGGAGCAGCTGTAAACACCGGCAGGCCTTAATGTTTCGACGGGGTCGCCAGTTAAACAAAAGCTTTAGGTGAAAAGCGGCGTCTCAATACATTTTACATTTTTGCGAGAGAGGTGCCGGTTCTGCTATACATCACGGCACGGAGGGGCCTAATTAGTTTACAGGGTCCTGAGAAAAAGAACAGAAAAAAAGGAGCGGGGCTGCGCAAGGAAAAGGTTCTGTGAAGTCTCATTCAACGCTCAGCATCTTGTTGAAACTTGCTCCAGAAGCCGGGCTTGCTAGCATCGCATGGGTATTCTTTAGCAGGTCGAGGGCCCTTTGAGGAAGGCTTCGTGCCTATGCGTCGGAAGATGAGCGGTATTAAGTTTATTGCAAGATAATGTGGTGGAAAGCGGGATGGGTCCGGGGCAAAGGTTCAGCACAGCAGAGCTGAACTTGCTCTTAATTAAACAAAGGCGTAGCTAATAAAACGAAACACTATCAGGGAACGGCCGTGATTCGCAGAATATGAAGGCCATTGATACTACACAGCATCAACATAGCTGTGCCATCAGATCTACAGCGAAAGTATAGCGCACGCTAAACAATGCTGCCAACCCCAGACAGATATTAATGATGCCTGCTATTTTCGCATCTCATGGACTTCCTTTTAACAGTGTTTTCAATCACGAGGCTTTGACCTCTCCGTCCTGCTATACAACCTCGTGAAAGAGTCCAACATCTTCAAATACATTCCGGAAACGCGTAATGCAGCTCAGAAAACGCTGTACGACTACTACTTACAGCGTGGCTCAGAAGCACAAGAGTCTGCAGACAACGTGCAACTTACTCAACCTAGCGAATATCTTGCACTCTAATGGCGCATCTGGTTGCTCGTTGGTCTATGGCTCCCGAGGCCGCGAATGACAGATTTAAAGCTGTATCAAGCAAAAAAAAAAGGGGGGGGAACAGGATCACATTACAATTATCGAATATGTAGTCACTGGAGCACGCGTATGCTCACAGTAGAGAAACGATATCGCGCTCAACTGTGCACGAAATCCCGTGTCACCGCAATACCCATTTGGTTAGTTAGCCAACACCCTATGAGCGAAGTTAGCATAGTTAGAACATGGTGATTGTGAAGTCGACAGATGCGTGCGCGTGCCTCACGGGCGCTCTTGGACACTAATTTATCTAGTGACGTTTCTATACCTCGTACCCCTTACAAACTTGCGAGTGAGTTAGCACTGTGAAGCGCTCCCGTACGTTCTACAGGTCGCGTTTTCTGTGAAACACCTCGACCCACCATGGCAGCGTAGTGGCTATTCGTATTGCGCTGCTGAACTCAAGGTAGCCCGATCCCGGCCCCAGCAGCCGCATTTCGACGCGGGCAGAGTGCAGAAACGCTGGTGTACAATGCATTGGATGCACATTAAAGAACCCCAGGTACTCAGAATTAATGCGTGCCTGTTTCTCGGATTCTTCGCTCGTGGAAGATAGCCATTGAGAATCTGTTAGACTGCACTGTCTTCAAAATCGGACCATATTGATGCGCTCTGTTAGACTGGGAGCAGCCCACAGTCTATAGACGACCGCACGCCAAGTTTCATCCTAGACGCCAGCGCTCGTTTCTCCCCTGGCGGCACGATTTCATCTCCAACGGTGGTTTCCGTCGCCGCTTCCCTTCGCGGTCGCGCCCGCGTTCAGTTCGCGCTGCGCGCGAAACGTCTCATGTTTGCGACGGCGCCTCTTCGGATGACCGGAAATTATGATTGTGTTGTTAACTGTCACGACAGCAATGTAAACATGACAAGGTTGATGCCACCAGTGAAATTCTGCCGATTCACAAGAAAATGGTACGAAAGAAGCAGACGACAGACATGATTATGCGCCGAGCGAAGTAAACATCTGGCAAACGAAGCGAGCTCGTTTATTGATCACTCCTGAGTGTATGACGGTTTCTATATGTAAACCACGTGAAATTAATAATTACTCGGTACATAATCCTTTTATTCATATAAAAACTTTAAGTTAAACGAGCGCTTGTCCTGTCTTCTTTCTCGTGTTTCGTTTGTGTGTGCGCTGTCTAAGAATGGAAACCACGTCTGTTGTATGCGCTAGCAGTGGCCGAAGTTCACGCGTGCCGAGAAATTGAATATGTGCATGATGCATTGAACATGACTGGAGTTCATTCCCGCTTCACCACCGCACCGATCGATCGGGTTACTGGACGATACACACCCGCGTCTTGGTCGCGCCGGCATTGCTGAAGCAGGAATTATTAATAATACTTTCAACTTCCGTCTCTTGAGTACTGTTAAAAAATGACCAAGCTGTCTACATTGCTGCCTCTATTCCATATTTCACTCACCAGCGTATGCTCCAAAATCATGGAACATGTCATTTACTCTCATGTTGCTAACTTCCTAACTTCAGTGAAGTTCTTTCACCCTAATCAACATGGCTTCAGGAAAGATCACTCATGTGAAACGCAGTTAGCTTTATTTATTCATGATATTCATTTAAACCTCGACTCTAACATTCCGACTGACGCCCTGTTTTTAGATTTTGAAAAGGCTTTCGATAAGGTTCCACATTCTCGCCTTCTACTAAAATTATCACGCCTAAACATCCACCCACTTGTTCTTAACTGGATCCAGTGTTTTTTAACTAACCGAACACAGTTTGTATGTGCTAACAACCTTACATCTTCCGTTTCCTCCGTTCTATCTGGTGTACCTCAGGGCACTGTTCTTGGGCCACTCCTATTTTTAATCTACATTAATGACCTGCCATTCGCTGTAACCTCTGCAATACGTGTTTTCGCTGATGATTGTGTCCTGTACCGCCCTATCAAAACCATCGCAGACGTCTCTACTCTTCAGGAGGACCTCTTTCGTATTCAAGACTGGTGTGCTACATGGCTCATGTCCCTAAACATTAGTAAGACTGTACATGTTTCATTCCATCGTCGACCTAACTACATTCCCCCTGCCTACAAGATTAACAACTGCACTATATCTACTACCGACTCCGTCAAGTACTTAGGAATTCACCTATCCAAAGATTTGTCTTGGACAAATCACGTAAGCCACATAATTCAGCTAACAAAATTCTTGGTTATCTTCGCCGTAATCTCTTCATGGCACAACCACCCGTGAAATCAGTTGCCTATAAAACGCTTGTGCGACCAAAACTTGAATATGCATGTGCTATCTTTGACCCTTACCAAACTAATCTCACTAAAGCCCTTGAAAGCGTTCAAAACCGTGCTGCTAGATTTATTCTTTCAGATTACTCATATCACACTAGCGTTTCATCCCTAAAATCTAAACTAGACCTATCGCCTCTTGCCTCTCGTCGTCTCATCTCTCGCCTATGCCTCTATCACAAGTTTTTTTTATTCCATACCTCCTGACAGCCAGCTGGTTCAGCTGGCTCATCGTGTTCGTCGAACAGGCCATCCGAACTCCGTAATCCCACCACAAGCCCGCACCACTACGTTCCTGCAGTCATTCTTCGTCCGAACTGCCCGAGACTGGAATGGCCTTCCCAGACAAACTGCACTCATCCGCGATACAGCACGCTTTCGATCTGCCGTTGAGTGTTCCTACTCATCCTTCTAATTTCCGCATCATCAATCCCGCCTTTTACATGCCCACCCCTCATGTAATGTCCTATTTTGGACCCTTGAGGTATTAATAAATAAAATAAATAAAATATTGTAGGGGACGTACTAGTTAAAGTTGTGTGCGCATGTCGTACTTGTGCTATGCAGCGATATATCTTGTTTATTTCCGCACAGTGTCGATAGAAGTCCGTTGTCGCCATCAGAGACAACACGGATTTGTAGCAAACATAATGTGAGAAACTGCAAAAATGACTTTAGCTCGTAGGTGCCGTATGTATGTGCCGCATCGTATGTGCTGACGATTTTTCCGGCGGCACATACGATGTCGTTTCCAATTACCTGCTCAGCGTCCCTTACATGGTTAAGCAGACGCTGCCGTTTCGCCGCATTGCAGCCATAAAAATAATCGTCAAGCGTACCGATCTTCTTAAAGGCAAATATAGCGTGTGCAGTTTGTTTCACACTAAGGGGGAAAACTCGGAACGTATTGCGTCGCGATGCGGCAAGCAATGGAGTCGTGCGGCGGCAGCAGCTCGAGCAGGCGCACACGCTTGAGGGGCAGTGTCGTGATCTGCGTCGTCTGCTACGGCGGCGCGCGCTGGCCGCATTTTCGGGAAGCGTGGTACTGTCAGGGGCAATGCACCGATTTCATCGGTACTGCGGGAACTGAGCTGATATTCTTTACTAAACGTTGTGCGTCGCCACACTCTGATCCTTCATTGGCGATAATGGAGTTCCACAAACTTCTTTTGACAACATGGTTCATTTGTTCTTTCGAAAGGCCGGAGTACTGAGCGTGTGCACGTATATTTCTTCACTGTGTGTGCTACCGTAATGAGCAGCGACAAAACGCACCAAGCTGTGCGCGCAACGTGCTCAGTCTTTGTTTGACTCGAAAGGAAAACAAAGCACTCAACAATGGGAGTCGAACACGGTGAAACAAACGGACACGATTAAATGAACGTTTTAGGTTCAGACAATGAGCTGGAAGTGATTTTTCTCGATAATCTTTCGCTACACCAGACAGACCCTGCCCGCCGGTGGGGAATTGGACACGTCACGCTCGGAACTTCAGTTAGTATCTCGTCATGTCCCCAGCGGCAGCGATGACAGCGCTCATCCTGGAAGGCAGTGAAGTGTAGAATGACTTGATCAGGGATGTGTTCATTCGCTGCACGTCTCAGTCACTGACGATGGTGGATCGAAGCCTATCCTCGGGCGACTGATAGAGGGGATGTTGCGCCAGCGATACTTTCAACGAGCCCCAGACATTTTAAATGATGTTGGCGCCCGGGGATTGAGGCGGCCGCTCCAAGAGAGTGACTGCGCGCTCTTCTAGCAGTTCTTGCACAGCACGAGCAGTGTGGATCGCCGTCCTATCGCGTTAGAATATATAGTCGCCTTCCAGAAACGGGCCGTCAAGAATGTATGGAATCAGTACGTCGTCTATGACTGCCATGCAGCGATGAACTTACATTCGAGGCGTATCAGTGGGCGTCGCGCAACGCTTAGCAAAGAATACCGGCTCCTTTCACGCAGTAACGATGTGATCAGCGCCCTGCACCTGACAGTAGAACGTTTCTCGACAATGCGGCCAGCGTGCGTCGCCGTAGCAGACGACGCCGTTCAAGATCCCGCCCGTCGAGCATCTGCGCGAGCTGCTGCCGCCGCTTGACTCAAGCGCTCGCCGCATCGCGATGCAATGCGCTTCGAGTTTTCCCCTAAATGTGAGAGACTGTACACCGCCCTTCGAAAGAAATGTCCACGCGCACACACCGCGCGCGGCGCGAAACGTGCCCAAACACGCGCAGTGCAGGAGGCAATCAAGGCGGCGCGAACGAGAGATGGGAGAGGGGTACCACCGGCTAATAGAATTTTGCTCCGCATGCGGCGCTCTCAACGCCGGCGCAGCAGCGCCGCTCTCGGTGCCGTTCTTGTCTATAGCGTAGCTCTTAGGCGCCCGTTCCTTCGTTGAGCGACGGCGTCCCTCGGCGTGAGCGAGCGAACGAGCAGACCGAAAGATGAAAGTGCGAACGCCAAGTGCAGCGGGGGATGAAAGACGGCGATAGCGAAGAGAGCGCAAGGAAGAAAGCGGAGGAGGAGGGTATGGCGGAAGCGTGAGAATGAAATCGTAGTGCCGTGCAGGACGCACTCTGCGGCGACAACCGCTACCGGAGGCGCCAGAGTAGCGCGCCGTCGTCTGTTCACCGATGGCATGCGGCGAGCGCGTCCACATTTACCATATATGGAAACAAAGCGCTGCGTGAGGGGAGGTCTGTCTGCTGCGGCTGCTGTGAATCGCGCCTACGCGTCATCCAGGCGCTGCCTCTCGCGATCTCCCGATTAGCGAGGCAGTCGCGCCACACATCGCTCTGTTTGCAACGTGCCGCGCGAGACAGACTGCCCGCGCCAGCCAATATATCACGAAATGAGAACACGTATAGAACTGCGCTCAAATTTTGCTGAGAGTATCGACAGCGGAACGCGGTATACCTCCGAAGTCGGAGAAGTTCACCTGCAATGCTATCGCATTAAAGGTAGTGTGACCAGAACTCAACGAAATGTACTTCGATACTGTTTGGGGATGTTGGCAGGAAATGAATGCAGCTTTTCGCGCACAAGACGAGGACAAAAGAAAAGGCTAAGACACACAAGCGCAGTATCTGCGCGCATCTTCGCTTGTGCGTCTCACTCTTCTTCGTCCTCGTCTTGTGCGTAAAAAGCTGCATTCATGTACTTGGATTATTACATATGCTTGCAGGCGTCAGACATGGCAAACCGAGGAAAATAGAGGAAGCGCTCTAAGCGCCCGAGTGGGTGCCTAATTTTTTGCGAACCGGGCGGTAAGTTTCGAAGTCCAGAAACTTTCTCTAACCTGCTCTCATCATACAGAAGACAAAGCAGCAGGCGCCAACGGGCCTGTAAGAACCGCCAGCTCAGTTCAAGGATACGCTCAAGGACGCGCAGGAGTGGACAACGCCGCACGCGCCTTGGTTGGCGAGAGCTTTTGTCGCTGTTTGCGTACAAGGTGGTTCGCGAGGGAATGAAAGCAGCAAGAGCATGTTTTGAGTACCCGACTACTGGCAGTACGGCGAATTACGGCTGATATATAAATATATATCGGAAGAGAAAATGCATAAGAAGCGTAAGTCAAGCTTGGAGTTAAGTTCGCTGCTTCAAAAGATCACTAACTTGCATTAGGCGGACCGTTATAGTAATCACATTAGCGCTGATTTCAGCAGTCCATTTAATCAGTGAAATGCCAATGACATAGGTGAGAAGGTGAGAAATAGTAGTTTTACTTGTTCCGAACTTGACGACACGCACTTTTTGTGGGCCAAGTGGCCAGTAACATTTAGGCTCAACGTGTACTCTCGCATCTTAAAGAAAGAAGAGAACTGATTAACTATTTTAGGAGAGGCTGGTGCGTCAGGGGGCGTCGGCTACGCACGCCTTAGGTATAATGAGCTAAAAGGAATTCATAACGGCACCAACGCTTAGAAAAAAAAATTGTGACATTTATGAAGTTCACGCAACAGAATATAAATGTTCTTTGGCTGCTTCAATCGAAGTCCCCGTTGAGTGCTACATTCCAAGTACCACATTCGCGAACACGGATCAAAGAGCAGAAGCAGTAAGACACGAAAAAAGACGCAATTATGTGTGCTATTCAAGAAGAGCAACACGAGCAAGAAGTAGATACACTGTACGAGAAATGCAGTGTATGTGCTATACTTAATCGACGAAGGCTAAGCTAGTGAGCACACTGCAACGGCATGCAAACTCCTGCAATGATTCAGCGGTGTTCGTACGAAACAGCTCTTCTCGGGAACAGGCGAAGGCCTTCAGTGGGACAGAGGGTTACAGCAGAAGCTGTTTCGCGCACGAAAGGCAAAAGGTTCACGCGAGGTGGCCCCCCACCGGGTGTCCGATCAGTTCGCCGGACAAGCAGACACCGGCCAGACGAGCACCTCGGGGCACGGCAACGACCCACCGGCCGGCACCTATGCGCGCGTAGCAGGGGCGCGTGGTGCACGCCACGCTGCGCGGGAAAGCCCCGGCGAACGAGGCAGCGGGGTTAGGACGGCTGTGGAAGGTCGCGGGAGTAACGCGTGAACTCGTGCACGTGCTCGCCTGCACGCGAAGCGGAGCTCCGGAGCGAAACAATTAAGCAACGAACTGGCAGCCTTTGCTACAGCCTGCGCCTTCGTCCTTTAGAGCAAGTAACAGTACAAGCGCTGCGCAAGGTCCCTCGATGAAAAGGTACATCGGGGAATTAACCACCTGTTCAAGCGCGAGACACATTCAAAGCGAGAGACTGCGCTTTAAATGCTTATAAAGGCCACTTTGCGCCTGCACGTGGCTTGGAGCATTCGCTTTGTCCAGGAGACTACCGCAGCAGGTTATCAGAACACGCTTGGTCACCGAAGACGACCTATGACGCTGGCATCCGATCCATGCTTAACTGCTGCGTTGCACGATCCGCCAGAACCTGAACTGGACATGCAGAACTATAGCGATGCATTACAAAACCACAGCCAAAAGTTAATCGCGAAGGTATCAAGAACACAGCACACCTTGGGGCCGTATTTTGTAGCGAGGATTCATTTTCTTTCCTTATCGCCCATCGCAAGAGTGGCCCATCCCGACTTTAATGACGGCGCGCTAGACAATGAAAAAAAAGACAAAAAAGAAAGACTCGAAATGAATGGAAGAAGAATGAATTGTTAGAAAACGCAGCGTATAGAATACGCCTGGCTGCTAGAACTTTTAGAAAGAGAATGAAACGTTGCCAGAAGTGCCAGAAACGCCGTTTTACCAATCGCCTATAAACTAAAAGCGACGTATTTTAGTGCGACCCGTTTATGGTTTCCTAACTGGTATTTCGCAAGCTTACAATGCAGTTTTTGTGTGATGCCATAGTGGAAGGCTGTGGAATTATGAACATAAAAGTTAGCCTAATGCGCTCCAAAAGGGCAAGGGCGCGTTCTTGTGTTGCGCACCCACAACAACACGGTCGCCGCGTTTTGATTCGGCAGTCTTAGCGTTCTGCGGCAGAGATGGCACTGTCAGTGACGAGCACTGCCGCATTATATCCTTGTCAAGGCACTCGTACATGTGCCTTAGTTTTAAACCAAAATGTGATCATTAAAATAATGCTTTCATCGGTTCTTTAACACCAGTCCTGTTTGTGCCATTGATGCCGCGGGTTACCTCCGTAAATGCGTACTCACCGTGCCTCCATTTGACGTGCTACCAAGCTAAATGCGAGTTCGAAAGCAGTATACATCCGCCACTTCTTCGGTCAAGTCCCCGGCGCCGTTTTTTCTTGCGATGGGGCACTTCCAGCAATTGGAGCGGCATTTAGTTCACCAATGCTTCGTGTGTCGGCGCTGTCGCAGTTTCGGAGCGAGGTCCGTTACCCGAAACTAACCGAGTGCGACAGCACGAATGCATGGTTCCTGCTAACACGTTCCAGAATTGCTCTCAAGAAGTGTCACCGTACCAGCAACAAACCGACCCACCGAGAAGCCCACCGGTGGCCGCCTTTTTCTCGGCCAAAGGTCCGCCTTCTCGAACGGGCATGATTGATGCTGCCTCGTACCGTCGGCAGATAGCGCAGTTCGCGCAGCATTTAGCGAGCGCAGACTCCTCCACGCGCTCGGCACGGTGACGGACACGCGGGCGACGCTCGCCTTGTCAGCGAGATTCGCTCGTTCGCGGCTCACGTGACGCGGATGCGAGCGTCGGGGAGCCTCGTTAAGCAGCGGCGCGCCTCAACCGTGGCTTGATACAAGTCAGCCAGCCGAGACTCGACCTGGAATGATGTCGAAATGGAACTGCTCACGAACAGACACGCCGCTGATTTGCATACAGCGCAGACACAAAGCCTGGATGTTCTTAATTTGCATTAAGAGACAAGACGCAAGTAACCAGGTACCAAACGCGAACAAAAAAAAGTACACGCATTCGCGAGGGCCCCGCTTGGTTCGTAAGGAGGACAGCCAAAGACGGGAAGATAAAACGCGCGAGCAAAAGTAAACAGCGGCAGGCTGCTCCCGCTGTAACGACGGGCCTCTTTTCTCGGCCCACTCGAGGGTGAGCGCTTGCCCGACGAAGCGAGAAGTTCGCATGAAACGGGGACGCGCTACTACAAAGAAAAATTCACATCAAATATATTAACGTGGAGTAACAGAGAAGAAGCTGATTATAGTATATATTCAAAGTAAATATGGACTTGCTGGCAGCTTAATTTTGGAGCACAGTGATGTTTTAAGACACAGGAGAAGCTGCTTTTTTTCTCCCCGAGCTCGGGTTAGAACAAAAGAAAGTGAGATTCTAACACAGAAGCACGTTAAAACTGTGAACCCCTTTTTGGGCACAGCTGCGTTCGTTTCGCCTCGAAGAGAGAGTCAAACGAAACGCAGGGACCCGAAAGACTGGTTTGCTGAGAGAACCTGTAACAACTGTTTCCGTAAAAACGAAGGGACTATTAAACAACGCAGTAGAAATTAATTATGACAAGGATTCGCAGTGGCGGACATGATTACTTGACGCTCACAAATAAATAAAAGAAAGCTACAATTTACAAACCGAATCCAAAACCGAAGCGAGTCCCGTTATCACTATTATTTATGATGACTCAGCATGTATAGACCCTCAGCGCATAGATGCGAGTGAGACGTCGTAGCAGGAAGCAAGTGCTTGCACTTTCTCCACCTGATCCCCTGTTTACCACCACTTAGTTAGGATTCGTGTTACCGGCGAGTCAATTTCTGGTCCGCTGTCTGCCACTCACTGTTCCTGGAAACATTCGGTATACGACCTCTTCGTGGTAGTGTGCAGAGTACTTGCTAAGCTTCGATGCGCATTCAAATGCGCCGAACTATTTCGAATAGCACAGTGACGTTCTCCGTATGCAGCAGTCTACACTCTTTAAAAGAAACTTGGAGCCACCAAAATAATGCACGAATGTGCGTTGTGCCAAGTCGGGGCGCATTTCATACGCTACTCTGTTGACGTGGATGTCCGTTAACTCCCCGATTAATGTAGACGTTGGTACATTTGAAAGACCACCCATTACCATTGACGCTTCTGTTCTGGCTTAAGGTTTTTGTTTCGTGCTTTCCAGAATTTTGACTCATCGTTAGATACAAGTGGGGAGATGGAACGCGGTATTAGGAAGTAAATGCATGCTCTTTTAAGATAGACAGCTATAAGGTTGTCACTTCATGGTTTCAGTGAAAAACAGCCTAATTAATCTATTACTTCGCTCTCTGCGCTCGCGTTTCAATTACCCAAGAAGTTTGGTTCGACACAGTCGCACTGCTGTCTCGCTCCCTAGTGTTTTTGCATTTTTTGACGTTTTGTCAAATAGATTTGTCGAAGATGTCGGACGACTCGCCAAAATAACTTCCCTACCGGAGGCAGGGGGGGCCTTCGCCTCCCGTCGCTCCGATAGGAGCCTGCAGAAGAACCGGGTAGCGGTGAGAGCTCCGTCATGACTACGCCTGACCTGACACCGGGCCAGAGGCCACCGACTGACCCTAAGAGCAACCGTGACTGTAAGCGATACAGGGCTACAGAAACAGACGACGAGTCTACACTTATTGACGATTGTGACATAGCTGATATCACAGATCTGGAAGATGAAGGCTTCAGGCTTGTGCGTCACCGCAAGAGGACCGTTGGAATCCCAGTGATTACCCCTGCCACAGAAGGAGCCGACCTGAAATAAGTAAATCCCATTGTGCTGTCTATAGAAATTGAAAAAATTCTTGGCGCATCACCAGTTAGGGGCCGATTTACTGCTCAGGGAGCCTTGCTTGTAGATGTGCAGACAGAAGAGCATGTGAATTCCCTTCTCAGCTGCAAGTCAATCTCAGGGACTGCAATCTCAGCACGAGTGCCGAATTCGTACCTGCAAAACACGTGCATTATTAGAGGAGTACCGAAGTGGTACACTGACGAGGAACTGTTGGTATACCTAAAGCCACAAGGTGTTTACCATGCAAGGAGAGTCAGGCGACGCGTTCAAAATTCCGAATCCGATTGGGAGTCCAGGCGAACCAGCTCCGTGGTTCTTACGTTCGCTCCAAATACAGACCATCCTGAGAAGATCAACTTGGGCTTCAAAAGACACGAGACCATTGACTACATTGAGACACCACCTCGGTGCTTCAAGTGTCAGCGCTATGGACATGTGGCCAAGTACTGCCGTGGTGAGCAGCGGTGTAAGAGATGTGGAGGACCGCACGATTTCAAGACATACGCGTGCAGCGAGAACATTCTATGTGCAAGCTGTAGTGGTGGTCATCCAGCTAGTTATAGCAAGTGTCCTACGCGGGCAACGGCAATAAAGCGTAAGAAAACGTTTATCTTGGGGCCAACAGGCAAGGATGAGAAAAATACGACGAAGAAAAAGACAAAGCCAGAGTCAGACGAAATCAAATGGAGCTCAAAGAGTGAAACTGATTTTACAAGCCTGAAGCCTTCTCCAAGAATCCAGGACAGTGGTGCCATCGCGCAGCGGACCGGCTAAAGCAGTCAAATCAATGACCAGAGACCCCGTAGACGAGAAGACTGCTGAACAAGCGGAACAGCGAAGTTGTGTCTGCATTGCCGCGACCCCAATTGCGTTGCGATGAAAAAACACCACAGGAGGACTGTCAGCAGGTGCTACGTGCTCTCTTCAAGGCCTTACGATCACACATAGAGAAGATGCCGGCGAGCTTGATGAAGGAAATGCTCGAAGTAGTCCTGGCTGTCGAGTCAGTGATTCTAAGTTCTGCCTCTTTTTACAGCACCTAGTAATATGGATGCGGTCAGGACACAATGCTCACCATTTCGTCCACAGGTGACACATATTATGCAATGGAACTGTGCGGGTCTTGCGTGCCATTTACCTGAACTGTCGATTTTCTTGCGTAACATGCCTGTGCCGATATTGGCCCTATCCGAGGCTGGTCTTCCAAGTTCCAGATCAATTGCTGGTTATGTCGCACATGGAAACCAAAGTATTCCGACATTTCCGAACGGAAGCGCCATGCTATATGTGAGACGTGAAATACCCCATTACGTTCTACCAGCGCAAGACCTTTGCAGCAGTGCTTTGGAAGTCACTGCTGTACAAGTGCGGCTGGGAAACCGAAGCCTCAGCGTGGCCCCCGTATATGCGAGCTCTCGCCTGAAGGTCTCGATGGGAGAAATAAGAGACCTCTGCAGCCACAGCCCAGCTCCGAGGATTATATGTGGAGACTTTAACGCGCACCATACTCTCTGGGGCGACAAGGCGACTGATGCACGTGGAAAGGAAATTGTTAGTGCTTTAAACACAGAGGGTCTATGCGTGGCAAATGACAAACAGCCAACGCTTTATCGACCACCGGCCTCTTACAGTGCCATTGACTTGACGTTACACTCAACGGATATCCTCGCATCGTCAACGACTAGTAAGGATAGAATTGGCTGTGATCATTTTCCTGTCTTCGTTAACATTGGTGGGTATAGAACCAACGGCTGAAGATCCTGTCCTGCGACGCATTGGGATACGTACAGGGACTGTCTAAGCGAATCATCTGGAGACCTGTTCGCGGACATGCTACGTAGCAAGCGATTGGCTACCGCTGAGCTGAAGCTACCCGACCACTTCCCCGCTCCGGATCTAAAGCTCAAAAATCTATGTGCTGCCCGTAGACGAGCAGAACGGAGGCTGATGAGGACGACGGGCGACCCACCAATGAAGACTATAACAGGATTAACGCAGTATTTCGACGTTATACAAGGAACCTAGGAAGAGATCAATGGGCATCATTTTGTGCAAGTCTATCGGTCTTCACGCCAGTTCCAAGGATATGGTGGGTCGTTAATAACCTTGCTGGAAACTTTCGACCAAACAAGCCATTTGAAGCCCTAGCATTGAAGTTAGGCAAGACACTCACTTGTCTTGCGAATGCCTTCGCTGAAACTTCCGGCAGGTCAGCCGGCACAACCAACCCGCCTCTGCCGCTATCGTCGTCTCTAATGGATGCGCCTTTCACACTCAGAGAGCTGTAACTAGCTATGAGCAGCCTCCGACGTCGCTGTGCGATGGGACCTGACCTTATCAGTAATCAGATGCTGACTAACCTACCGGTTGAGAGACGGCGTGATTTGCTGGCATTATTTAACCAAGTCTGGGCCAGTTGGGGCTATCCCACATTTATGGAAGGTAGCATGGGTGGTACCGGTTCTGAAGCCTGGAATGAATCCTGCAGCTCTGGACTCGTACAGACCGGTATCACTGACCGCGTGTGCAGCGAAGCTAATGAAGATGGCGTGCACAAGACTCAATTGGCATCTCGAGCAGGGTCGAAAACTACCATCGTGCATGACTGGGTTTCGGCAGCGTCTAAGCGCTCAAGACAATGTGCTGGACCTGCTAATCCACATAGAACATTACAGTGCGGATGGCCTGTCGACACTTGCTGTTTTCATGGATGTTTCTAAGGCTTACGACTACGTGTCTCAAAGAGCCACCCTCAGCCAGTTACAAGTTATAAGCGTCACGGGCCATCTCTTGCACTTCATACATACGTTCCTCAATGATCGTCGCATCAGAGTTCGTCTTGGCGACACTTTGAGCGATGAAATACGTATATTTCGCGGCATGCCACAGGGGAGTGTTTTATCTCCCTTATTTAACATTGCCATGAGTAGCCTCCCAAGAGTACTAAACCATCGAACACCAGTGAAGATATCTATATATGCCGATGATACCTGCATATGGGTCTCCGGCTACCAGCATCACCGCCTCGCACGAATAGCACAGGGAGCAGTAAAATCCATTAAGGGCCACTTGGCAACGATTGGATTATCACTATCAGCAGATTCATCCTTCGTGCTACTTCCTGGAGTTAAAAGAAAATCCACACGCTTGACGCTGAATTTGGACGGATACCAGATTCGACAAGTCACCAACGTCCGATTTGTGGGCGTTACCTTAGACCACAGGCTACTCTGACGCCACGGTGTTGACTACGTTGTGGCGTCATCGTCACCGAGGCTACATGTGCTCAAGCGAGTCGCTGGCATACGCTGGGGCATCCACCCGATGTCGATGCGACGGCTACAAACAGCGTTGGTTACCAGTCGAATCCTGTATCAGCTACCTCTGATGCCACCCTCAGACAGCCAATACGAGCGCTTAGAAGCCATGGATCCACAGAAACGGTATCCGACTGCCTTGGAGTCCCTCAGCCAGCGTCAAACAAGAAAGTGCTCTACGAAGCTGAGTCACGCCCTCTAAGACTTCAGGCTTCCCAGGCTCTCATGATCCAGCTACTGCGATTGAGTGAGTCTACGCCCGGTAGAGCCCTCTTACGACGTATAGGTAACATAGGTAACATAACGTATAGGAAGCCGCGCTCACATTTTTATGCAGCAATGAACACACTTCGCGTATTAGGATTGCGCTGCTCGAGACGGAGGGAAAAAATAACACCACCCTGGACATTCGAGGACATCACATGCAACTTAAGTGTACCACGATTGTAATCAAAGAGATGCATTCCATCTGCAGAAGCCAAGTCATTAGTCCTGGAACACCTGAACGAGACTTACCCGAATCACCTACAAGTATACACAGATGGCTCTGTCAAGGCAGACGAAGACCGCTGCGCAGCTGCATTATATATTCCCTCTCTAAGATATACGTGGTCTGGCAGTCTGGACTGTATAGCCTCGTCGACAGTTGTGGAAGGCGTAGAAATAGCTTCTGCTCTGCGCAAACTAAAGACTTTGCCTCCGCAGAATGTGGTTGTCCTTACGGACCAAAGGCCGCATTACAACAAGTATACCGTGGTTTGCCATCCCTCAAGTTCCCACACAAATCACTAGCCATTGTGAAAGAACTCAACAACAAAGGCTTCACAGTAAAGTTTCAGTGGATTCCCTCCCACATTGGTATCACAGGAAACGAAAAAGCTGATGCGCTTGCATACGCAGCGCTCTATCCTCCTCCCAAAATCAAGGCTCCAAAGAGTAATCAAGTGCAAAAATCTGACATTCGAAATCACTTTGCGTCACTTTGGGTTCCACCGCATATGCCCTGCGTAACCAAGAGATTGCACCGAAAGGAAGCCTCACTTCTATATCGAATAAGGACAGGATCTGCTAATACACCGGCCTGGTTATTCAAAACGGGGCGAATCAATGCTCCGAACTGTACGGCATGCAACGAGACAAGATACATTGAGTACTTTTTGTGGTCCTGCCAGCAATTCCAAGATGAAAGAGACTCTCCTGAAAAATCTGCAAAACAAGGACCTTCCGCATGCGCGCCTGCAACACCTTATATTTCCTGAGGGATCAGTTATAGCCCGCAAAGAAACTTCACGTCTCCTCATCGAATTCTTAAAAGAGACTGGTTTGATGGACATATGGTGAAACCCTTCAGCGGTATTGTGCGAGGCGCTCGGGCGGAGCAATTACTGGCCTTGATAGCCAGGCTAAACCCGCCTGTTGCTACAATTCGCCACCACCACCATCAATTACCCAAGAAATGTAAAAACTGCTCTCGGAGTAAACATTAAGAAATGCGGTTACACAACAAACTACGCGGCCAGCACACATTGGCACGACTCGTTGCACGGCTCGTCGTCGGCAGTCAAGGTCGAGCACTGCGCCGCCACCGCTGCCAGCCACACACGAGGAGACGTGCCCGAAAAACACAGTGAAAAGCTTTTCCAACGCACATTTGCTCGAAATGGTTGTACAGGTAAAGATAACGCCCGCATACAAACCCCACTGTCCAGTAAAAACAAACCACGGATCAAGCAACACTTACTGCTCAGCTTCAAGTTTCTCTGTGTAGACAAAATATTCGACAGAGCTTTGAATCCAGCGCCTACAAAACGCTCGGGGAAAAAGAAATGTAGCCGGCCTCGCGAAGACTATGTTAGTGTACAGAAAGAACACGAGTGTTTTAGTGAACTACACCCATAACCCAAAACTAGTTGTCTGCATTGCCGTGAGTAGGCTTCAGGATTGCCGAAAAAAAGACGCATCTGTATACAGACGTTCTGATAAATATTCAAACGGCGCACTCGTCAGTGAAGAACTTACTAGTGAAGAACTACTTACCCCGAGGGGAATCACAACCGCATCGGATGATGCCGCTACGGAAGAGCACGCGCTGAAGCTGTAAGCTCAGAAAGCTGATTGGCATTGTAGTAATAGAGATAGAGATAAAGGAATACATCTACTTAGGGTAGGTAGTGACGGCGGATCCGGATCATGAGACTGAAATAATCAGGAGACTAAGAATGGGCTGGGGTGCGTTTGGTAGGCATTCTCAGATCATGAACAGCAGGTTGCCATTATCCTTCAAGAGAAAAGTGTATAACAGCTGCGTCTTACCAGTACTCACGTACAGGGCAGAAACCTGGAGGCTTACTAAGAGTGTTCTACTTAAATGGCGGACGACGCAACGAGCTATGGAGAGAATGGTAGGTGTAACGTTAAGGGATAAGAAAAGAGCAGATTGGGTGAGGGAACAAACGCGAGTTAATGACATCTTAGTTGAAATCAAGAAAAAGAAATGGGCATGGGCAGGACATGTAATGAGGAGGGAAGATAACCGACGGTCATTAAGGGTTACGGAGTGGATTCCAAGGGAAGGGAAGCGTAGCAGGGGGCGGCAGAGATTAAGAAGTTTGCAGAGACAACATGACCACAAGTAGTACACGACGGGGTAGTTGGAGAAGTATGGTAGAGGCCTTTGCCCTGCAGTGGGCGTAACCAGGCTGGTGATGAATAGAGATGGACATTGTTTCTTTTATTAACTCATGCGCGAGCTTCTCTTCAACATCGTTTGCAGCTGACAAGAACCCGCGGGAGTACCGGGAACAGATTTCGAACGAACCCTAAACGCCCCCAATACTGAAACTTCGAGGCACTATACGCATGCGCAGAGCGTAATTTCGGTTTACGGGGGCCAGGGCGCCTGCCAAATTCACTATTTCTGAACCTCCACACTAACGAGCTTCAGCTGTGTCATGCTTCACACTTGTTTATATCCGTGATTCATAATTATTTTGCATGGTACATAAAGCAAGCAAGTGAAGATCACGAACACTCTAGCGCACATCGTGCCAATCGCCGTGCCCACAACACTGCTCATAGATTCAAGCGCGTCGACACTGAGCGTCGACACCGAGGTCGTCGCGTGCCATTATGGCGTGGAAGCATTTCTGCATTCTTGTGACGATGTCGTGGAGAGGTCCACGTCCGAAGTTGCCAGAATTTCCGACATCAAATCAGCTAACGCCTCCGCATCAGCCTCAAGGTAATCCTCTACTTTGTACAGTCAACCGCAAAAGTTTACGGAGAACGGCATCTCAGAAAACGTTCAATTTCCGAGCAGCCTGTAACAGTAGTCAGTAAAGCTGAACATCACAATGTTCGCATACTGGTAGAGGCTGCAAATGCGAATACTATAGGCTGCGTTGCGAGGCTGCGCAGATACTGAGCTTTCTCTCAGGTTTAGGGTTCCGTAAAATTGTGTTGACTGTAGCTGTTGGGGTTAAGCCTTGATCGATTTTCCATCGGCACGGCCGTTTTTTTCCTTCACCGAGCCTAAAGCTCCTTTATACACGCGCCACCGCCGTTAGTTGTAGTCGAAGTGTGACCACAATTTCGCTCGTCTCCGGGCGACCTTTAAGCCTCCAAAGCCAACCAAAATCTTATGTGCGCGAGAAGTACGTCTATAGATAATTGATGCGCTATTATATCGCCAAGCTTAAATACTGTCCGGCCACGAATGAGTCATCAGTTAAATTGTGTGGTTTTACTTGCTAAAACCACGATATGATGAGGCACGCACTAGTGGGGAGGCGCTAGGGTTTACTTTTGATTTACCCAGCATTCTTAAACGAGCATCCAATGGACGGTACACGCGGGCGTTTTCGCATTTCGGCGCCATCTAAATGCGGTCGCCACGGCCGGGATGTGATCCTGCGACCTCGTGTTTAGCAGCGCAAGGCCAAAACCACTAAGCAACCACGGCGAGTTGCTTCACACAGTTTTAAAGGAAGAACAGCTCACGTATGATGACAGTTTAGTCTCGTCTGCTCACTGAACCAGCGCCGTTCACCTTGGTTCTCGATGAAAAAGCCAACGCGCCAAGAATTTGTAGGCGTCTGTGCTTACCTGCAAACAAAGAAACAAGCGGCGTGGTTAAGAAAGGTTCACACAATAAACGAAGGAGCACATAAACAGCACATCTCGAACATGAATGTAACGATCAGGTGCTTCATTCTCCGCCTAGAACATCTGGTGGCACGGAACTATAATCATAGCTAAACCAGCGGAACTGAAAAAAATTCGGAGCCATTCCACTCTGCAGGTGGATGACCAGCCGAGCTGTATACAAATACAAATAAAACGAAACAAAAACACAATGTAACAGAAATATGCACGTTGTGCTTATTTCTTAATGTTCTTATTTCTTTTTAGCTGCTTAATTCTTTTGCCTTCTGGTTTACACAGATGCTGCTACTAGCCAAAATATTTCTACTACCGCTGAAGACGCGGGACTGACTTCAAGTACTCATTTGAACACTGCCGCAGGCGCCTGCACCACCTGTGCCAACATGCTCCTATGGCGATATTTCCCGCCTAATTTTTAGTACTCGTTGAATTACTATACAATTTGCGAAAACGAAAGTTTCCGTTTGCTTGGCCAGGTAACGATGGCTGAGCTACTCAACGTTGCAGGAAGGTGCATTTCGCCAAGTGTGCGTCCTTTCCTGCGGACACGAGGTTGGCAAGGGCCAACAAGCACGCGCTCGAAATACTAAATATTACCGCGACTGTCAGCCTAACAGCGGATAATTTTCTCCAAAGAGTCTCGGGAAGCGCGCCCATTGTGTTCGATCAACTGGACCAGGGCATACAGGCGAAGTGAAATACGAGAAGACAGAAGAAAGTTGCGGCCTATTACTGAGACATTTTTTTGAGGGTGACAAGGTCTGGCTCCCCGTGGCGATAGGGACAGTGGCCCTACGAATTTAAGCGAAGTCCCCGCTGAAAATACTGGTATTCTCAGAGCGCTTCTTGGCACGCGAGATGATTGTGGAGATACAGATCTGAAGAACCATTTGGAAAGGTGCCCCAGTAATGACTCCTATTTAAGCCCTGCAGAGGTACAAAAGCAAATTATCGAAATTGGTGGTGAAATTGTTAGAGAAAGCATAGTAGTTGCAAAAGTAAACGCTGGAGGCTGTTTCTCCGTACTTGCTGACGAAATGACGGATACTACCGGAACCGAACAGCTTACCGTCTGTGCAAGGTATCTAAACAAGGTTACCCATGACATCGAAGAAGTGTTTAGGTTTTATGCCAAGTCAGGACCAAAGTGGCAGGACCCTCGCCGACAGCATTATAAGATTGCTGCTAGACTTTGGAATTAATATGCATAATCTTCGTCGCCAACGTTATGATGGATCCAGCTCGATGGCTGGTAAAACGAATGGAGTGCAAGCTGCTGTTCGCGAGGAATACCCAGCCGCACTGTGCACACATTGCACCAGCCACTCCCTCAGCTCCTATATGAATACAACAACCACACATATCCCAAACTGTTTTGGAGCGCTAAAGGCAACGTCAAAGTTTTTCCGCAAATCTAACCACTGAGAAGTTTTACGTGAAATGATAAGCTTGACGTGTCTAGTCCAGAAGGCATGCAGCGACTTTTGGGATTATGTGAAACGCGCTGGGTGGAGTTATGTAGTTCTTTGATATGTGTATCTGTTTGAATCGGTGCCCGCGGCAATAGGAGATTAAATTAAACGGCAATGGCGAAAGTCCAGTTGAGGTAAATAGTCTAGCGCTAGCACTGCCATCACGGGCATTCATTGTGCGCTTGCATATGGCGGAGCATGTGTTAGCCTTTGTTAAGGAAGCTGCAGACCAGGAGCACCGACATGAGCGCCGCCATGGACGACAGATGTGGTACCACAGACGATCTAAAATGACCGCAAGAATGCGATTGCTCCATTCTTAAGAGGAAGCTTTAGCTCGGGCCCAACTCCGACGCGGCCTATTCAAATACATGTAAAACGCAAAAACGTTTTTATGAGATAACCCCTGCACCGATATTGATGAAATTTGTTGCATTTGAAAGAGAAAGTTAATTTCTAGTGACTGTTGGAAGCGGAATTTCGATTTAGGGCTTGAAGTTTCTTAAAACGATTTTCAAATATTTGACCGTTTGAAAAAAATGGAAGCACGAAGTTTACAAATTTATAGCTCTGCATCAAGAACCGATATTCCGGTTCTGTAGACGGCATCCATTAGATCATTCAAAGCGGACAAATTCAATATGTCATTTTACATCTTACGTGAATTTGTTACGTTGGTTACAACGGTTTTGCAAAAGTTGTATTTCCCTATGATTAAACTTTTTTTATATTCATGTGTAACATATCAATTTTGTCCGCTTTAGATGTACTATTAGATGCAATTCCCAGAATTGTATTATCATTTTTAGTGGTTGAGTTACGAAGTTGTAAACTTGATAGTTTCGTTTTTTGAGAATTTGATTTTTGCCAGTTTTTAATAAAAAATTGGCGACCTAACTCAAAAATTCGAAACCAACAGTCACTAGATTTTAAATTTGTCTTTTAAATGCAACAAACCTCGTCAAATTTGGTGCAGTGTTTGCCGAGAAAAACGAATTCTCCTTTTACATGTATTTAGATAGGAGCACTCGAGCTAAAGCTTCCTCTGAATCATTGCACAGGTACAGGAACTGGCAAAAAACTGGATGTGGAAATCACCACCCGACGAGCCGGTGTCCGACAGCAGGATCGTAGGAGGGTTGCATAAGAGAATGCTGAGGAATATTTACGGAGAACTGTTCATTCCATTCATGGGCCACGTATTTAGCACAGTTCCACCAACGGTTCGAAAAGCAGAGGACAATGTTAAAGGACTTTTCTAACGAGTACCATCCGCAATACCACCAGTGCAAGATGAGAAAGGAGCAGAAATCTGCCGTCTTTTGCACAGAACGTGAATACAAGGGCTGCTTTGGGGGAACTGCGACTATGGTGGACAGAGTGGGCGCACAAAGCTGCAAGCCAGCGCCGCAGCAGAGGAAGAGATGCCGTCTCTCATTGCGACTGCATGTTCTATACAAATGTCTACAAACTGCTGCGGATTCTATAGTCAACCTTCCAGCAACTACTTCTAGCGCAGAGAGAAGATTTTCAAGCATGAGATTACACACAAAACAAAAGCTACTTGCGCCCTGCAATATCTGAGGAACGCATAGTCAGGCTGGCGCTTGTATCTGCCAAAAGACGTCGACATCAACGTGTCCGAAGTCATTGACCGCTTCGCTAAATTTCGCCGCCGAGTGAAGTTTGTCCTTTAGATAGCGAAGCAGCAAAAAATCTATGCAAGGGAAAGCTGTGTTCCTTCAGGTCCATAAACGCGTAATTACGAATACGTACGACTGCTCATTCGCTTTTAAAGCTGCAGAAAATTTTGCCGCTTATTATAATTAGTTAGCATCATCATCAAAATTACACAAATACGACAATTGCGAGACAGAAATAACCGATTATGATCGACCTCGGTCATTCTAAGTCCGACCCACGCAGTGCTTCCCAACAAACACTCTGATGTTGGGTACTTCAACTTGCTGCATCATCTGCGCCTTTCGTGCGTCATTTTCTTTCCTTTTTAGCTGCCTAATTTTACTTTCTTGAACTTAAGCAATACTCTTAAATTTTGGGTGCAGAATAATTGTCGCTGAGCAGGCAGTTATAATACACATTTAGTATTGATTTCCGTATTCTAATATTCCGCCTATTTGGCGCTGTCGCGACCGCAGCATGGGCCAAGTACATATCACGATTTCTGCGATGACAGTTTTGTTCCTGCCTGGCTCGTCCGTCTTTGCGTGAAGATTACTTTCTGTGATTGCGCAATATATTTATTTGCCTTGTTTTACGCATTATATACCGTGACTTTTGCTTAGATACGTAGATTTATTGGATACTTATACGCATATTGAAATATCTTGTTGCGAGGTTGTGTATACATGCACTGAACTTTGTTTCCAGTGGCACTTTTTTGCCCTTTATAAAGCTGTATCTTCGCATTTCTATCTCTGTCGCGACTACAATTCCGGTGCAATTACAGTACAGCGTCATTGAGATATTTCCCTGGCCGTTGCAAATGTACAAAGATGCAAACAAGGTTCTTGAATGACGAAGAGTCATTAAAATATTTGTGCGACTTATTCATTTCATGGCCTTTACGTTTTCCATATCAGCGGCATGCACTGCGTTGCTGGTTTCGAACTGATATAATTCTAAACTTCGTGTGATATTTTCTTTACGTATTAAGTAGACAGAAACATGGAAGCATTGATATCAGTTATTTCTGACACAATTTTTGGGACATACGAATATATCCTTTCAGGAAAAAATACACACTTTACGCATTTAGACATTGCGTAGCGTTCAAGAATTCGTTTGCAGCATCTAATACACACTGGCAATGCAGTTATTAATGTACGATTCCTCGACAAATTCTATAAGGAGGAGGCCGTGCTGTCATGTGTTGGCAAGTGCACTGCCAGCCAGCGTATAGCTTTAACGACTGGTTATTGAACGTTCTCAAGAATGACCCAGCAAAGCGTCTCGACGCTATCGAATGCCCGGCCCTATGTGTACCGAGACATCGGTCCGATTGTCACGTCACGAGGAACTGCAGACACCTCGGCCGCAGTGGTCGGCAGAGTATAGGTCCGCGGTTCCTCCGTGACCTGCCAGCCGCGTCAATCGCACTGTGCTCCCGCAAGAGATTGACATCTCTCCTTGGAGCAGGGAGATTAGCGCTTCAAAGGCAACGAGCGCGACTACAGCCCGCGCAAGTGGGGGTGACGCAGAGCCCGCGGGAACGGCTAGTTTTGCAGGGTTATTAGTCTGCCGCTGGCGGTTTCGCAGCAGAGGTTGCGGTGGCAGTCGCGATCTTGGCGCCAAGAGGGAGATTTAATTAACGGGGCTCGAAATGGGGAACACGATAGGCTTCGCGACAAAGCTGCGCCGAGTGGACGAGGTGGAGTCGGTGGGATGTGTCGATAATGCGAGTCCGCCGGGCAGGACTCGATGTCACTGACACACAGGTGAGAGAAAAGGTAAGTAAAAGCGAGGAAACAGGCGCAATCTTAGATGCTTTGCTCTGGATAATATGGATTTGTGAAGTCCGGCGACAGGTGTCAATAAAATTAAATGGTGGGGTTTTTACGTGCCAAAAGCACGATTTCATTATGAGGCACACCGTAGTGGGGGACTGCGGATTAATTCTGACCACCAGGGGATATTTAACGCGCACCTATAAATCTAAGTACACGGGTGTTCTCCCATTTCTCCCGGCGACAGGTGCATCCTTTTCTGCAAGTGGTGTACGAAGACCATGGCTTATTGACAACTATAACGTTTAAGACATGCGTGTTGGTTAACCTCCCTGCCTTCTACTTATCTCTTTCCGTACCCTTAAGACATGCGTGGCTGGCAATCTACGTGTCGCTCGTTTTTTGAAGGGAGAAAAGGTCCGAGCTTCTTTCGAAGGGCGATCGCCATGCATGCAGTGCCGATTGTAATCTCCTGTTTCTCTGTAGGGATATTTTCCAGGCGTTTAATACACAGCACAACCTCACCGGATTTAAGTCGCGCTCGGTAGCGATGGAAAATGCAACGAGCATAGGCGCGTGCGATAGGAAAATATACTAAACACTGGGCCAGTATACTATTGGGGGGCGAGCTCCACCACTGGAAAAGCTCGCGCCACCGTCGGCGTGACGTGCTAGGAGGGATCACGTGGACACAGCGGCCGCGTCGGCTGTTTCGGAAGCGCCGAAGCGAGCTGAAAACGAAAGCTTAAAGTCCCACCTGCGCTGCGGCTCTGATTAAGTGGCGAGGTTTGACCGCTTGACAACATTTGAAAGTACTATAACAAGCAGTGGCTGCCTTTGGAGGCGTGCAGCATCGTAGGCTACTGCTCGATGCCGCAGTGCCGGACGTACGCGACAGAACCCGGTGTCAGCCTTATTCACACGTAGCCGCAGGACAAGGAGCTGCATGAAGCTTGCCTCGCGAAGCTTGGAACCGGCAGACAGCAATCGGCTACAACTTTGGTATGCAGCAAGCACAGAGGCAAGGAAGATTTCTGCTACGGCGCCGGGACAGCGATGCTCGGCGAGTAGCAGAAAACGCGCACTGAGACGCTCTCCCGCGCCCGTTGCCCGGCTAATGTCGGGACGGTTTGGTCTATGGACTTGTGGATGCTAGATACTGGCAAGTTCACTGGAACGGAAAGGGAGCGGTAAGACGCACATTAAAAAAGGCATGGCATATGGTCATGTTATGAATTAATGCACTGGATTACGAAAAAGCAGAGGGAAATCGCACGCTGAGAAGGCCGATAAGCATACAGTGTGACGGAACTTGAGAAATAATATTGAAAGGTCTAAGAATTTAGGAGACAAAAAAAAAAGCAAAAGGTTGAATCATCGCGACGGCTCATCCCAGTTGTCGTAGACGTCGAAGTCTCGATAACGAAATTATTTTTGAACAGTTCTGATAGCTTCCACGCAACAGTGGTTGCTAGTGTACCGTCAAATGCTCATATGCTGCGACCTAAAGCTCACGGCACCGTGAGAAAACGCGCTCATAGCGAAAGCAAAACATTGTGCGCGGACATGCATGCAGACGCGCAGTCGGTCGCTGCAAACCCCTGCGATCGCTGCATTGAGGTTTCATTCTGTTATGCTCCATTTGGTTATACAAACGACCCACTACAAGAACATATTTCACATATCATAGTTTGTTCTCAGCGTTTGCCTACCTTTTACGCAAGAAGCCGGTTCGGGAGACTCCATCGCGGCGACCACGCGCAGTGGCGTTCACTGTACGTATACGGTAGAGAGATGGCGTCTGTAAACGATTCTGTGCTTTCAGTTTGCCCAAGATTATTATGTCGACAGTCAAAAACTCTCGTTTTGAGAATACCTACATAAATGCCCAGGAGGGCTGCTGCGTGGTGTTTTTATTGAGCGCCGTAAGCGAAACATACGAGGAGCGCGCCGCGTGATCCCCGATACTATATATACGCAAGGGAGGCGCTTCCGACAGATGGCGACTCCGTAAGTCCTCGCCCCCAATTAGCCCCGAGAATTAGGAGTGGCGCCCTCTCGCGAGTGACGTCACGGCCAGGACGCCGCTCGCTCCGGCTCGCTCGGCTGCCGCGCGCGCTCGTTCCCTTCGTGTATGCTTGGGGTATGGGTGGCTCGAGCCGTACGTATTGAAGGATACGTCGGCTTCTTTCAGCTGCCATACCTTAACCACAGTTTCTTCTTCAAGAGCGTTTGAGTCGAGAATCTTTGCGGCTTGGATATCGCAAACTAAGTAGCGTTAAAGAGGTCTACTAGGTTTTGCAATGCATATATGCGCCGTGTCTATCGGTAAATTTTGACTAAAGAAAGAATATCTGCAAATTCAACGCGCGAAGTTGTGTATGATGCTTCGCTAAACATTTAACATTCCTTTAGTATTTAGCTATGATAGGCATTGCATTTTACGTGGAAGAAAAATTTGGTAATTGGCGTCAACATGTTATCTGATTTTAGAAAGACACTGCCCAGCGAAGCTCTCATCATGATTCCTATTACTCTGGTGTGTTGCTCTATTCAAATATGGCCATTCATTAATGCGTAAAAAAATAGTTAGGTGCGCATTTCTTATGAAAAAGTTTGCTGCTACGTTCATCCCCCTCTGAAACAGGCCTCCTAAAAACGAATTGCTCATGGCTGCTAACACGACGGCGCGTAATGTAGAGTATTTACATAGTTAATTCACAAACGCCATAGTAGCAATCACCTGAGAGAAAAGTTTCGCGATCGAGAGCCACTCAATTGAAAGTGATGAAATGTTTCATAGTGGCCCTCAGTAGCCTTTATCGACAATATGGCACACCCCTGATCACGTAACGGTAGCAATCGACTGTCCGTATGGCGAGGCACGCTATGTTCGCGAAAAACATCAGTTCACTGCAACTTCGAATTAAAACCACAAAGCATGTTTTTTACAGCGCCAACTGGAATGGCTAAAGTATTCTCGAGCTACTACACCGCAGCTTAGATTTCCTGTATACAAAAGGAAAATTCAAGCACCTTCTGTCTCACCATGTCTCGATCCAGCGTTATTCAATTATACAAACGGATAACTATTCGCTTCGTCGGTACATAAAAGAGAACCTTGCAGGCAAATTAAGTTTGCTCCAATCCAATCGCAAACATTCATAAAGAAAGCACCACAAGCCTTGCATATACTTTCACTTGATTTCCGACCCTCCACCGGGGGAATTTCGATATCTTCAATATGTCCCATACTACTAATCATTGACGCTTCGACTTCTTTCTGGCTGCAGCTATGCGGTCCAGCAGGCATACTTCACTAAAAAAATTGGGCCGAGCAGCCTGTGTCAGTTCGCCAAACAGATTCGTCATGTATATTCCTCAAGCAGCAAGCACCAATAAATTTCTCAAGTGAGTTTGATTTGATTTATTAATTTCCATTTACACACACACATGTACAGAGGAGTGGTAAGTGGAGGTGGATGAGGGAAAAAAGTCGCACAGACGCGGCTTGAGGTAACCTCACCCCCTTAGGTACAATATGGCTGCATGGGGTAACACATCAAGCGCCATATAAATTACATTTATATAGTGGCCATAAAACATTGCAGTTATACAATATATGAAAAGAACAGTGAAATATTTCCACAATAACAATGCAAAACACACTGCGGCATTGAAATAAATAAATGATATACACTTGGTAACATAGACAAAAAAAGAGGAACATAACATACATTATTAATCATTAACAAACGCGCCCTAAAGAGGCGAGTTGAACGTGTAACACGGAAAAGGAAATATATATTGGTACATTCCTATTTGTACTCTGTAAATAGCTGTAAGCCTTCATTAACTTTACTTCAAATTTCCGCCGCTTAAAAAAAATGAACACGTGAAGAACCGCCTAATGTTGACAGGCAGTTAAAGAAGCAAGTGAGGCGTGTAGAATCTAAGCTCCAGTATTAGTTAAGTCCCCGTGCTACTGCCGAGCGTTTCTGTGAGGAAATGCAAAAAATCGATATTATACCATGAGCTACTCGTCGTGAGCAAACCTATTTTAGCGGAATAAAATCAACGTAACTGCTGTAGAAGTCATATATAGCCAGCTTTGGGACATACTTGTTGCACCGCGGCAGGTATGGTATCATAATTGGATTCCTATAGGCTATGCTTTTGCGATTGTCTATCCGCGCATGAAAAACCCGCAATGGGCTGGTCTGCGTCGCTTCGGCTGGCACTGTAGCGTTGCCTTCGAGAGCTGCATTGTTGTCTAAGAAATTAGCTCTTTGAATAAATGTTCGCAAAGGAAGACGTCGTAAAAATATATTTGAGACGACCACCATAAGTATACAAGCAGAGAGAACGAGGGCGAACAAACGAAAACACCGCAGAAAGCGCCCGGACAACGCCCGAACTGTAGCAGACGACAGGCGCGAGTCCCTGCCCTGACGTCACGCGAGCGGCGCTCGCAGCGCCGCTCGTGTTCGTTCTCGGGGCTAATAGAGACAGGAAAACAACGTAGGGAAGTTCACCACGCACGCGTTGTATTTGCTCTGCACAAGGGGAAAGCCTGTCATGCGCTTAGCTTGCATGCGCATGACCGAGCGTAGAAAGGAATCGTAGGAGTACCCGTTGGACTATGGTTGGTGCTCGCCCTTTCTGTACTTCATGTACGCATGTGTTAGGTTGCGACCCTCTTGTAGTAAAGAGCGTTGAAAAATTTGCCTCGGCAGCTCTGTCGTAGTGCAGCCTGTTGATGAACTTGGGCGAATAGAAAACGAGGAAAGACGAGTAGTAAACGTCCACATGATCGTCATCAAAATCATTTATTGGCCTATTTACAGGGTATTTTCTGGTAGTCTGTCGGGGTCTTCTTGGACACTCGTTACTGGGCTTAGGAGGGGTGGGGCCCTTCGTCCAGGGCTCTAACATCCCTCAGCTGCCCTGCGCAATAGCAATTTGGTCCTCCGATTGTGATTGTGTGTCTATGCTCCTTCCTTCCCTTATCTCTCCTTTGTTACCACTTTACATCCCCCTCCCCTCTCCCCAGCGTAGGGTAGCTAACCGGATTTTTTTTTCTCTGGTTAACCTCCCTGCCTTTCCCCTTTCTTCTCTCTCTGGTCCTCACTGCGGTCGCTGGGCCAGCAGTGCCTCCCATTGCTCCACGCTCGGACTTACGAGTTTGGGCACTGCTGTCATAAGGTAGCACTCGCATGTGGTGCGAAACAAGGTGGGCTTTTGACCGCATCCCGGGCACTTAGCTGCGAATCTAGTGGAGTACATTTTACGTAGTAGGTTATCAGTTCGGGAAGCATCCTGTCTGCAGATGTGTCCTCCGCCCTCGTGAGTGATTTATCCGGGGGAGGATATCGTATCCTGGTGCGGATTTGCTGCGTGCGGATTTCAGCCGGTTTGTGAACTGTCCACGCAAGGGCAGGGGCGCCGACGTGCCGTTGGACGAAGGCACTGCACGTGCCGAGACAGGTCGCACTAGAAGCCCGTCGGCGCGTGTGGCCAAGTGTTCGGGCTTCGTGGCCAGTTTGGTGAGCGTTCGAAAGCCCGAGATAGGAGCGAACACAAATGCTTACCGACACTCACGCAGAGAATGAGTGGCGCGTGAGCGACATCGGGCTTCCTGTGGGAACTTGGCGTCAGAGCTTCTGGATTCCAAGTGTTAGACAGTTGCAGTGTGAATTTGTACAAACACTTGTGCAGCAGCAATTTGTCGAGTGCTGTGGAGCGCTTTTGGCTTTTAATACAGAGGCGCGGCTTCAGTGGTTTCGCGCGAAATCTGCATTAAAAACGAGTCGTGGTGTTAGTGTTGACGCTGTCGCGTGAGCGGCGGCCCCTGGCCAAGGCCGAACGGCGAGCCATGGTTTTTTCCAGCCCGAACAATGTGGCTCGCCCGTGGCAGTTGACCTAACGATTCGCCCACGTGAACACAGCCCCGCAGGAGCGCTCACATCAGCTGACGCACACCAGTCACGGAGGGCTCAAAAATACGAACGGTACAGGCGGTGGCATCGACCGCTCTTGTCGCCTTTCCACGAAAGGTTATGCAACAGAGGTCAGAACGTTCTCACGGCGTGTGTCGGAAAAAAAAGTGAAACAAAACAACCGAAAAGGCCACCACAGAGGTTGGCTGAGGGAGCCATGCCGCTGTAAAAGAGGCCGCCCACCCAATTTGAAAAGCCGCACCCAGAGCGGTAGTGTTTTATTCACGAGTCAGGCACTCAGAAGCCCTGCTTTGCAAGTTCCGCTGCGTTCGCAAAATAAATCGAGCGGAACGAAAGCTTGTTCCGCATTCAATCCCCACATAAACATAAGCAAAGAAGCGCGAAAAAAAAAAGCCTATTGCGCCATCAAAACCAGCTTCCGTCGTGAAACACGGAGGGAGCAGTCTGCCCCGATGAGATGGCGAAATGCAGATGCCTTCAGTTCCGGTCACGGTGTCTGATCAAGCAGATGCCGTTGATAGTCAAACTCGAGCACGGAGAAATATAGACGAAGCCGAAATAATTCATCGCCGGTCCCTTCACACTGCTGTTTCAACGTAGTGATAGCACGAAGGCTTCGTGACGAGCGCAAACACACCCGCATCGGCCAATATGCACGCTCATCTTCCAGCGCTGCGACTGAAGTGGGCGTCTAGCCTTGCCGTCTGCTTCGAGACGTGTGCTCACTTGTATACAGGTACAGGCTGAGTTGTCATCCACACGGCAGCGTATCGGCGCAACACGTGGACGAACATTACAGCAACAAAGCGAACTCAGCCACCCTATCTTATTAGAGTTGTCGGACGATCTCGCCGCTGCCACCAGTTGAAGGGGTTGTAGGTCGCAGGGAGGAACTCGGGAGGAACTAGGTGAACAAGGTTTATTTACAGTATTTACATTGTAAACAAGAGATACATCGACAGCCTAGCGTGGCTCCCAAATGGAGCACACAAGACGAGCACACAGCTCACGAGTACGATCACAGAGCACACTGACACTTAGCAGCCGACAATGAGCCTATTATAAACACTCCATTCTCCCTAGATCCCTAGGTGAGAGAACCGTTCGACCAGTCATCGAAGTTGACCCGCCTATTGTCCATTTTATTGAGTCTTGAAAGGCGCATGGGGAGGTTCCGAAAATTACCTCTCCTCGAGAACTCCCCTGAGCTGACCCCCAAAGGGTGCCCGCCGGTTGTCCATTGTCCTGTGGTCGCCACCAGTGTCAGCAGACTGACGAATACTGGTGTACACTAACTGGGGCCCACGCACCGTAACCACGCACCCCTAGCCCACGCACCGTCTAGTACACTATAACTGGGGCCCACGCACCTCAAAGCACCTTTTTGGGGGAAGCTATTCTTGCTGCAGAGAGACCATGAAGACCCGGCAAACGTGGCCAGCCCTGCTGCCGACGCCGATTCCTCGAACGAGGCGCATGGTGGATTAACGCTGCAGTCCTCAAGTTCTCCAGAGGAATTTCATGGTTGGTTAGCGCTGTCGTCCTCGCTGGTTCTCTGAAGGGCGCCACCACCGCGGATCGATCGAAGCACCTGCAGCGGGCTTAGATAGTTTTGCAGAGCAGTACCCCTGCAGGCCGATCCTAACAATCTGCACATGGGGACCACTCGTAGGACACAAAATGCAAAGGGTAGGCTACAATACGCTTACGGAGTTAGGAGCGAAAGACGCTAAGCAGCGCCGTATTCTTCTTGCTCCTTCATTTCTTTTTGTAACATCTCTTTTCCATTATTTATTCCCCTTACACCCTTTCCCCAGCACAGGGTAGCCAAACGGCCCGAGAACTGGCTAGCCTCCCCGTCTTTCCGTCTATTCCTGCTTCCTTGCTTTCCTAGGGGCGACAGTTTCCCGAGATAGGCTGCAAACCAAAAGAACGAATGCATGTCGAGGGCGCGAGGCGGATCAGAAGAGTATACGTAATCGAACCCGAAAACAGCGGCATACAGCACAGCGACGGGAGCAGAGAAAGAAACGACGACTCTCAACGCAGCGTCGGCGGCACACAAATCCTTCACAGTTCGAGGGAAGGACAGCGAAGAAGGGTGCGTGTGTGCAGAGTCGGTCGCGATCCGCTTCGTGGTTTCACGCGCCGAGCCTTCTTTCCGTGGAGGTCGCTTCGTCGCGGCACTTTCGCCGCCGCCCATATTTCACCCGGCGCCGGGAAAAAACAACATCGCGCCGATGTTCGCCGCCGCCACGGAGCCGATCGGAAGCAAGCAAACACGCGCTGCTCGAAGGCAGCCGACGAGGCCCGCTGTAGGCGCTTCTATAAAAAGAACCGCCGATTCCATCGCGGCCGACAGGGCCCACTCGGGCGCGCCATCGGGTGTGCCGTGGTTTGACGCGACCGAGACAAGGGAGAGCGTCTTGAGAAAGGAAAATCGGGACTCCCCGAGTACACGAACTCACGTTTTTTTTTTATCTGGCCACGGAAGCAACGCTGTACGAGGCGATTGCCTTATATTGGTTTCTGTGCGAAAAATATTGTCCGCAACGAAGTCTGCGGCGAACGCGACTGCGGCAAGTCGTAAGCGTGGTACGTTACGAGAGCAGTGCAGTGGAGCTGATGCGATGTTCCGTGAGCAGGCATTGCTGATAATATAATAGAACGCGTTCTTGGATTGCTAGCTGTCGAAGCTGAGGATCTCGTGAGCAGACCGACAAAAGAACGGCCTTCAGCGCCATTTTTTCTTAGCCTTTCCGTTCATAATTACACACACCTTCCCCAGTCCCTAGGGGGCAGCCAACCACACGCTGTTCTGATGAACATGTCTGCACCTGTTGCTTGAGCGCCAGGCTAGCCAGTTGTGTGGGAAAACCTGCACGTGACATTTATTGCGACACGCTAGGGAGTTGTATCCGTTAACGCAACGTAACCAGCACTAACTCGCCCAGTTCGCTACTGTTATCCGGAGCTGCAATATGACGTAAGTCGCGCAGGTTGGTCTAGCATTCCTGACCGCCATTTTTCTGTCGCCCGTGCATAACCAGACAACTGGAGCTGCCGGCTTCCCCTGAATGGCGGCAGTCAGAACAAACTTAACGCGGCACGCCACAGAGGGTGCCGCGAAAGTTGAGCAAGTAGATTCGTTGCGCTCCGTGAGAAAATTTATCTAGGCGCCGCGGGCTACGCTACACACTTGCGAGCGAGATGCACAGTTCTGCCGCTTGTAAAGCTCCGCGACCGAAGCGAACTGTGCTGCGCTGCTAACGATAACTGACAAGACCACAGCGGCAGTTCCAGGAAGGCGGCCGCTTTCACGGAAGGAGCGACAACCGAGTCACCGCAGTCGTTCGTACCACCGGCTTTTTGGTTGGCGAGGCGCGGTCACCAGAGCGACCGCCAAGACTGCGGAGTCTGGCTCTTTCTGGCGGCGGATCCGAATTAGGGTCGCGGGGAGCCCCCATGGAGACAAACGTCTCCAATTGAAAACTGCGCGCTAGGCGGGGTGGCTGCATCCGTAACGCACGCCCGAGGAGCGGCACTCCCCGCCTTGGCGGGCCGAAAAGCACGAGCCAAATACGAGCCAACCCACGCTAACAATGTTCAGCTCGACTTCCAGAGGGCACTGGCAGGCCGAAAAATAACAGATCCCGATGCATCACCCGAACGACTAATGCCAGAGCATTGCGAGATGGTCAGATTTGACCATTATTTTCCGACATCTGCGGCACGCCACGTCATGCTTGCATTGAGTTATGAGATGTCCAATCACTCCTACCTGCAGGTGCATAGTGCTACCACGACAGTGCAACGCTTGCTGTTCTTAAAATATGCACCCAGCCATCGTTTAATACAATGCATATGTTTAACTATCCCCACAGTGACCATACCATTCGCCATATAACCTCACACACACACGCACAAGTACACACGTGCTAACTATTGTTTGAGTACAACCACCTCCACGCAGCAGTCCAGCGCGCGTTCGCCGCCACTGTTCCCACGTGTCACGTGCCTCTCACTTCGCTGTTGCTCCTCACGCGCTGCGTACTTCCTATGGCGCCACATACTCGGACTACCGCTCCTTAAAATATTATTCCTGTATAATAAAGTCTCCCTCTGACATGGCGAATCGAACTAGAGAAAAGGCTTTTTCTCGCTCTGTCATCGCCGCATTTCTGGTTTGATCGCGAAAGGAACAATGCTAACTGGCCCATATGGTTACTTTGGTAACTTACAGGATAATGCACGACTGCATGCTCTGAAAAGCCTCGAGTTTGAGAACTGCTTAGGTATTGACGCCCCATTTGTGCTTTTGGTAAAGTACGTTTTATAATGTAATCGTAATAGGCCGTACACTATTCGAAATTAACGGTAGAAGTGAGAAAGTGCCACTTGAACGCATTTGTATAGCGTAGCCTTAGCAATACGCGCTCCCCGAAGCCATTAGTGCTTCTCGCATGAGCTAAGCAACACAAGCTAGTAAAGAACAAGTTCCCGCCACACCGAACGAACCTTGGTCGTATCGATGGCCTGTAACGCAGTAGCTTCAAATGAAGCAGATGCGCCGAGCGTGTACTGCCGACCCGTCTCCACCGCAAACGAACGTAATCACGACAGTGCGCACCCGCAAGAACCTACGGCTCCCATGTCAACGTGTTGTCGAAACGATGGCAAGGCCACGGCACACGCCTTGCCGGGCTCGGCATCCACTGCTTCCTTCAAGCAAAGCTCCGCGTCCCTCAAGGCTCGGCTCAGCTACGCTCGCGACGAGCCAAGGCAAAGTGCGGAAAAGGCAGGCAGAGACGGGACGACCTACAGCGCGTTCGCACCATCGAGCGCGGCTCCGATCGCGCAGCGCTTTGTAAGTTGCCGCCCAGCACGCCTTGTCTCATGGACGCCCTCAGCGATACAACCGCGGGCGAAGACCAATGGTGGAAGCACCGAGGTGACTACACAAGTGTAGTGGTGGAACTAGACAGTCGCAGCTGACGTGCCCGAAAGCGTCTGGCAGCAGAGGTCAGCTAGTTCTATACGGCACACTTCGATCCTGCACACTACCGCAGAATTTGTTCGGAAGTTGACAAATACACGCTCATACCTTTCAGCTTGCGGAAAGATGGGCACCATATCTTTAGTGTGAACCTATATTGCTATCTTATGGTATTATGCACTTGTTTTTGAATTTATAAACGTTAGCTGCCTTTGATACGATAAATTGGCTTATTTGACGCCCCCGACCCGATGCTATGAGGATCAGGAACGCAGTTGCCACCCGACAAAAAACCCTAACGACGACACGAAACGCGTCACCAATATGACCCAAGCTTAACGCGTCTAGAAATCGGGCAGCTGAGAGCGAGCGACAAAATGACCCGTAAGAATGGGCTTCATCGATCGGCCTCCGTTGCGGCACTCACTGCTGCCGAGCCATGCAGGCTGGGGACGGTGTTTCACAAATGCACATCACCGAAGAGTTTTCGTCGGGCTCCTCATTCACTAAAGCACCAATTTGTGAATTTTGCGACTGCCAACGTCCAGCAATACTGATATGCGCGCATCCTGGGCTTGGGGGAGGGTTATGTTACGAAGTAAGCATTCTTGCAGCCATCAAGATGCTAAAGTCTGCCTCCCTGGCGTGCGCGCGCGCACACACGCACGCACACACGCACGCACACACGCACGCACACAAAAAAGAAAGAAAGAAAAAACGGGCAGTATCAAGTGTGCGTCGTCTGGCAAATGTGGCGATGAAATTTTAACAGGCGCGCCTCACACCACTCAGATGCAGCACCCCGTATTCATGTAATACTTGAAGTAGACTACACAGGCCGCAGTGAAGAACAGGTCTGCTTCACAAAAAGAGTCTGCGCTCAAAGTGAATGCACACGCACAGAAAACGATCGCATATTGCCGCTCGAATGCGCCGAGAACAAAATTGTCACGAGCGAACCAGAGAAAGGAGGAAGGCCCCGTATACGAGACAGCGAAGCGAAGAACTTCAGGAACAAAAGCAGTTTCCCGCTGCGCCTTGGCTGCGCGCTGTGACTCGAGCAAGCAGTGCAAACAAATGATTCAAGCGGGTCCAATTTCATCATGTGAAGGACACTGGACGGGAATGGGCAGCTATGCCTTATTTGCGTCGGGAGAATGAGCGGGAAGGTGTTCGGTGCAGCGCCAGACATGTATGCGGCGCCTGCCGACTTCATTTTTAATGGAGGACAGATGGACCGCACTCCGTGGCACCCAAAGAGTGCTGCTACAGTACTTGGCAGCAGCAGGGAATTGCTATGATTAAGCGTTTCTTTCCGCGTCAAATACGCAGCCATGAGCCGATCAGCTTAGTATCTCACGGAAATGTGGAGACGAATGAGCAAGTGTGCGTATTTCGGAACGTTGACTCGCAACAAACTTTAGTTGAGCACATTAACAGCTTAATGTAGCAACCATCGCATACAACTGTGCGTTGTAGGCTCGCTAGTTACGCAGCATTTATTTAACCGCCTCTCGAAAGCTTTTCTTTCACAGATTCCAATATGCGCATTGGATCTCCACATTCTCCCCCGTTAGTGTATTGTGCGTGTGAATTGCGTGCTTTCTCGCTCCAGGAGTAGCATCGTGCGAAACCTGTCACTAGCCTAACCTCCCCAGACAGCTGACCGGCGCAGCGGTTGAACTTTCGCCAATCGTGAAATACAGCGCGCCGTGACGACTGGTCATGAGGGCACAACTCTTGAGCATAATGAGCTCACAGGTGATGAGCTTGCGGAAAAGCAAACGTTAAGGGGCTATAGAAATCAGCAAAACTGCAGAAAGCTGGAAAAGACATTCATGAAATTGGACCACGGTGATGAAAGGAACCGGCGTATCTTAACGGCACAACAAGAAATTTTTTTTCGAAAGGTGAGGGTTTTCCAGACAAATTACTATATAAATGTAGACGGCCTCCGAAATGGAAGATAAGCCGTCGAGTGTACCCTACTGATCGCACACTGCAGCAGAAAAGCTCATTCAGCACACCGGTCACATACTCGCGTTTGTATTGCTGGCATAAAGAGCATGTAGGCCGAGTGCGCAAATGAAACGCACGGTTCAACGAAGACCAACGCCTGGAAGGTGGTCGTAAACCAAGTAATGGATCTGGATTGCTCCTGTAAGCTGCGAGAGCACGCTTCACGAACCTGATCCAACAACGGGGGCTGTGCATTCCTTACGCCTTTGCTTTTTACGATCTGCACGCAAATTATATATATAGCACATTGACAGGTCCTCAGAAACAAGCGGCGCGCCGGTTGACAACGCTGTTTGTTGATCCGCTTCAAAAATTCGAACTTTACACTTTTCATGCTGCTGTTACACGTTCTGCAGATTGACACACATTAACCGTGCTGAATAGGTACAGTGGGTATAGGTAATTGTCGTTTGAATGACCGCTCATCGAAGATGTGGCAAAGAAACAAATTCGTGTACAAACTTAAACGATTTGAACATCAAATCGTTTAAGGTTTTTGTTGGCTAGAACTCTACAGGAGGTCACAGAAGGAATACAGAGGGACGTCCCCGCTGTATTGTTGACTCTGGGACCTCTTTCTGTACGTATGTATAATCCCAATTTGCAACGCTATTGTGCAACAATAAAACCGGAGTAACGGCGGACCAAGGCAAATAGCGGACCAAGGCAAAGCGAAGAAGAAATTGAATTCGCTCGCTGTATGGTCAAGTACGCAGTCTGCTTTACATTGATCTTTGAGAAGTGAAGCATGCGCCATCGAGGTGCGACGTCCCCAACGCCAGTGGCGGCGGTCGTGATGACTCTGGTGGTGCGAGAGCGTTGTTCCTTCTTGCCAAAAGGAGTTGCCTCCTGCCGGTATATAGTTGGGACATCGTACGAGGAGGTCGACCGCAACGTTAAACCAAGCTTGCTGGTTTAACGTAACACACACGCACACGCACACACGCACACGCACACACACACACACACACACGCACACACGGTGTATGTTTGTGTGTGTATCAGTGCGCAATTTCAAGTGTTACAAAGGAAACATTTCGAACGTGTTCACCCTCCGATATCTCTGGCTCGAGTGTCGTTCAGTAGTGGCCCGAGAGTTGGTGAAGCAGACTCTGCGGAACCAGCCTTCATTCTGTCAGTACTGCTCTCCCCGCGGAGGGTATGAAAGCCTTCGTATACGAAGATTTTCGAACATTTATAATGTTAGATGTTGAGGCGATTACTACACTCGCTAAACTGCCGGGGCATGTACGCATAAAAAAACCTGGCGTGCAGACAAGCGGCCTCGAAACGTCACTCGCACAGCCGGCGCACCACGCAAGCCGACAGCTCCGCTTCTCATGGAGGGTCGCTTGACGAGAGGAGCATCGTCCGGCCGCCATTAACACGGTTTCGCTACACTCGCCAGCGGCTGCGTCGGCTTCTCACCATAAGCGATACGTGGCACTGCAGAGCAACGACCTTGCGCTGTTTGAAAACCGTGCAACGTCATCCTGATTGACTCGGTAACTCCGTGCTTATGCTTCATAATACACGACGCCGCACTTCGGGAAATACCGCGACGGGGTGGGTTTCTCGTTCGCATAAGTATTATCGTTTGACTGATGCCATAATTCCGCCAGTTACGTCAAGCGGGCATAGTCGGACGCCTACTGGTCACTGGTTTACGCAACATTTAGCAGGTGACCAAGGGGCAGCTTTCGTATTCAGGTGTCAAACAGCCTTTATCCAGATGAGTGGTAATCGTCAACAGGCAGTGGTATAAGGTACTCTTTGAGAGGTGAAAGAAAGGCTGAAGACTCGGAGAGCAAACGAGTTAGCTCTCCATACGACGAAGCGTTTGTTATCTGCCTGTGGCTTAAGGGCGCCGGTCTGGCCATTACCAAAATAAAGAGGGATGAAGTGCCGGGGGCATTCCCCGTGGCGTTAGTCATCGCTGCGTCCGTCGCGGACAGGGGGCGCCATTACTGCAATGAGAGGCTTCGAGGCACGCCGCAGACCAATTAAGTTACTACGCCGGGGGTTATCCGACGACGAAAGACGTCGCACCCTTTGAGGTGGCTAGACGGGTGCGTTGCACTTGATTGGTTTCGACGAACAAGGCTTGCACGCCCAACTTCTCGACAGCGTGTTCGAATGCTGCTGGTGCGGGATGGACGTGAGAGCGATTGAAGCGCGGCAACAGCTACCTTCGCAGTATTTGCTTGTTGCTATGACAGTGTTCTTGGCTGCAAGCCGTTGGGAGTTAAGGCATAATGCCACCTTACACCGGCTGTCACATCTGCACCGTACTCGCTGCATTTCACACTGCATGCAACATTAGCATACTGCCTTCTTCCAGTGACGAAAGCAGATGCCTACCACTTAGTATGGACTTGTCCCGGCTTGCAAGCGGAACATTATCGTCTCCTATTGCAAGATGGCTTACGCTACAGCGCCACGGTCAGTTATGATTGCCGGGTACGCGGCAACAAATACAACACTGCGTGACCTCATACACAACATTGTTCTAACGGCATACATATACACACCGCCCGTTATGCCTTCATTACCGCCCTTCATTACGTCGATGATGAACCACCAGACAAGTGGACGATCTTCTAGGATTCGAAGGCGGCACTGCAGTCACCTGTACGACGCAGACCGCACGAACAGCTAGTACTTCAGATTACAGAGACGATGCACCATATAAGTGATGCAGGCCATGAAGCAACTTTCCAATGGCTTCGAAGTCACTGCGGGATTATGGGCAATGAACGGGCCGATCAAGTTGCCCGTTCAGCCCATACTGAGGACCACCACGTACCAATACCGCTTTCTACAACTGACGCCGCACGGAAGCTCGGTCTGATTGCTCGTCAGTGCCACACGTCGTAATGGAATGAGACATTTCGGGAATTCCCGGCTACACTCCCTTGCTTCCACATTAAGCTTTCGAGTCCCATCAAAGCTTCGCGGTGGAGACGCCACGTTTTTGTATCGACTGTGATTGGGCGTTGCTTTTAGCAAAGCCTATGCGTTCTGCCTAGGAATGTCCAACATCGCACCCTGTGACCACTGCGACCGTGAAGAATCGATTGGCCATATTCTGTGCGACTGCCCGCAGTACTATCCCCAGAGGGAATCCATCGCCACGATCTTAACCAGCTGGACAACCGACGACTATCGGAAAAAGGAATTCTACCCCATTGACAGGACTTAACGTCACAGAACGCCTCTAACTGGAGCGCCCTTTGTGTGGACGCGCATTTTTTAACCCTTTCTTCTGTCTTCTTTCTAACCCCTATCTTCTAATGCCGATGTAGGGTAGCAAACCGGAGACTAATATCTGCTTAACCCCCTGCTCTTTCTCTTCATCTCACTCTCTACGTTACGCCATATGGATTAGCCGCAATAAAAAGAAAGTATTGCCAGCAGTTTACGCACCAGCTTGTCTAGTTATGGGTGCGTAACGAGATTATCTGGAATCGAGTACAGTTGAGGTCGTACGTGAAAGCGTAATTGTAAAAAATATAGGTTTAATTCAGGGAATGTGAAAGCGCTTGCTCCCCACTACTCAGTGCCCCGTCTAAATGGACAAGAGAATCCAATGCTCAAATAACGGTACGCGAGGGCTCCTGCATCTTATAGAAGCGCTATCGCTAAGCTTCGCTTACAAAATTCTTCTTGGCCTCCACAAAAACTAATCATAATGAGTGACTTCGTCTGCAGGTAACATGCAGACAACCGCAGATTTTTTGCCGTCCTTTGTCCCCTCCCTGCTAGAAATTGGAGCTCATTTTTCTGCACAAGGTTCGCAGAACTCTTGAGGTCACAGTATACAGGAAGTGCTGGCATTCCACAAAGAGTAATCGTAAGCCAGAAAGGAAGTAAATAGCTTATGTCTGGATACGAAAGCGTCAAAGGTTGCGAATGGAACATGCGAAAGACGGTAACCGCATCATACTCTTGAGAAATATTTGAAAGTACATCCAACACCCAAAATGCATCGGCCCACACTGCCACGAGTGCAATGAAGAGTATTGCACGTTAGCACACATGCTCTGGCAGGGTTCTGCGTTACAAAACGCATCTTTTAATGGGCAACAGGATTAGGAAGAGGCCTTTAAAAGCGACGATCCCCAGGACTAACTAATGGCTGTCCAAAGGACCCGCGAACGGGCGGAGGACCATGGTCTTCCAGCCCCAAAGTAGGAGCGTCCCGCAAGTATACGGCGTAGTTCCTTAGTACCTTATTAGAGTGTTGACTGATAGAATATAACCGTGAAGTAATATTCGAAGCAATGAGGTAATCGAATCCCCTGATAACCCTCTAATTGACATCGAGTGTAAGTTGCGAGCTGAGCAGGTCGTCACCAGCGACACAAACTGGTACAACTGATGTTTCATGCAATAGCCACTGGAATAAAGTGATGCCCAAATCCTACATCATACGAAAAGAGATGGCCACTAGCTGCCAAATGTGTAGCACGGACAAGACCAGTAAGGCGTCACGAGTGATCCACATGACGTGGAACCGTTTGGTCGCACCGAAGCAGCAGTTTGAACGTCAATTTTGCGAACGTCAAATGGGTGGAAGGGTATCTGCACGGTCGACCCAGGGCGCAGTTTTCCAGACCATAAGCCCATGTGCATATATGGCGCAAACAACGAACTACGTTTTTACTTCGTATAAGACAGGTGGGCGTTAAATCTCGGAGGCACCTATTAAAAGAACCCTTCGGCTGAGGCACCATCAGTCACTTGCGTCAATGTTTCTCACGAGTCCCCTGCACCAAGGTCGACAAGCCACTGATATAGTAAGATAGGAATGGCCACTTTAGACTGGTGCGGTTTCAGTTAATGCCACGAAACAGCAACACGGCAGTGGATTAACCGAAGTAGTCACGTTAAAGACTACCTGAAGCAATATTGCCATGCCACCTCCAGCGCTCGTGGAAGACGTTGAACAAGCAGGAAGAAAGCACGCACACAGCCAATGCGCCAGCGGGACTTTCGCAAAGAACGGGAGTCGGTGGGCGGAAAGCAACACCTTGTGACACATTAGTGCGGCGGCAGCACAACCGCTAGCCTGAACGCGTACATGAATGCGCATAAAATGCGCGGAGGAGATGAAGAGGCGGATTCGTATGCTTCGCCGACGTGGAGAGAGAGGGCGACCTTGAGACGGCGCGCGCCTCGTTCGGAGACGCCACTTTGGAAGTCTGACGTCAACTCTCCAGGATAACGGGCACCCCAATAGATCGAGCTTCCTCTGCTCGGCGTCTAACAGCCGAAGCAGCTTTTCGCGCTCTCAGCCAGCTCTCTCGTCGTACACGCATGTGTTACTCCCGTAATCGGATACGAGGCCCCGCGCGTTGTTCAACGGCGAGCCAAGACTGTCAGACGAAGTGACAGGAGATAGAAGGCGTACAGAGACGCCACATCGCCGTAAGCGAACCAGACGGTTGTGTTGAAACCTCGGAAGCAACATTCGAGGCGCGTAGAATGAAGATGTGAATGAGTGGGCTCGACTTCCCCGAAGTCATGGCACTTTTCGACCGACGAGTCTTAACGGGCACGTTTTCAATGTGAAGCGGAAAAAAAAAAAGAACGTTTGGGGTTATAATGTGCCAAAACCACAGTGCGTTTATGAGGCACACAGTGCAGTAAGACTGGGTTAATTTTGACCACCTGTAAATTTTAACGGGTGCAAAAATGTATAAACCCGTGAGCAAAAGTATACGGACCAGGAATTGCGCGATAAAACGCGGTTTCTCCTCTGAACGCAACTAGGGATTAAAGACTGCAGTCCAAACTTGGACTTAGAAATTTTCTGGTGCACTCGTCAGTTTCCGCTTATGCGTGTTAATTACGAAATTGTTTTTTCGGTGACTGTGGCCCGCATACTTTTGCTGAAGGGTGTACGAACGAGCGCTTTCGCATTTTGAATCATTATTATCATCATCACCTATCGACCCTTAGAGGCCCCTGTTGGGGTATTACACAAGAGGGGTGCATACGTAAGAAAAATAAACGCTGAAACAGTCATGACTGAAGTAAGAAACGATAACAATACCATTCAGAAGGGTAAAGTAGGTGTAATGAAATGACTGTCAAACACAAAGTAATAACCGATGCACTTAAAGAAAAGTGCGATGGCGTAAAAATAATTGAACAAAAAAACCCGTCAAAAACAGAAAGGACAAGAGGAGAAGTTCACGCCACAACGACTGGACCATCAACTGAGGTTCGATGCGGTTGCGCATGCTCTGCTGGCCTTGCTGGAACTACACCGATTCTAATAAACCTCAGTTGATAGTCCAGTCGTTGTGGTGTCAACTTCTCTTGTCCTTTGTGTTTTTGACGGGTTTTCTCGTTCAAGTATGTACCAACTGGCCCAGATTTCAACCCTTCCGTAAAAATAAGTCAAATACGTTAAGCATCACTACTCAGAAAGTTCGTTAGTCTGTTTCAAAACTTGGTAGGGTTACGTTCGATTACTACGCGGTCAGGTAAGCTATTCCATCCTGCAATAGCTACTGGCAAGAAAGAGCTGTTGAAGGATTTAGTAGAGCCGTGAAGACGTTTAAGACTGAGGTTGTTTGAGAGACGGCGTGAAGTACGATTGGGTGGTGAAACAAGTGTCGCGTAAATGTTGGAAATTGTAAAAGTTTTTGAAAGAGGCATAAGCGTGAGATTTTTCGGCGATGTGCTAATGATTGGATGTGGAGGGATGATTTGATGTTTCTAACTTTTAACAGATAATCGTACTGGGATATAATAAACCGGGCTGCGCGGTTTTAGACGGCTTCCAGTAGCTCAACAAGATACGCTTGATGGGGATTCCATATTGCCGACGCGAATTCGTTTAGTACGGATGAATGTTTCATATGCTAGTTGACGGATCACAGGTAGGGGTGGTGATAGTGACCGTCTTATGAATCCCAGGGATCGATTAGTGGCAGTAACCAGATTTTGGATATGTTCGGACCATGTAAGCTTGCTAGTAAAGATGATACCAAGGTACCTGTATGATTGAGCCAGCTCAATAGGAAGGGAACGCAAAGAGTAAGAGTATGACATGGGAGTGTTTCCGCGATACGCGCATGAACTTGCATTTTTTTGACGTTTAGCTGCATGAGCCACTGTGCACCATTTTTCAATTGTAGTGAGGTCACGCTGTAAAAGCAACTGATCATTGTATGAGTTTATACGGCGGTACAGCACGCAGTCATCGGCCAACAGCCGGATGGATGACGAAATATCAGAAGGGAGGTCATTAATGAAAATTAATAAAAGGGGTCCAAGGACTGAACCTTGCGGTACTCCAGATAATACTTCGGTGACTGTAGAATGACGGTGTCCAATCACTGTACACTGATCGGCCAATTAGGAAGCGTCGGATCCAGGACGTGATTAGAGGATGGAGACGCAAGCTGTTCGCTTTGATCATTAGTCGTTCGTGAGGCACACGGTCAAAGGCTTTCGCAAAGTCTAGATAAATTGCGTCTGTTTGGAAGAGAGAATCACGATTGAAATGGAGGTCAGTAGCGAATTCAAGGAATTGAGTTCCACATGAGTGACCTGGTCGGAAGCCATGCTGGTTACAGAAAAGGAAAGAGCTTCAAGATGAGCGGCAACACGACAACACCGAAATGCGGTCGCCGCGACCAGGATCGAACCAGCGACCTCGAGCTCCGCAACGCTACGCCACATGTTGAGCTTCATGCGTGGATCAGCTCTGAAGAAGTTTCAACGTTTAACCAACCGTGGCCGAGTCGCGTGGAGGGAGAGAAAGGAGATGCGAAAGGCGCATTCCCTCCGAGCCCTGCCACGTAACAGACGAGGTGTGTTCTGAAAGGACTAAGTTGACCGTCAAGTCCACGCACGCTACCAGACGCCGCTATCCCCACAAGTACACCCACGAGACTTACGGTCACTGAATTAACGCTAGCTTTAAACAAAACCACGCTATATCAAGGACACCAAACTGATGCGATTTACGATGACAAACACCAAATGTAAAGACGCAAGCGCGTTTGTCACACCAAATCTTTCAAAGCTTCCGCGGCAAACTAGTCTCCCAGTTTTTCTATTTGTCATCGGGCTTCGCGGTCATTGCATTTTCATACCCCCAACCTTATGCGCGTTATCCAATAAATTTTGCCATTTCACGCACATGTAATGATTGCAATTATCTTCCCTCCTCCATTTGAAGTGTTCGAGAAGCTAAATTATTCTGGAATGCACAATCTATTTCGAATGACTGCACGGTCAGCCGTTTGTTGTGCTCACTGCTTGGATACTGGCAGTTTGTGTCACTACAATCGCCCAATTTATGTTTCCCTACTGTGCAGCAGAAATGCATCTGTTAGTCATTCCCGCGTTAATACTCCGCTCTGAGGATAATGTAAAACTGGTGACCTCACTGAAGGCACTGGTCCCAGATGTCGAAAAATCGGAGGTCGGAGGTTTGCAGTCACAGGCCAATCAACATGAGCAAACCAGACATTTCCGGGGACCTCCCAGATTTTCTATAGGCCTGCGCTGTCTCGAGCAAAAACCCGACCAGCGTCTTCAGTTGAAATTCATGGCTCGAAGACACGCCAAATAAACGGCAGTGCCATACAGCCAGAGAACGTAAAGATGGCAGCCGTCAAGGGCGAGCTGGCGCGACGCGCTTAAAATTTGTCCGTCGCTGCTTATGAGCAGCACACAGCTCCATGAATACATACACGCGTATACGACAGCGTGCTTCGCACATTTCGCGTCGCGTGCCCGGAACCATCGGAGAGGTGCTGCGCGGGTCGGGGGGATCCATCACGCAGTGGTCGGTCCGCGCCGCAGAGGCCAGCGCTGAAGCCACGCGCCGGCTGCGGACGGGACAACAAGAAAGCGAGGAAGAACTCGCACCAACTGTTTTCGGGAAGAAACGCGACAACGCGCGCGGTTGCGCGCAGCAGCAGACGACGAAATAAGCAGCAAGCGGCAAACCGAGCCCACCACGAGTCATCCGCGCATCATCGACTTGAGAAACAAAATGCATTAGCGACAAAGTGAGACTCTGCGACGCCGCGACCAACGAAGCGGGCCAGCGAAAGACAACGAGGCTCATTATGAACGCTTCCGTTTCCAGCGCTCGTGCGCTGTTTTCACCTGCGGCGGCAGGCAGCTCGCCCGGCACTGTTGATCGATGGCGCGCTCCGTGGGCGCCACCGATGCTCCGGGGATCGCGGCGGTCCTGCGAGACACTTGCCGGACGAGTCGCTTTCACCATCGCGAATCAGCGGGCTGTATCGCTGCTAGGCTAACTCATCAGATAGGGACCGAAATAAAAGTGTGGCAGAGCCCAGTTTAGAGGACGCGTCTCGTTCTCGGCTGAGGCCATTCATCACGCAGGCAGCAGGCCCAAGGTCCCCGGGGGACACGTCAGCCCGCACATCGCGTTCGCACGGGCGCGGAGCCAGACCGCGGGCGCGCGCGTACGCGGCCGGCGCATCCGCTTCCGCGCTGATCCAATTAGCACTTATTGCAGAAGGCGCCTACGCTCACTGCACTGAGACGAGCGAACGACGCCGTGTGCCGTTCCTGCCGCAGGACGGAGCGTGCGGGGAAAGCGTTGTTGCGAAATCGTGACGCGCCACGGGGAGGCGCCGGAGAGGACAAAGAAAGGAAGCTGCTTCGCGGCTGCATGCGTGTGCTTACGTTTCTCAAACGCGGAAGAATCAGCAAGTGGAGAGGTCAACTACGGCAAGGGCGCTGTCGCGAGATCACTCGGCGGCGAGCAGCAGCACGAGAATTGTCCGAAAGTAGGAGACGCTGACAGCGTTGCTCACTTCCGCGCTGCCCAAGTGCACGCGACGTGGCGAGATCACCGAGTCAGCGATGAGAAACGTATGGAGGCGGCGCTACACGGACAGTCGGTGCCAGATGAAGGGAGAGTGCGCATAATGACCGACCGAGGAATCTGCGTGTAAACTTCGGAGATCGGTTGTCAGCGCGATGACGAAACTGCTGGCGCAAGGACAGCACGTAAGCACCGTGAATGAAATAAATGCTCTCGCTACACAAACTCGCTTCCGTAAGCGCATACGAATTTTGTTTTAAAGTGGATCTGGAGATTACTTTCGTCGGAGATTGCTGTATGCCAGAAAGACCAGTAAAACTGGTATACGTAATTTTAAGTGCTGAATTTAAGTGCCACATTTTGTAGCTGTTATTTTCACTGGGATGCTTGCGGTTAATGGCCGCGTTCAAGCATACGAAACTAGCGCAAAAAATGTGAAGGAGACAGGACAAACGATGGTTTTGCAATTAATCCATATGAAACCACCAGATAGCATTTTAGGCAGGCGCCACACCGCACCCGCCCGGGTCGCGCACTTCTCTCCACCCTTAAACTCTCCCCTCTTATTCCTCCTCCTACACCACTGCCCATCCCTTCCTATGTCTCCTCCTTCGCAACCGTTAATTCCCCTCCCTAAAAAAAAACATCCAGAAGACCACCCCTTCCCGTAGAGCAGCGCGGGCCTCCGCGCTCTAACGCTATAGTACGAACGGCAGGCTGCCGTGGCTTACGTGGATGCCGCCCCATACCATCGCTACCCAGCACATGCCCTTGCCGTCACTGACAATTCTCTCCGACCCGCTCTTACTGCCCCAATCTACACTTCGACCTCTGTCAAGGGCGAGGAGGCAGCTATTGCCCTTGCAATCACGCAGACATCCGCGAAGTACATTTTCAGCGACTCCAAACCTGCGGTCTACGACTATGCGGTTGGACGGGTGGCACACCCGGCCATTGGAATCTTGCATTTCGATCCCGTTCCCTCTCGCCCCATCCAAATCTGGCAGCCCACTCACGCGGCCCATCCTGGTAACGAGGCGGCCAATTCCATCGCTCGAGCCCGCCCGGCAGAACACAGCGTTCGTCCTGTCGCCTGCTTTCGCGTCTTTATAACGTGGCTGACGAACAGTCCTAGAAAGGCGCTGTATGCTTAATGACCAGCCCCTACGATAACGACGGTGCAGCAGCGTGTGAGGCAATGATGTATTGTTAAGAGAACACAAGAACTTGAAATTTAGGTCCTTCCCAGCATTTCATTGGTAAGGCAGGAAGTAATGAACCTCTACATATGTGTTAACCTAATCTGCTGAACACCAGCTATCCCCGTAACGCAAAAGCTGCCTGCATTCTTCTGTAACTTCAAGGTTGCGTTCGGCGAGGACTGCTACTCGAGCTACGTATTTCGCGCAAGAATCTGGGCTCTACAGAAGAAAACTGAAGGCAACTTGAAACGCAAACTATCGTGTCGACGTATTGAAGTGTGATTTGAGCATGCGAGTGCGTCTTTCATGTGATGATAAACAGGGATCGAAGAGCTCTCTGGAACCAACGATTCGAAAAAGGGACTTGTACCAATGGAAGACGAAAGAACAAGTCGAATGTACCGCCCTGACGAAGACGAGACTCCTTGTCGAAACATTCGCCCCAGAGCTCCACACCACCACAGACCATCCACAGCTCTTCGACCGCTGTGGATGGTCCCCACCTTCCTGCGAAGGTATGTGAGCGGCACGAAGCACGGGCCAGATGCAATTAGCAGTTCTGCTAAATCCGTTGCGAAGCATGCATTAGCAGAGTGCTGGGTCGGGTGCAACGGACACATAGAAAAAAAAAATGCCCGCAGTGTACGCGCTATAGAGAAAACACGCGGACGTTTGAACGCGGCCTCTTTGGTGCCAACTCGCGCGCTATGGAAGTGCGAGCTGCCTACGTGCCGTCACGTATCGCAGCGCCGGGGGCCAAGGGCGCGGCGTGCCAGATGTTGAGCGCCAAAAAACGTGGGCGCTTAAGCTTCGCCTTTAAGAGCGGAATACGATAGCATTCAGAGGTCCCCGACTGCACCTCACGCTTCCTGGCAACTGCAGCTTATGTAACGGTAATGTTCACCGGCAAACGCTGGCCGTGAACGATGTGCACGAAGGCGAGCTTTCTGGCAGAAACGCGGCTCCTTGCGTGGGCCGATCCCGGGGTTGTTCACAGCCGCGCCAAGCCTCAAACGACAGCTTAAAAAGATTTTTTCATTGAGTTCCCGCGTAACATGAGCGTTGCATCGTATATTCATATTACACACAGCCTACAGGCATAACAGCGTCGGATTGTAAGTCGCAGTTTACGAATTTTCTTACGCACTTGGAGAAAGTCAATTTGAGTAACGCATATGCGCCATGCGGAAGGGCCTGCGTGGTTCGGGGTGATTTTTATTTATCACGGACAACGCCGAACTTTCGGCGACACGGGGCCCTTAACGCTGTCGCGTTAAAGGCTTGAGAAAAACGACACGATGAAGGGAAGAGAAACCGAGTTCGGGCGGCCAGAGTCGAGGACCATGCTGTTAACAAGAGGCAACGCTTTCCCCACGCGCCGTTGTTAACGCCGCCAGCGCCGCCGCAGCGGCAGCAGCAGCGCTGGCGGTGAGAAAGTGTCGCTATTCGCTAAATGATACTCAGTTAACCCGCCGTGGTTGCTCAGTTGGGCTGCCAAGCACGAGGTCGCGGGATGGAATCCCGGCCGCGGCGGCCGCATTTTGACGGGGGCAAAATGCGAAAACGGTCGTGTACTTAGATTTAGGCGCATGTTAAAGAACCCCAGGGGGCCAACATTTCCGCAGTCCCTCACTATGGCGTGCCTTAATCAGATCGTGGTTTCGGCAGGTAAAACCCCATAACTTAACACTCGGTCAGCAGGCCGGGCAGCCAACGATAGGACAGGGGCGCACAGATAAGTGCACGAATGAGCACAGTGCGGGAGAGCACGACTGGCCGCACGGGGCAGACGCCACGTGAAGGAACGCATGCGTGGGGCTCCTAAGTCACCGGCGTTGAAGCCGCCCCTCGGTCGAGTACTGCGCATGCATGACTGCCGTGGCAACAAAAGACGCGTGCCCGCTGAATGTATCAGCCGTTCAATGTCTCATCCAGCTGTCAATATAGTTGGCGAACTTTTATATTTGCTGTTTGACCAACAAGGAGGTGCCGATCTTTTCATATGGCCTTCGCAATAAAGCAGCGCCATGTCACGCCAGGTATAACTCGTTAAACTCAAAACAAGCAGAAAGTAAAGGATATTCGAAATGGTAACGTGGGAACGATTAAGGAAGCAGTCAAAAATGGCCGCATCATGAAATCTGAGAACAAAACTTGGCATAGGAAAGATGTATGCACTGAAAGATAAGCAGGGAAATGTTATCAGCAATTCCGATGACATAGTAAAAGCAGCGGAAGAAGTCTATATTGACCTGTACAGCACCCAGAGCAGCCACGCGATACCCTCATTCGACGCAGTGATGAACAGGACACAGAGGCCCATTCTATAACTAGCGATGAAGATAGAAGGGCCTTGCAAGAGACGACGCGGGGAAGAGCGGCAGAAGATGGAATAACTGAGTTTCGTCAAAGACGAAGCAGATATGATTGAAAATGTTGCGGCCCTTTATACGCAACGTCTCACGACTGCCATAGTGGTGCTATAGTGGTGGTAGACTGCCAACATTATACTAATGCATAAGAAGAATGATGCTAAAGAATGATATGCACGTTAGCTGGCTTTCAGTATTGTGTAAAACATTCACCAAGGTAACTTCCAATCCAATCAGGGCAACACCTGACTTAACAAGAGAACAGGCTGGGTTAAGGAAGGTATATTATACAACGGATCACATCCGTGTCATCACTCAGGTGATTCAGAAATCTGCGGAGTACCATCAACTTCTGTATATAGCTTTCACACATTAGGAAAAAGCATTTGGTTCATTAGAGATACCAGCAGTCAGAGGCATTGCGTAATGAAGTAGTACAGGAGGTATAACGTGAATATCTTGGGAAATGTCTACGAAGATTTCACAACTATTTTGTGTATCCACACGTAAATTACTTATCAAGAAAGGGGTGAGGCAAGGAGACAATCTCTTCAATGTTATTCACTGCATGCATAGAAGTACTCACACTATTAGACCGGAAAGGCTTAGGAGTGAGGATGAGCGGCGAATATCTCGGCAACCTTCGGTTTGCACATGACATTGGTCTGTTCAGAAACACTGGGGACGAATTACAACAAATGATTGGGGACCTTAACTAAACAAGTAAGAATGGCGTCGAAGATTAATATGCAGAATGCAAAGGTAATGATGGATAGCCTGGCAAGAAAACAAGAATTCACGAGCGCAAGTCAGCTTTTACAGTCTGAAGTGAGTGACTGACCTATCTTGGTCAGTCACTCACAGGGCACCCTGATTATGAGTACTTGCGGAAGAATAAGAATGAGTTGAAGTGCATACTGCAGGCATCTCCAAATCCTGACCCGGAGCTTACCACTGTCGTTGAAAAGATACGTGTACAATAATTGCATTCTGCCGGTGCTAACATAAGGGGCAGACATTTTGAGGTTAACAAAGAAGCTCGGGAACACGTTAAGGACCACGCAAAGATCGATGAAAGGTAAAATGTTAGGCGTAACGTCAAGATCTAGGAAGAGAGCGGTGTGGATCAGAGAAAACGGGGATAGCCGATATTCTAGTTGTCATTAGGAGAAAGAAATAGAGCTAGGCAGGCCATGCAATGCATCGGGCAGGTAACCGGTGGGCTAATAGATTTGCAAAATGGGTGCGAAGGGAAGCGCAGTGGAGAACGGCAGAAAATTTGAGTCCGTGACAGAACCCTCCTTTCTATTCTCAAGTTTAATTAATGTTCCGATGCTAGGCGTAATCAATGAACACATACCAGCAAGAAATTGCCAGGAGTCATCTGCTATGATTATCCGAGCATAGCTCAAACGCGTCACGCATGAGGCGTGCCAGGCTTCTCATGCTTCGCTCTGGACCCACTGTGCCCTCTGGCGTGACGTCCGTGCATACCCGGTGGCGGACATTGCACAGCGACCAAGCCGGCGTCAACCAGGCTCACCGAGGAGCGGCACGTGCCCAGTGGCGCTCGTCCATTGGCCACCGGGGCGGATAGAGTCACGTGCCCGAGTTGGCGTCAAATGGCCATTCGTAAAAGCCGAGACAAATATCGTACCGGGAAAGCTATTTCTGGCTGTTTGGGCCGTTACACAAAGTACGCGGATTTGATGCCGTGCGCTAGGAACCTATCGCACTGTGCAGTTGCAACGTAACAATGCATTTCGCACTGTTTCGTCACACGTGGGCAAGGCGAGTGTTGCCGAGCCCGTGTACGATCGCTGCTTCGATTGTCGCCCGGGTGGCGCAGAGGCGACCTACGGACACGCCGAACCCATTTCATTAGCTCACGAATAGGCAGTGACAATTATACCCAACCTTGCTTCGCGAAGTTCTTCACTGCATAGCGCGTCTCAATGCTGCGAAGACGCTTTACGGAGCAATGCTAGGGACATTGAGCGATCACGTACCCGAGCCTCGGTACAGCGGCGCCCATGCACCAAGCATCTGTTCATTCGCCAAGGAGATCACACGCAAGGGCAGCTTTATTGCGAATTGGCCCGTACCGTCTCCGAAACGTGTTTGCAGCAAGTAACATATCGCCAAAGCAGACGGGTATGCTCATGGAAAGCCGAAATCCATACCGCTGACAAGAACTATTGCAAACAAAATTAACCTCGCGTACATTGAATGTGGATACATCCTATGCATGCCAACTCCTAGTTCACGAGAGCGGACATTGTATGTAGGACAATGCATGCGCGCGGTGTTCTGAAATGTGTTTCTCGTGACATTTTGTGTAAATGTAGTACATCTGCAGTGTGACATCTTATAAGCTGTATTTTTCTGTTGTGACCTGTAGTGCTTCGAGGTGTTTAGTTATATTAAATTATAATGCCTGTCTTACGTTTGTGATATATCTCAATGTTTGGAGACGCCGTGAAAATGAGAAGCGGTTTTTCGGTGCCGGCATCTCGTCATAATTATGCAAATAATCGAAAGAATGGGCTGGCGCGTGGTGCCACACAGACGTGGACAACGCCGACTTCTCAACACAGCCGCCTGCATTTCTCTCGCATAGCTCGAACACTTCTTTGCCGACTGATTAATCTAGCTGCATTTCCCACCCTTCTTTTCTACTGCGACGCCCACTGCCGAGAAATATCCAGGAACTGCTCTAAATTTACCGTGCAGCTTGAACATTTGCCACTGTGTCCGCCAAGTCGCAGTATAAGGCGGCGGAAAACAATGGCAGCACCGCGGCGGTATTTGTGAACGCTCTTTCTGAGAACCTACAAAAAAATGCTCCGTGTGCAAGCCAAAGGGTCAGTTACAGTCCGCGAGGAAGCTTCACGCCTTGCATTCCTTAGAGCAACTTGCTTTGCCGGATAAGTGTTGACGTAGTGCAGGAACAATGCAAGAGTCGCTCAGCCGGAGCGATTTCCAGAAGGCCTGAATTGCCAGGCTAAATCCGCTCGCCGCTACAACTCACCATCTGCACACACCGACACTACGCATCAATGAAATTAATAAATACAGAGGGGACATCGTGTCAGTCGCGTCATCCAATTCGACGACCGATGACTGCGCTTGCCGCTATCGTCGAAGCGTACCTAAGTCACGACTTCACAAGCACGCCCAAGGAAACGGTGATGTTTGCCCGCGAGGTCGGCTTCCTGCCCCTTCACCGCAACTACAAACCGTGACATTACATAAAAGCTTTCCGCTAAATAATCGAAGGAAGAACGAACGCTATGCAACGTACGCTGAAAAGGAGGAAATATAGAAGCAGTACATTACGTGACACGTAAGAATGGAATTGCAAAGTGCACCACGCGTGTCCCTTGCGCTGGCAGGGTGTTGAGCGTGAACAAGAACACGCGCTACCGCTACAGCTGCGCGTTCGACACCGCGGACGCCGCCACTTACTTACACGCGGCTCGTGTCTCATTGTCCGCGACCTGGCAGAGAACAGAGGCGGCATCCGCAGCAAACTACGCGGCTGAGGAACAATGAGGCTCCCGCTCGTGCGATGCGCAGCCGCGATAAAAATGACAAAAGGCACGGCGGAAAGCGATAGCGGCGCGACACGACCGGATTGTCCTCTCGCGCCGGCGACGAGCTTCGTTAAGAGCAGAACGCGGGATTAAAGCAATAAGCGGCGCAGATGCGCGGGCCAAATTGTTTTCGGAACGCCGTCGGGGCGAAGGCCACGCGCTTCGTTCCCTTTTGTGGGCGCTCCCTGTTGGGGGACATCGAGCGCTCGGCTGCGCAACAGAACCGCCGTTAGGCATACGCGGGACGCTGCACTGCGCATGCGCCGATTTGGGCACGCGAGGTTGCGGGCAGTGTTGCAGAAGAGCTCGAATTGAGCGCTGCAGCAGAGGTGGACGTCGAGTCGCTTCTCAACATGCGTCACTGCCCAATGCTTCGATGCAGAAAGGAAGACTTCGTACGGGGGCGAGAAGGGCCGCGAGCTTAGCGCGTAAGGAGATCACGCGGCGTCGCGTTCATACACAGAACCGTAGAGAATGGACGAATGACCAAGCACTTTGCGCTGTGGACAGCGGCGCTCAGTCATTGACTAGCATACTAACATCTCCTGCAGCAACACCAATATGCATAGACAGGAGATGCGATTCAAAACCAACTTCACCAGTCACCTCTCAAAGCTTGATTTTAATACTTCATGCGGTGCCACTAGAACTCTGTCCGTACAGCCATTTCACAAGTGTAGTGTCACCTGTTGGCTCCTGGATATCGGACAGCTCACGCGTTGAGCAGCTCATTGCGTTCTGCGATGCATGTGCTGGTACTGGATAAATGCGAGTCCATTCCATATTTGGCGACCCGGCACCTTGATAGGTTTCAGCGGCTCGGATATTTGATTGGACTTGCATTATGAACGCTAGCCAAACAAGTAGGGTAAATATACTCCATATGTGATTCAAGAACAAAGAATGATTTCCCTAGGACCTCATGATTACGAACAGTTATGAGCTAGAAAAAGCAGACGATCTTATTCGTCACGCTTTGGCGTGAAAGAAGTCCAGAGAGAGAGAGAGAGAAAGGCAAAGGAAAGACAGGGAGGTTAACCAGAGATTATCTCCGGTTGGCTACCCTGTTCTGGGGGAAGGGAAAGGGGATGCAATAGGTGAGAAAGAAAGAAGGATAAAAAAAGGAAAAAAAAAAACCTAAGCACACACACGCACGTACGCACGAACTATTTCTGTGGGCACTGTCACGCAACCCGCAAAGGCATTCCTAGTCTTACGCAGTGTCACCGTACAGTCCTGCGCCACACAGTGTACTGTCACAATTTGTCAGAAAGTCCCATGTCTTTCAAGTATCGCAGCAGCGCCTTCATAGCGGATCGCGCTGATGTTCGCGTAGGCCAGGTTCCAAGGATCTTGTCTTCTGTCATAGGGCGCTTGTCCAGTTTGTCTAAGGTGGCTGAGAGGACAGTTCTTTGTGGGTTAAAACGAGAGCACTGACAAAGAAGATGCTCGATCGTTTCGTTGCACCCGCAGAAGTCACACAGTGGGCTGTTGGCCATTCCGATAAGGAAAGAGTAGGCATTTGAAAATGCTACTCCAAGCCATAGACGGATAAGAAGGGTGCAGTCACGTCGTGGAAGCTCGGACGGAATATGGAACTGTAAATTAGGGTCTAGAGTATGGAGGCGTGCACTTGTGAAATCGGGTGAATTCCACTGGGCTAATGTTAGGTCACGCGCAAGTGTGGCAAGTTTTTTCGCTGCGTCGGCTCTCGAAAGAGGAATGGCAACGCAGTTGACGCCGTCATGGGCAGATCGGGCAGCTGCGTCTGCTCGATCATTGCCATGTATGCCACAGTGACTAGGCAACCACTGATATATTATATCGTGCCCTTCGTCAACTAGTCGATGGTGGACTTCTCTGATCTCTGCGGCGAGCTGCTCATGTGATCCATTGCGCAGTGCTGAGAGTACACTCTGTAGGGCTGCCTTGGAATCACAGAAGATTGACCATGCCTGGGATGGTTTCTCCTTAATAAAATGAAGAGCCGCACGCAGGGCTACGAGTTCAGCAAGAAGTCCAGGATGGTTTTTAAACTGAGCGGGCGGGAAAGTGCGGAGTATAGCTTTCCGATTCCAAACTATTTGAGACTTCTTAGGAGCCCCCGCTCCTACAAGACCAGCAATGGGCCGTCCAGCAGGCTCGCGCAGCGGCCGCCAGGTACATGGAGTACCTGACGCCCACTGCGCGCTGACGTGCGTCCTGCAGGACTTTCATTAAAGTTTTTCCAATCCAATCTCCTACTTTTCAAGATTTTTAAATCCGATCCCTTATTAGGGTACATATTTTTATTGTAACTAATATGATTGAGATAAATCGCATAATTGATACAGAAACATTTTATTTTTGTCAAGGTTATTTAAAACACCTCAGACATTCACCGGAGAACACTAAAAAACGATGCACTATATTCCTTGTTTGTAACTACTGTAAGTCTGGTGGAGAAAAATGGTTACATTGAGCGCGCTGCTCTAAGCGGGAGGAGGTATTGGCATAACAAAAAAGAAGCTCAGGGCAAGTGTTCGAGTAAATCCAGCGCTGCAATTGTTCGCGGACAGCTTCTGACGCGTTCATATGACACTTAACGCTGAGCAGCGAATGTTATCGATTACCGAAAGGCATGACTGTGCAAGGCTATGAACATCTACTTTTATCGCCTACACACCAGTATTACGCCGTTCCATCGATTGACTAAAATTAGGCTACGCGCAGTGTCCAATTGACCTGTACCCTGTCCTGCAATACCAGGGACCTCGTAAACATGTTTTCTTCAATTCTTTGCTGCGCCATCGCGTTCGTAAGAGTAAGAAAAACAACACAACATACGAAGTGCTCTACACAGACGCAGGGTTCACAACTACGCGACAGAAATATAGATCCCTCCCTTTTCCAGCAACATAAAAGCGCAATAGTAGCACTGTGGTTCCGCAGCGTCGCAGACGAAAAGAGGCAAGCAAATGCGGTCGTGGGCCAGCCCTCACCTCGTTCCCCCTTGCAGCCCTGTCTGGTCACCATAGCAACGAGCGGAAAGGGCAAGTCCTGCGACTCGACGGCGCCAAAGTGGCCCACTTCCCGATGGCGGCGAGAGAAAAGGGTCCCGGATGAGGATGCGACGCAGCGGGGCCTTGAAATAAAGTTGGGCTACCGCTCGGAGTGCGGCCGCCGTCCCATCCCGCCTTCGCGCACATACGGCTGCGCAGCGATCTGTTCCTCCTCATTCGGGATGCGCATTCCCCCCCCCCCCCCCCTTCTCTCCTCACTCTGTTCATCGCGCCGTCTCCAGACTGCTCCATGACTGTTCGTGTACGTCCCGGTCAAAGGAAAAGGCGAAGCGACGGCATTGAAGGAAAACAGAAGGTCACGCACTGTACAGGGACACAGACAGGCGGATTTTAACAATGGAACTCAGAAACACGACAATGCCACCTAACTGTAGGTGCGCATTTCTAAACCAATGCGCTTATAAGCGCCGGTGTCATACTGGAGCTAGTATTCGATTCGCAGACCATTCGAGGAACGTACTTGGATGTCCAGGGTAAGATTTAAGCGCGAACGACACAGCAGTTAACAGGCTTCTGTGACATGATGGTTATACACGTTGCTTCATTAACTATCATGCCGCTCAATTGCATGCAATACGAACGCCTCGGTTTGACTTGCTATCTGCTATCAAGTGTGGCTAAACTATGTGTCCACACACGCGCACACAGTTTAGTCGCGCAAATAAAGAGGCCTAGTAGGGGACAAGTATAGGACCGTGTAGAGATACTACGTACACGGACGCTGACGCCCAAATGTTTCGGAACTGTCAAAGCACATTACGGCCATCATGAGTTGCGGCCGCGATGAGATGGATGAATGCTGCCGTGGCTTGGCGAGACTGGAGAGGGCCCGATGTGGAATGCCACATCCATGAGTTCCCGTGAAAAGAAAGATGAGGAGGAAAGGAAAAAAATTGTCATGGATATAGTTGACACGTGACAACATCGCGTCTATGTAAAAGTTGGTCTGCCAGTTCGAAAATAAGGAATTGGAAGTCAGCGTCGGTATATGTCATTCCCGCTGCACAAGCTCAATTTTGAACAACGCGCCAATCAGCCCGTAAATGATGTCCGAACTCCGTGCTTTTGATATTCAACTGCGCTCCAGCGACTATGACTCACGTACGCGAATGTTGCATTTGTGATCAGGTTTGATTTAGCTACCCGGCGCAGACACTCCATACAAATATTTTCCTCTTGAGCGAGTACCAATCGCATTGTCAACAGCGGGCCTCTTCGATTTTCCACTTCTGGCTACCCGCGGGCTGCCAGAGCAAGCCAGGACGATTTTGGCCTGGCTGCTCTCTGGAAGTTTTCTGGCTAGCAGACGACCAAAAGAGGCGACAGGCGCTCGCCGCCATCTTTGTGGGAACTTGACGGATTGCAACGCGGGCGCTTGAGGACCTAAATTTACCTCGCTCGGCCAGCTGCCCACCGTCAGCTACGGATTTCCTTACTTCTAGCGTTAGCTTCTTAGGTTCTAACCCACCGTTCCGCATTGCGAGGCGGCGCGATAAGAGCGGCGGTAAATCGGCGGTGATCAACGCGCCGCACTCTCGTGCGTGCATGTTATCTGCATCGTGTTCCGCGCAAGTTGTAGCCGCTAATTCACACAGATTGCGGTACATTTTCGGTTCGTATTTCTCTGATGGTGTTCCTTTTCACATATCTTGCGTACGTTCGCGGCGATATCTCCTTTTTTCTGCAGTTAGCGAAGGTGTTGCAGCTAGCCCGTGTTCGCTCCGTCTCTCCGCTAGGTGCTTGGATGGCAGCTCGAAACCGATATGCGTTCGAACTACAGGCCGTTGATAAGAATGCACTGGCTGGGTAATAGGCACACGTACATTAGCTTATTGCTCTCACGATCCCGACCAATAGAGTTTTTCGTGTGAAACCTTTCGCTGGTCACAGGCGGCGTGCACTTTCATACGCCAGCCGCATCCCCCAGCTTCATGGGGTAAGAAATGATAAGAACCATCAGCCGAAACAAAGTTTCTGAAATCGAAGAACAAGCAGGTCGGCCCGAAATTTTATGCGTATGGCGTAGCCGATGTACTGCTTCATGTCTTGTCAACTGGTGACAACGTCAACTCAATGTCGCCGGTGGGCGACGTGATCGCTGCGAGGACGGATCCTCGCAGCGACCGCTTTCGGGGACTCAACCGCTCGCGCGCGATTTCGCGTCGAGGCATCGGACGCGTCAGGGGCAGCGTGCTGCGCTGTCCACGGCGACGTTGGCCCAGAGCGCGCGCCCTGCGCCGAGTCGCGGTAAGAAAGTGACCGCATCCTCGAATGCAGCTATACGTTTGCAAGCTGGCAACGCACAAATGGACTCGCTACATACGCCGACGGCGCGCCGGCCTCGCCGGGCGCTGCGTTATGTTGGTAGCACGCTTACGTGTGTCCCGCGGCCATCTGTGCCGGCGTTCGATTTTGCAAACTTCGGTTTGTCTTGGGATCCCAACCCACGTGACTTCCTATCGGGACCGGTACTAGCTGGCTGCTAGAACTCCGAAATTCAAAGAGGCCCAGCACTAGCGTCATGAACACACGTTAAGACTGGAAGGCGCGTGATCATGACATCCAAACACTTGTTCGCAGGTACCCTTCAAGTGCCAGTTAATTATGCCTTGAACAGCTTAGTTCGAATACATCTTTAGAATTTAATGAAGATCGTGGCATCAGAACAGACTAGGATTCAATAGTTCAAGGACTTTCACTGTGTCCACAATTTGGAGTTCATGCAATTACTGCACTGTTTACTTTTGTTTTTACGCTTACTGTACTTTAGTTCTGTACTGCACGTAAATAGGCTATCTTGCGTGCAACAGGCTTGCAAAACACGCCGGGCCACTGAAAAACATTGCCCGATGTACATCGTCCACCTCTTTTCGGCAGCAGCTGTCGAAACGGAGGTGTTTCATATATGTTTGAGCTTGATTACTATCGTAAGTAATACTGAATTAAAGATGGTTTTACGTATACAATTGGACATGCAGTGTCTTAAGGGGAAAAGTAAATGCGAGTGAGAAGCTACACATTCAAAAGCTGGCAAACTGGCCGAAAAGCACTGAATAGCGCACATTCTTGCTGCACCATTTATTCCAGCTTGATGTCAGACGTTAGCAGCTCCTGGTTCTCCATCTAATAAAGAAAAAAGCCGCGGCTCAGCCCATTGAGCGTTCACCCAAAATGGGGAACTCAACGGTTCTATATGTCGTCGTTTAGAATATTTCCCAGCCTGCCTTCGCTGTCGGGAACCGATTTCTTTCGGGCGATATGTTGTGCGAGAACTAGTGACAGGAGCTGAAGCCGCCCATGTGGACACACGTGTCGACTGAATACAGTATGTAGGCGCAAATGAAGCTTGGAACACACGAAGTCGCTAAAATGGTGTTATGCAAAGCCAACGAACGGACGTTGAGAATCAATTGCGAACGAAGGAGTCAGGAAATGTCGGCTGCGCAAAATTAAATGATTATGTGCGTACAGCTACAAAGGCGTACGGATTGCGCAGGTACAGCGACGTACTGCGGAAGCTCGATGTTAATCTGACGCTCCGTTTTGTTGTAGATAGGTTGCTGTGGAAAGAAAAAATGACCAGAGTACTTGATTTTTATACACTATATAGACTAAAGTATGAATTGCTCAAGCAACACTGATCAATGCACTTTAACGATTTTAACATTTGGTACAAAGGTATGAGTACCTCAGCGATCGAGCTTAGAGACAAGCTAGGTGTAGCAGTTAGGAGAAGCACAGCGGCCACATACCTGAAACGAAAAACGTCACAGCATTTTATTTTTCTAGCGCGGCGTTTGGTGTATACCTCGCATTTACCTGGGAGAGAGAGAGAGAGAAGAATACAGGAAGGCAGGGATGTTAACCAGTCAATAGTCTGGTTGGCTACCCTACACTGGGGGAAGGGAGAAGGGGAAGAGAAAGAAGGGAGAGAGAAGGTGTAGGTACGTGTACGGACAGCACTTCAGTTAAAGTCGCTCGAGCAAACCAGAAGTTCTGAGAAAACACAAAAGTGCCTTCACTGCCTTCTGAGCCGATGATCGGTCGGGACAGTGCTCTAATATTGTCTGTACACTCAGAGGACGATCGTCTAGTTTCCTCAATGTGTCGGACAAATGCTGTCTTTGGGCTTGGAATTGAGGACAATGGCACAATATGTGGTCAATGTTCTCCTCGCATGCGCAAACATCACATGCAGGACTATCAGCCATTCCAATTAGTGCTGAGTAGGCATTCGTGAGGCATTTACCTGGAGCGTTAAAAGAGTGGACGGCGCCATGTGCGCAGGCCAACATCTTTCCATCATTCTCGACATATAAGCGGCTGATCGACTCGGACGATGAATAGAATGAAAAAAAAAATGAACTGCGAGAGGAGCTGTGAGTTCAGTGAAGCAGTTGCTGCAGGCCACCATATACAGAATAAATGGAACACTTAATGGAGATCACCGAATGATAAAAAGCCACGAGATATTCGAAAAAACGGGCAAGATGTTTTAACCTGAAATAGAAACACTGCGACGAGCAGTCTGAAATACACGCGAGATTAGCGCCTTAGCGAAAGCGATTCGGCCTGTCCATCCACTGGCTGCTCTGCTGAGCATGCGGGCAATATTCTGCCATCTTTCGTATCCTGTAAGCACTGTAATCAAACTGACATTCTGGTTAACATCTTTCCCTACGTTTTTCGATTTTAATAAGCGACGATAAGAAATGCAGAGAGGACCGACACACGAACAATATTCCATTAGATACGACACGAACGAAGTGACACGTTGGAGGTGAAAAGAAAAATGGAAAGGAGAAAATATTCTTGAGGTGTAGTTCCCGAAAGAGTGCGGGACCATTTTTTCCTGCGACCTAAGCGAAAGAGCAGCAAACAATGGCTCGGCGGATCTCGAACAGTCGCAAAATCGTGGAGCGCCGGGGGTTCGAGCAGAGCGTGCGACGAGCCGAGGACGGCGACCGACTTGGCAGCGGCCGTGCTTCACCGCGGTAAACAGCGCGCAGACAAAACAAGCACGGCCGCAGAGGCGGCGGCGCGCACAAAGGGCGCCGCTGTTGGACGAAAAGCCGAAGGGTGCGGCTACGCGAAACAAAACTAAGGCGCCTGTAATGAGGCAAATAGGTTCAAGTTAACCAATGGGAAACTCTGGTGATGAAATCCAGGATTGCAGCTAGGCAAATACTCCGTCCAGTTGCCTTTCAACAGAACGCAGCAGTAGAGGGAGCACATAAAACTTGCCGGAACATTTCGCTACGCCCTACAGTGTGGCTGTGTCGACAGTATATTTCAATCGTATCGTGCTCTCTTTTACTGTCGAATGTGGCAGGCGCTATGTCAGGCTTGCGCAGTTTTATTCGATCACTTTTTCTTTCCTCAACGTTTTTCTAGTATTTTTGATGAGGAGGGGAGTGATTTTAGCTGCAGGCAGTGGCCCGTTTTTTCGAGGACGTATCAATTATTGAGCAACGATACTGCCTTCCCTGGGAGGGCCAAGATGTCGATAAAAAATTGTTACAGAATTCCAGGTTCACAGTTTACTGTATAGCGTAACCATCGGCGTCTAAACTCATTACAGAGCATTACTGGACGCTGCGGGGTTGCATTCATCGATGCTTTTTTAGTGCTACAGCTTAAGGCAGCCCATCTCGAATGAAAGACGCGGACAGAAGAGGAACGAAGAAAACACTAGTGTGTGTATTATGGCTGGTGTCTTGTACATCACCTTTTAAACAAAGTTTGGCGACTAGCCTAACTGTCCAAATGAATTAAGAATACGTTGAATAGCGGCACATGGTTGGCAGTTTCAGGCAATAAAATTGGATTTGTGTCACGCACGAAAAGCAAGATCAGTATTAAAGTACAGACACTTGCGTACCGCGAACGCCCGGTCGACATCGAGAGACTGGAGAATGCCGGCGGCGCGAGAAGTGCGCGGTGCGTTCGATCGCAGAGCCAAACGAAGGCGCAAGAAAAAAAAGCAAAAGGAAAACTTGGGCGATCCTGCAGCAGCAGACGAGGCCACTAAAAGCGCATCGTCGGGCTTATCTGCAGGGCGAGGCCGGCGATTCGCTGCGAGCACCGAGCGTACCACACGCGTGCGCACAAACAGAGCGGAAAGCACACTTGGCGGTGCAAGCTCTCGGTAGTCCCCGATGCGCCAACGAAGTCGTGGGGGGGATCAGGCGAACGAGTAAAAAATAAAGGCGACAGCGATTATTTTTCTGCTTAGAGCTAAATGCGACGCCAGCCGACTGTTCGTGGAGAACAAAAAGGCGAGCGTCGATTATGGCGCGGACTGGCTGCTATGCCGCGAATGGACGAACGAAAGAGAAAACGTCGATTACGGGCGCGCGGTCTGAGCTCTGGCTCGTGTGTTGGGCTCGCTTTATTGTTTTTTTGCGCGTGCCGTTTTATGTGCGGCGTCTGAACGATGCGTTCCCGTTTTGGAAGACCGCATTCGGTTGGTCTCTACTCGATCCTTGCGATATAATGGCGTCAGGTCACAGTGCGTGTGCGCGGTGCTCATCTAGGCGTCAGACATTAGAACTCATTCCGGCAATAACCAATTTTTTTTTTAACCTGAAATTTTTGCGGTACAGCAAATAGCTGGGCAAGTTCAGTTATTGCGTATCTCCACTAATCAGAGGGAGTAGGTTCAACATTAGGGACATTTTCGCCGAAGCTAAGTAAAGCTTAAACGCAAGATGGTATGCGCGCCGATCGCACACATTAGAGCGATTCCGTCGGCTCCGGTAGGACCCGCTCAGCTTGCAGGACGTGGAGGTAGTGCTAGTGCGAACAGCGAGTATTACAAGTTCACGTCTTGAGCGGAGAACAGGCATTTGTACACATCTGGCTTGTCAGTGGCGAAATCGCCTGGCCGGCGATGGAACGCCGCGAATAAAGGGCCCGCCGCGGGCTCGCCTGCTCCGCCGTCGCAGGCTTTACGAGACCCGGAGGAGGTTCCACTCCGCGTGGAAGACGGGCGCCAAGCGAGCAGCTGTGCACAACGGCGAGCCCGTGCAGTGCAGCCGACGCTACGGGGCGCACTCAGGCGCGTCGTGGCGCGCGCGCACTATTTCTCAGTGCGTCGCGGAAGGCCCATCACAGCGCGGCTGTGCATTTTGGTAGATCGTCGAGTTACTAGGTAACCCACTGCCATCGCGGCTTAGTACGCTGAAGACTAGCAGCAACGCCACAGTTGGCTCCGTCCGAGGAACGCAGCCACGAGGCGGGCGAGCGAGCGCCGAACGGTTATACGGCGCCAGAGACGGTCCGACCTGGTGGCGGCATCGGCAGCTTTGTGGCGCACTGCACGGACTCGGCGAGCACGGAGGGAAAGCGCGAATCGAAGCCAGGTAATGAACCGAGTGAAACGAAGCGATGCGGCAGAACGGCAGTGCACGCGCCCGCCTCGCGAAGGCTTGCGTCGCGGAATGCTCGGCTGATTTATGGGACGCCCAAGTCCGAAAAAGGAGGAACAGCGGCGAGGTTATAAAACAGCGCTAGCGGCCCCAATAACGGTTCCGCTGTATCCCCGTTACAGCAGGCGGGAATTTATGGTTCAAGGACGCGCGCGCTGTTTTAATGTTCCGGCGAGAGCGGAACGCAAGGCAAATGAACCGGCCATGTCAAGTGCACGACATCACTGCGACGGCACCACGTGAGCGAACTCGCAAGAGCAGCGACGGGGAAACAGGCGCACTGATCGAAGCAATATGCGACCTGACGCCCGCAGACATTTGGCTCACTATTCAACCTGCGTGTGAACCCATCCGCAGTCTGTATGTGCGGAAACCCCCGTTACGAATCAATTTCGCTAGCGCCCAGTCCTAAAGGCTAAAGCGGATGTGAGCACTAAACTGCTCAGTTCGTGGAAGGAAACACCACACAAACCTAAAGATGAAGGTCATCGTCTCTAACGTGATAGCATGACCAACCGCTCGAAGAGATGGATCGTTGTGTGCACTTGTGCCCATTGGTTTTGGCTTGTGGTAGAAGGAAAGACGCCAATACGGCACACGGAGTGCAAGAAGCACACGCAAGAAGTTCCGAACCAGCAATTATTGCTTCTCCGCGCCTCGTATGCAAAATGAAGTGCACGCACAACGAGAAAGAAAGGACCAGATCGCTCCATCAAACACCTTCCTAAACTAATGCACTTTATTTTGCATAAAACGAGCGGACAGCAGCGGTTATCTTAACGTCGCGTTCTGTCTGCCCCTGTCTCATCGTGTGCCGTGTTCGTTATGTTTCTGCATACAAAGAAGGAAAAAAAAAAGGAAAGCATGACAGACTGAAGATCAGCACTGGGCCATGTAACTAAGTCAAGCTCGAATTGGCTTACAATAGACGACTGCATATTTCATTTTTGTTTGATCTGACCAAGCTGTTCGCGTGTGACCCGATTTCGTTGTCCAGACTAGTGTGTTGATGTAAGCCATCTTTCGTGCATCCATCTGACCTGAGTGAGTGAGTGTTACGGAACTTATTCTTGCGGCCATCCTTTTATTCAGTACCGCCATGTTCTTTCACATTTCGTATAAATTTCGACGTGAAATGTAGTAGCCGGTGTCACTTAACGGCGCTAACATGCAATACTGACGCATCAAAGAGACCGATGGCCGTGCGAGGTCAACAATGGTGCAAGGCTCTCGCTGCAGAATCTACAAACCGAGCGCCATGGCCTGCACAGGCAATTTGTCTCATTAACGCACCTTTGCGCGGTGGCTTAATGCAAGTCCACTGATTGGTGCAGGGTGCGAGCCGTTGGCGACGCATTCATCTGGCTCTCAGCGTCGGAGGTGGCGGCGGCGCACAAGCAGTTCGGCGTCCTCAAACATGTGCAAGGCATTTTAGCAGCGAATATTGCGTGGTGTAGTGGACAGAGGATAAGCTGCTATATTTCGTAGGCTAGCAATGTGTGATGGCATGCACTGTTCATGCTCGGGATGCAATTTCACAGGCCGTCTTTATTACTTCAATCGATGGACTTAACGTCGGCACTGAGTAAGTAAACGTAATGGTGAACAGAAGCCTCTGTAAGCAACTGAATCCAAGCATGAATTGTGTAAGGGACCGTAAGCAGGCAAATCCCAGCAGGGCATGCTGCGCTGCTCTTTTCATTCGATGTCCCGGAATAGAAAAATAGCCTAGCAGACGGGAATGGGGGTTTGTTCGCTCGACGGCAGCGTCTTTCAATTCAATTCAATTCTTTATTAGCAGACATAGAACACACAGAAATACCAGCTAGAACTGGTTGGACCCACAGCCACAGGCTAGTGTCGGGTCCAATGAAACATGAATAACAATTGCAAGTACAAAGCAATTAAAATACATCACGTGCATACACATATTTGTCGTATACCATTAAGTTGCATGAGCGTACACAGTGAAATGCGAAACAGTGAAAAGCATCTTATACTATTAAACATTTCTAAGTAAATACAATACACTAGTTAGGAGGATTGCAGGCAAGTTTCGGCATTATTATGAACACACAATATTAATCTAGACAAAATCGAAACACTTCAGGTGTCAGCGAGTTACTAAAGAAAAGAAAGGACATCATGATTGTTACCATTGAAAAGCATTATTGTGGCTAAAGAAGTATTTCTTAAGTACCGATGAAAAATTATTTGCTAGTTTTATTTCTGCTGGTAGTTTATTCCAAATTTTTGACCCTGAAAACTGTAGCAAACGTTGTCCGTAGATATTTTTAGTTGGAGGAAGATTAAAATTACCGCACGTATGATTTCTGGTCGCACGATAAGATGAGTAAAATACAGAAACATGAAAAGGGAGGTTGTGTTTAACAATGTTGAAGACACACGTGGCAATTTTTAATTCGTGTATCTTGTCATACGGCAACACATTCATTCTAATAAATAAAATCAGACTTGGTTTATCGTAACTTGAATGGGTAATTATTCTCAGGGCGCGCTTTTGAAGTTTCCGTACAGGTTCAAGATAAGTTTTTACAGGTTCAAGATAAGTTTCACAGACACTGGCAGATGCTATTTTTCCCATATGCAACTCCGGTCTGCGCGGTAGCCGGTCAGAAAACAGAAGCGATCTGCGCGTGGTGCAAGACCCTTTAATGCTCCGCTTGCATAACGCTCAGAAATCTTATAGCCTCAATAATTCGAGCATTTCATTCCGAAACTGACCGACTACAATGTCACACTGGAAGATGAAGCCACGATAACTACGCCCGCTTCATGTTTTTACTTCTATCTACAGAATATATGGTAAATTTAATTTTTAATTTATTTTAACATAATTTCGTTTAATATTATACCCTGTTATTTGCACATGCTCTGTATTTCGTTCCACTCTTCTGTAAGGCCTTCGGGCCTTGAAGGTACAATAAATAAATAAACACTGCCGCAAGTTATATAATTAGGCCACATGACTACACAGTGGCGTAGACTGTAGTGCTAGCAAGTGCCGCGGTGTGCATTGCAGCAGCCACAGCAAGGGGCCTCCTGTCCCCTTTTTCGCTGTGGATGATGAGCTGAAGCGATCAAACGCCCCTGCCAGCGCTGAAAACCGACATTAACGTAATCAATCGACGACCAGGTTGGAATTCTCGGTACAGCATACAGAGGTCTCCTGTCGGCGGAAAGCCGAAACTAGAGCAGGAAGTTCGCTTTTGTGGCTTGATTCGAAAGCCACAACAGTTCGCGAAGACATTTCGCAAAGACCTTGCACACATGGCTACATTTCCCGCATAGAAATAACGCAGGACTACCACGTTAATTATGGAAATTTATATTGGCGTCACACGTTAAAAATCGCTGACCCAGCTTACGTTGCAACGGCGTAAGATCACAGGCATCTATTTCGATAGTTGAAAAGTTACCGCCCATTCTTCGGCCGACCAAGGGTTCCGCTTGAAGTGAGTGACTCATTCGCCGTGTCAAGTGTAACACACCAATCGAGCCTCACCCGAAGCTCTGCTCCAGCGGCGCTTTAAAAAGCGCCGTAGTTGCGGCGCGTCACCTCGAGGCGCGCCCGCAGACAGAGCGGAGTGGCGCGCCCCTCGTCAGACGGCACGCTCCGCCACCAGCGGGGCGAGGCTCGGCCGCAGACACAAACAGAGTGGTCAGCCAAGAAAAACACGGCTCGCGAAGACGGCGCTGCGCACGCAGGGTGTCAGAAATGGGGCTCCAGGAGACGGGGCAACAGAGTGCGGCTAACTGGGGCGAGGGTCTTTCTTCATTAAGCCGGAGGGATCTTTAAAGCTGGAGGAAAGGTCGAATGCAGGGCGAGAGGACGTGGGACGCAGCCAAGACTTGGGGGGGCGACGAGAAGGACGGCACGCCTCATTAGAGCAGAAAATAAATGAAGCTATAGCTGCGGGGACGAGTTAACGCAGAGTGGTGCACGAAGAAAATCAAATAAGGCAGCCGAAGATAGAAGGAAAGTAAAACACATGGGGATGGTGAATAATGCATGGTTGTGTGCTTGAGGAGGGCACTGGAACACATTAGACACTCTCCCCTGCCTTCAGGGGTATTCGAAGGCATGCTCAGGTCGTACGTCTCGACGCTCACTCGAGGACAAGAATCCGCGCCTCTCGTCCTTCCGGCCAGCGGTAGATGGGAAAGGCTCCACTGCAATCTCCAGTTTTTTTTCATACGAAACCCCCCACACATCCATGCGCTTCCCCACAGAAACAGTTCGTGTGTAGGTTTCTTTTCCTTTTTGAAAAATCCTCTCACGTATCGCATCCCGTTGCCCCTCCCCCAGTACAGGGTAGCCAACCGGAGATAATCTGGTTAACCTACCTGTCTTTCCTTTGCTTCTCTCTATCGCTATTGCTTCCTATTTCATGAAGTCCCTGTGAGCTGTGAACACCATCAAAGGTATCAAACCGCACCTTCGTGCAAACGACCTCATTTTCTAACATCTCCAATTCTTATTAAAGTCGGCATCTTCCCTTTTTCTGTGTCTGAGACTGTACCTGTGAGCTACAATGCATTTTCCTGGTAATGCCAGGAAAAGTGCCTCGGTGCACGTCAACGGCAGCAACAATTGCCATCGCTGGGGACCATATGATCCAGACACACGTAGTTGTCGACTCTCTCAGAGCGCACATTCGCCATCTGTCGAGAATCCCCGACCATCATTTGACCTCCCTACCAGCCGAAAGACCTCAAGCGACCTTTTCACGAGTGATTAGCGCTCATCAAGAGTGCATACCGTCATCTTTTACACCGGCGACAAAGCCTTCATCTCCCCTGTGGTGCCTACGACAGCCTCAAGTGAATTTTGATATTCCTGGAATTACAAAAAAGTCCAATCATCCATCGCCGGCTCTGAAGCAACTTACGCTCCTATTACTACACCAGACGTATCATGACCGCATACATATATATACCGATGGTTCGACCTCACGTGCCAGCTCAACTGCCGCATTCGTCGTTCCAGCCAAGAAGGTTACAGTTCAATTCAAATTGTCGCACACGACTACATCGACATCAGCAGAGCTTGCAGCTCTCCATGCCGCTATGATGTACGTCATCGAGGAGCCCACAGAGAAATGGGTCGTATTTTGTGACTCTAAGGCAGCCCTTCACAGCATCAAGTCTGCATTACGTCACAGAGTATACGAGCAGATGATATCTGACATCAGGGAAGTACACCACCATGCTCTGGAAAGAGGGCACACCATTACATTTCAATGGATTCCTGCTCACTGTGGCATTGTCGGCAACAACCTAGCAGACAAGGCTGCCCGGTCTGCCTACGAAGATACCCAGACGCGTTCCATACCTTTGGCGAGGTCTGACGCTGCCAGGGAACTTCGCCTACATGCACGCAAAAAGTCGCAAGAACTCTGGAGTTCAGGTGCCTTCAACTGCCGATTATATAAACTGGACCCCATGCTACAGCTACAAGTGCCATCTAGCCTTTCCCGCGGTGAAGCAACCCTGCTGTGCCGCTTGTGGCTGGGAGTAGCATTCACAAACTCATATTCCTTTCGTTTGGGAATGGCCGAGAGCCCGATGTGCGATTACTGTGGGTGCGAGGAGACCATCGAGCACCTATTGTGTACTTGCCCCCACTATGATGTACAACGCCTCTCTCTGCAGGAAACTTTACACCGACTAGACTTACGACCTTTCACCGAGTCAAAGATACTCGGACCGTGGCCACACCCGTCACTGGCACGAAAAGCGAATCGTGCATTACTGCAATACTTGAGGTACACCGGTTTAAGAGACCGTTTATAGTGTCCCTGTGCTTAGTGTCCCTCCCACACGTACTCTGTGCTTACTCTCTCCCTTTCTTCTTCTTTCTATTCCCCTTTCCCCCACCCCCAGTGTAGGGTAGCAAACCGGATACTCTTCTGGTTGACCTCCCTACCTTTCCTGTCCTTGCTTTCCCTCTCTCTCTCTCTCCCTGGTAATGCAAAGCCCATCAAATCTGTAACATGGCACGCTGCATGCTCGAGATGTCGCTCGACGACTTTGACAGCCGGTACACCGTTTTCGCCGAATTGACAGGCGCCATACATTGACACGCCGCGGCAACTATTTGGTTTCGAAAGTAGACCAGAAAAAGATATCTCGCGAGTTTAACACAACTGAGCAGCCAGCACGAAAATTCTGGGCACGGATGGCAGAATATTGAACAAAAAAGTGGCGATGTCGCCAGAGTACAAGACTTCTTCAAAGTACCAGCGAGATCAAATCCAATACAGCAAAAAAATTAAGAAAGAGTTCGAAATAGCTGCAGAATGGTAAAGCACAAAACTGCGCAAAGCGCAAAAAAGAATGCGAAAGAAAAGAAGCGCATTCATTCGTCATGTTGTGGTACGAAGAAACCTTCCTCCCCTCTAGGGCCATTCTTCTGAAGTGCGCCGAGGCGCAAAATAGACAAATAAAGGAAAGCGTTAACGCAAAGAGAAGTTTCCTTTAGAGCTTCTTCCCTGAGAGGAGAAAAGTAAACTTCAACGGCACAGGCATAAACAGATGGTAACCTTGAACGGCGTCCAAGTGGTTGCAGGTATAGAGAAAGGAACCGCTCGGAGTCCGCAGTTTGTTTTCCTCCTGCATACAGTTTACGTCCGCACCAAAGCCGTAAAATAAGTCTATGAACTGAACCACGGAGGAAAGTGTTGAAGTATCCGGGCACTTCTTCGAAGAGGTGGTCTGCGTGCCCCAGAACCCCTAGGCTGCGGGTGTAGTCACGAAAACGTGCGGTTCCCTACACGAGCGGCTACAGACTGGGCGAAAGTCAATTCCAGAGATCAAGTGCCAGCAAGAAACTTTAATACGCCATATCTCAAAATGTTTGCTCGCACGCAGAGCGGTACCGGGACGCGAGACTTCGGTTGCCATCGAGACGGCCTTAGGTCGCGAATGCGGCTGTCTAGACGTCGACGTGCGCAACGTGGAGAAACTCCACGGACATCAGACGTGCGATGAAGGACGCATCAGATGGCATGCAAGCTTGGCGGCTAATCACTGAGGAGGGCTACACTGAGTTAGTGTGTTTGTAAGCTGTCAACGGATTTATTTACATCCTGGGGCAAACAGCTGCGTTATTGAAGTAAAAAACCAGGATTGGCCACTTTCGCAAAAAGGAACAACCTCGCATAAAGATGGGTGCACAGTGCTTACGATTAACGCTGTATTCTGCCCGCACGGCGGCCGGATTTTTCGCGCCAGCGGTAGCGCGCTGGGGGCCACGGAGGTGATGCATCATGGTACACGATGAAAGCGAGCCTGTATAACGCATTGCGAATGCGCTTTAGACCACTGCTTTAGAAATTTCGGATAGTGCTTGAAAAGACCGCACCAGTGCCCACAGATATATCGCTCGCAGAAACAAGTGACAAATAGCCATGGCTTATGCGCATGTAAGGATACGCAGCTGAGCCAGTGTCCGGAGCAGCAGTCGTTACGCGGGTCGGCTTATAAAGCATCGCGAAAGTGCCGCCAATAAATAAGCGCACCACCCCGAGACGCGCAGCTTCGCGCACACGAGCCCGCGGCCACGAACACTGCAGCCTCACAAATCCTCGAGAATGTCCAAACACTGCGTGACGTGCGCCCAGCGGGAAGACTCCGGCGTGTAAGTGCAGCCACGCTGCACGGCATTCCGAGGAAGGCGCCGCCGCCGCGAAGCCTTTCACGACGCAAGCGCGGCATGGGTTCGCTGTTGCGCTGCTCGCATGATGTAAGACGACTGGGCTGACCTGGGGTAGGATGACTCATCTGCATCTGAAGAATGCGGGGAACACCTGACCAAGAGAGGACAAAATGACGCCAAAGTATTTCAAGGCATACCAACAGAACAGTGGTGCGTACTAAAACAAACATGACATCTGCGCATGCATGCCTTGGTGGCCCTCGTTTTCTTGAGCACAGCATGGACTATGGGATCGTCGTGCGCTCTTCCTCACACGCAAAAAAGGGAGCAGCCGGCGGCACTTGCAGGCACCAAATGTTAACACAGATGCCTGAAAAAGCTCAAACGGACGTTAACCAACTCGTCTTTCTGCCGTCCCACTAAACGTAGAGCGAAAGAAAGCGAAGCAGTAATGCGAGCTTGAGCTACGCATCTACGCAGTCTTGCCTATTTCATCTTACTTCGCAAATTTGAAGTAAGAAGTTCCCTGTTGAGAAAGAATACATTGCGAAGCTGGCTTTTGAAGGTGAATTGGTGACTTGGAGGGAGAATTGGAGCTATTTCTTCGGCTTCTTTTCTACGCTGCCCTCCAAAATTTACCGTTCACTTTAACTTATCTCGCTCAGGCGCTGGCTCATACGGAAGCTGCACAATGTAGCATCACGCAATCGTTAGCGGCGTGTCGGTGCGCTTTTATTATTGCGATAGCAATTATATAGACATCCCAAGCGAATTTTTGCCGTCGTGGCCGTGAGGTTCCGTATATATTTAGGTATATGTACGCTGCATACCACGCCTTGGTATATGACATGCGGGTTGTAATGCCACACCGTTGCATCACTAAAGTTGCTCCCGCCAGATCTTACATTCTTCACAAGATTTCAGAATTTTGAGAATGGCAGCCCAGACAAAAAAATGACGTTAAAAAGAAACGCCGACACCGCATGCCTTTGATCTTAAATCTTCGCAGGGTTAAATACTAAAAGTGCGAAACAATAACCGCTTAAACCTGAAAATGATGAATAGTAGCACGGCTGTGCACTGCCTATGGGATCGGCCGAGGAAAGGTTTCAAACACTTGCTACGGAAAAGTGGTAAAGTCGCTAAGGAAGACGTCGGCGTTAGTAAACAAATTGTCCGATGGCAGGATTTAACAGACGATTCCTGGCACAACGGCTCGTTTTACATAATCAGCTCAGTGCCACGATGTCTGCAAGTATTGCACATCGTGTATTATTCGAACACGTTGCTATCGTCTTATGGCGAAACGATGAGATACATTTCATAAACTTCTCGCAAAGCACTCTGGGATTCCTGCGGACGACAATGTCGAACATCAAAACGACTATGCGAGTGAGGCCAACACAGCTATCGCTGTAAATAAAGATGGAGCGGTGAACGGGACACGAACATATCCTGCTGGATTAAAAAATAAACTAATGGGCGGCATTAAAAGCGCGAGAAGGGATAAATGCAGACCAGCGCACGCGGAGTCAATTCGGCCTTCATTATCGGCGCTGGAAGAGAGGTGCGCCGTGGAGGAGCAGCGCAAATACTCGGGGGCGCTGAATTCCCAATTAGGCTAATTAAAGCGATCCGCGCTCTCCGTTCAGAGGAGTGGAAGCGGGCAGGAGCTGCCTTCTTCCAGGCGACGGCTTTGAAGAAAATGGCACGCCGACACAAAGCGGTGGCACACCGATAGAGAGAGAGAGAAGGAAGAAAAGGTGAGAAAGGCAGGGAGGTTAAACGGAATATAGATATCCAGTTTGCTATACCTGCACCGCACTGGGGAAGGGGAGACATCTTCGAAAAAATGCACACACATGAAAAGAGTAGGAGAGGGTAAAGAAAAACAGAAACACACAAAGGAACGCAGGAGTGTTACAGTCGTTCAAGCAGGTCGCTTGGCCGGGTAAACCTCAGTAACGCCTTCACCGACTTCTGGTGTGAAGGTCGCATCAGCCGGCACTCGAAGATTGTCTGCTCAGAATGACTGACAGCGCTACCTGCGACAGCGAGGAAGCAATCGAACATATCCGCCCTCGTACTCCTCGCTACAGCTCTCAGAGACTAGTCGTTCGTGGCGGTGTTGGCACGCCTCGATGAGCGGCCGTTTTCCCGAGTGGAGCGAAGAAGCCACGCGGCGCACGTTATGGCGCACGCATGCTATGAGCAACTGCTTGAATGAAGAGAACCGATCTGTAAAGAGAATGGTAATGTTGGCCCAGGAGAATTTAATGCAAGAGCAGAAGCTCTGTTACGCAAAATCCGTCGGCTTCGGCGTGACCTAAAGAGCGCACCAAAAATGGCCGACGACGTAAAGAGCAAAAACACATCAAGAAATGCTCGGACTGACGTAAAATTTCTCAGGGAGGTTCCTGCAAACGAGGTAAATTAATGGCTTTGAAAAGAAAATTCGGTACACATCGGTCTAGGTGGCATTCGAACCCGGGGCCTTCGGGGTGGGAGACAAGCTTGCTTCCCCGACGCCACCGCACGGTTGTGGCGGACTGCGCGTGCGTGCTTGGGCGCGTCCAGGCCGCTCCGAGGTCCCCAATTTTTTTTTCAATGCACGTCTGAGGAAAGGACTACCAAATTAATTTCGAGCCTGGAAGTGTTAAGTCTTCTCGTGACGCGTCCCGCACGTTGCTGATGACAAATGCCCAGCAGCGTTACACGGATGGCCTGGACTCGGGGCAGCAAGCCTTTCCGGCGCTGTCGCTGTGTGAACAGAATGCTTTGCAACCTGGAACGGGCTGTGAATGTGTTGTACTCTAACGTGTTGCTGAATAGTATTACTGGCTCCTTGCATGGCTGATGCGACAAGTCGAGCTTCATCGCGCGCTAAATATATCGTGATACTACAGCACAAATACCACGTGAGAATGCCGGACGCCGATAATGGCACACGTGATCGCCAGCGCGATGTGGTTCGCTAATGGCGTTTAGGTCGTGTTTGCTTCAAAGCTGGAGCGCTACGTACTGCACGAACGCTTCATTGTGCAGGGTGCAATTGTGCTTACTGAGCTTCCAGGTACTGTAGTTCACTTCTGGCACTGTGCGTCAAAAATGCACGTTTTCGCCCTTATTTCAGCTTTAAGCGTAAAATGGATGTATGGAAAGTTTCCTGCGTGAATGTCGGTTGCGGGGAAGTCTCAGTGAGCGAATTTCACGCCCTGTCGAGTAGAAGGGGCAACATTCACTGCGACAGACCTTTGGTGCTTGAGAGAAGAAGTAACTCTGGTGTTCGAGAGACTCGTCTCGGACGTAGCCAAAGAAGGACCAGAAATCATACAAAGAGCTGGAGACGTCTGCCTCTGCATTGTTTTACGATTTGTTTGGTGTTTAATTGCCTGTACCAATTCGTAGGTCCTCGTGACCGTTTCCATTTTCCTTTGTATGGTAGTCAACCTGACGCTTTTCCCGTTATTTAACTGCATCACTTCACATTCCTCTTCAAATTATATAAACTAGTCACGTGATCAGTAGTCTGCCCATCAACATGTTTAGCCGAACCAAAAAAATAGACCAAGGCGGGAAAGACTCGCTAGAGTCGCTCCCTTACAAATTTTTTCCTGCCGTCTTCGTACGTTAATTTTACGTTTGCAGTTACTTCTTGAATCGGCTGCGGTAGAAGCGTAATATAGCTCTGCCATCTTAGTCAGCAAGATAGTGGAAAACCGAGACTCGACTAGCCTTGCGCAAGCCGAAGCAAGGTCGCACGTTCCGGCACGCCGACGCTAGAAGCACCTTTCATGGGGCGACCACGAAGACTAATCCAACGTCACGAGGCGTCGCAGCGGAGCGCGTTAGGCGCCGCGGGATCGATTAAGACGAGGCCGCACAAGCAGGAAAAGCAGCCGTCTGTACAACGCGATGCCCTCTCGCAAAGATCCTCTCGCGCCACTCGCCTACAAAAGCAGTGCAGCCGCTTGGAAGTCCGACAGCGTTTGCCGATAGAGCTGCCTCCGACGTTGATCTCTCCGCATGTCTCTACTATGAATGAGTCTGGAAAATCTACTCATTGCTCTGCGCGCAGTAGCCTCGCACGTTGGACTCGTTGGTACACGATATACGCGAGAACTCGGGCGTCGCACACGTGACACGCGCTCAAACGTGCGAGTGTTGCTCTTCTCTGCAGTCATGCACATAGTCCTCAATCAACTGGAACTATAGCTCTCGGGAGACGAACACTAACAAAACGTGAAATGTTCGCAAATAATTTAAACCGCGTTGGTTCCCACCACATCTCAAGGGGGCAGTCGCGGCGTTTGACTACCGAGTAAACCGGCTTTGCTAGCGAGTGTAAGGTTCGAATAAACGCAGAAGCTAACAAGCTTTCGGGAACGCATCAGCTGAAGATTTGGCATTAGTATGGCAGCGTGCGTATTTATAGCAACTACAGCGTTAATATCAACCCAGTGGTTTTACTAGTGGGTACGTTCTCGTCATAAAATAGCACCACGAAAGTTGCCCTAAGTCAAAGGGCGTCACTGCTTCGCCTACGAACAACTAAGGCAGTTACCAGTGCATGGCTGGAAACAGCCGCCTATAGAAATGAGTGCATCACAGCACGGTCCACGGAGCACCAAAGCAGCTCCCACGGCGCAACGAATTCGTGCAACGCGGAACCCGCTCTGCCCCGGACAAATCGTCGCTGCTGCTGTGCAAGTGTCGACAGATCCCGTCGTGGCCGACAGATCGCAGCCCCCGGGAGGGACTGATCAGACACGAGGCGCCTGCAGCGAAAGTAGGCCAGCGGCGGCTGCTGCCGATGGAAGCCGGGAGGGAGAGCGCCGTGCACACTCGAATGCAGCGCCCGCACGATGGCATCGATCCAAATTTTTCGCCGACGTTCGTCGAAACGTTTGACGCCTCGCCCAACTTCCGGCAACAAAGACTCCAAGCTACAATGACCGGGCGGCCGAAGATTTGATGCGGCTGGCGGCGAAAAGTCACAAGGCGAAATAAGAAAACCGTCCGGTCAAACGACACGGCCCGACGACGAACCCAGACGGGCGCCGAGTCGCGTCGTACGACTCGCCGCGCCGACGCAGTTCGGGCTGAGTCGATAGCCCGGATCAATTTCACGACCAAAGGCGAGAAAGTTGAAGGCGAGCGACGGCCTGGGTACTGTGACGAAAGCTTGCTTACAAAATCGGTACTGTTTTGATATTAAAGGGACACTAAAGTGAAAAATTATTTCTTCTGTATCAGTAAATTACCTTTCTGCAACACCAAAAACACCACTCTTACAACGATAAGACGTTTGGTAAGCCAGAAAAAGCGCAAAAACGAAATACGGGTGGCGACGCCTACTTAAGTTCCCGCACCTGGGGGCTGTGACGTCTTCGATTCAGATGGCATCTTCTAGGGCCTACTAATTATATATAGCGGTACAGATTGACTACATTGCGTTCTAAAGGAACCAGATATTAAACATGGCAAGTTTCCAGAACCTTTACTCCGCCAACGTGGCCCAAATGCGAAAACATACTTTGGAATCCCTGACGTCACGCTGACAAACCGGCGCTGGGGTTTCGGCGCGAAATTCAAATACTGATACTTGGACCTTCATTTTCTCATCTAATATTCAAACTATCTTTTTGAAATGACTGCCTGCAGAGTTCTTAAACAATGCTTCATTAGTCTAAACTGATTTATTGCTTCCCTTTAGTGTCCCTTTAAGGACCAAATGTGAAGCGACTCTACCGCCATACACTCGTAATGAGATAAGAACTGCTTGTACGGAAGCCGTGTGCGCGTCGCTCTGTCGTGAAACTAATGAATTCCAAACCATACGTTACGTTGAGATTGGTGCTGACGTCCCAGTGCTGAATACTGGCGGTTACGGCCCAGTCTTCACGTGAGCACAAGAGACGGAGAGACTTGGGAGTATATTTAGAAGGCGGAAATTTACTATTATTCCCTCGTGTGACAATACAATGAAGAATGTGCGTACGTCTCCGACGTACTCATTCGTGTGAAGTGAACACGAATGTGACCATTAAGGTCACCTTGCCCAAGGAGACAACCGTCGTTGCCTAGTTCCTATGGCTAAAAGGTTCGCTTTCGCCTACGTCACCGCACTGTTCAATTCTGAACTTGCCGCCATTTTCCGACTTGATTGGCTTCTCGTCATAGGAATATACTCGAATGTGTTCCAACATGCAAAAGCAAGAACAGCTCCACAAATAGAACACGCTGGCACTGACAACATCGTGAGTTGGTATAGTGCCATATCATTGGAGTCAGCTGGGTTAGCGGCTCCACCAATAGAGCAAAATTGTTATCTGAATTGTATTAAGAGCGGTGCTGAATCACGCTTTGCAAAGCCTTCCTACAGTACAGCTGAAACCTCGATCGAAGTGCAACTTCCCATGAGGTTTTTTTTTTGGTCGTATACATGGAGGCTCACGTGAAAAGACACGTGAATACTTTTGCGAGTGCGTTATGAAGGCTGGAAACGATCGCTGCCGGGTCGCACAGCGGGTGGCGTGTCGTCACTGGCGGAACGACGGCCAGCGGCTCGAAAGGTGCCGACAATCGGTGACACGACGGTCCTAAAGAAGATGTTGCGCGCATTGTCGAAACAAGAAACCGGTACGGAGCAAGTAACGCCATTGCAGCAAAGCTCGCTGCATTTAGTCGCAGAGCTGCTCACGTTCAGTGATGCCAGTGCTTTCAGTCCATATGCCATAACCAAGGCTGAAAGGCTAGTGGGATCTGCCGATTATGATCTCCGACATCAAATCAAGTTGATTTTTCCATAACAAAATGCCGGGAGGCCTGAACAAAAAGTAAAAACTACTTCACTTGGCTAAAGTTCAGGCTCCCGTTTACATGACGGACAGGGAAAAAAACGCACTTAGTAGTACAATTCAGTTGCAATTGTTATACAAGTGTGATACAAGCACAGGCGTGAGTAACATAAAGGGATGTAAAAGAATATAAAGCATATAAGCAGGTTGCAATATAAGCACATCACTGCAGGCTGCCAGAAAAGGTCATTTCCAGTTTCTAAAATCATGGGTGACGGGGAAACCTCGACAGACTGCGTGACGGTACTAAGCATGCGTGCAAGGAAGCCTTTCCTTTGTACAGCTGATACGAAATGACAGCGACGGTTTATCCCTATCCGTCACCGGGATACGGTTCAAAGCATTCGTGACATTCGCATGAGCCACTGCCTTAATGCGCGATGAAAAACAGGCCACGCATGGAGGTCTGACAAAGTGGCCGCACTGTGACAACGCCATCGCTTAGGAGTCTGCAGGGAACAAACGGTCCCGGCGTACGCGCGCGCCCTCCTGCGTGCGGCGTCTCCGGGGGCGGCTGTTCTCGCGAGACTACGCCGGATGCGATGCCGGCGAAGTGGACTGGCACGCGTGGAGGGCGCAACCGAAACAAAGCAGGCTGCGCCGACGCGCCGTGCAATGTATACAACGGCGGTGTCGCAAGAAGAACACGCGCCGTTCCGAGAAAACATCAGTGCCCGATGTCGCGCTCCGCTGGACGCCAGCGGCGCACGGGACTTGAACACGGCGGCCTCACTTAACAGCCATTCCTAGTTAAGGGCGGAGCGCTAGCAATGAAGAAAGGGGCCCACGAACGACGAGAAGCCGAGATAAAGCGCAACATTTGGGTTTGAGCGGACGAGTTTCATTCGGAACGATATCGCGCGGCGCCGCGGATGTCTGCTCTCCCGCGCAGCGACGTCTCTTCAAGGTGGCGGCCACATCCGGCGGCATCCATTGGGCGATTCGCGAAAGGACGGCACATCGTTTCGTGTAACGGCACCGGCTCTTGACCTTTAGGCAAAGTTACAACGCGCTACATTGGTTTGCAGAAACGGCGCTATCAGATGGGCGCATAAAGGAGGCACTGCGCCGCTTGAAGACCGAAGCAAGATAAGTCGCTGTACGCGCGAGTTTAAAGAGGCACTTGGGCTCCGATATCGCAAGGTATGTACGACTCAAATGGAGAGCAGCGAGAGCCTGGCGTCGCTCGAAAATCGGGACATTTTACCTGCGCGCGCTGCTGCCAGGAAGCGCGTTTGCGGATCGCGCTGGCTGCCAGGGATACAAGGCAGGGATATTCGAGCATGGACTGTTTCATACACTGCGTTAGCGTCGTGTATTTCAGTGGCACATTGCATTTCACCCTAACGGGCACAACGAGCGGTTTCTGTACACCACGTGGTGTAAATGAAGATTGTAGTGCGATTTGTGTGAATTTGGTGTAGACTGCAATAAGAATGTCAGGCGCCTTCGTACGAGTAGAAAAAACCCACATGAAAGGTCGTTTACGGTATAGAGGCAGAAGACGAAGCCGACATAGCACGTAAGCTGTATTTTACGCCCAACGAATGAAAGAAACACGTTTTTAAAACTCGCTCGCCGATTATAGGGGTGCATGACGCAAATCTTGCCGGTCAGTTCTTGATGTTTGACGACTAGCGACGGGCTTTCCTCTATTTCCTCGTTCATTCGGTATCTTAGGAATTACTCATTTCGCAGAATTCGGATCACGTGGGTAGGATGCGATGACGACCGGCTGGGATCGCGCGTCTTCGTCTACGGAAAGTTATTTGGCTAGTTGGTTCGACATCTTTAAAAGGGCAGGCGCACCAGTGGTACGACCTGCCCCACATTTCCGTACCAGTTCTGGGCTCCCCAGTGCAAGATATGCTTTGTCCTACATTTCTACCTCCTCCGTGCCCCCAGTGTGGGGTAGCATACCGGATTTTGCATTCTTGGTAAACTCGCTACCTTCCGTATTTAGTTTTTCCAACAGCAGTCTACAAGCACACACGATGCAAGGAGCCACTTTTGACATTGTGTCCACTAGGCCGCATCGTAAGTTACACATAGAAATAAAGAAAAACATGGAAAATATTGGGACTTAGTTGAGAAGCGAAAAATGTGCGTATGTATTGTTATACGCGCAAGAACCTCCAGCTGCCTTTAAATAACAGTGCATGGTGCCGCCAAATGATGCCTGATAAACGTGTCAAATGAATGTTGACAGCAGGCATGAGGCCTCCGTCAGGCACGCTTCAAGCTGCCCGTGATTGTGACCTGCTCCACTAATGTAAAAGCACCGGCTGGGCTGCATGCTTTAGATTCTGTCGAAGTTGATTAAACTGCAGCTAGGGTGCACGCGTTTTCATCTTAATGATCAGTGCCAACGCAAGGATGCGAATTTTAACACCGGGAACGAGCGAGAGGTGGCACAGACGCCAAACACGCGTGCCTGAGTGGTTTAATGAGCGAACGACTGCGAACTGGCACGGTTAGTGGAACATTTAAGTGTGAACAAATTAGTCCCGCTGTACGGGAAGAGGAGCTGCAGGTGTAGATTGTCGCCCACAAGGCCATTTCCGACGCATTAGCAGAAGTACGGCTTCATGGAAATACGATTTTTAGCTGTCGACATACGAGATTGTGCGTGCTTATCAAGCATAGCAACGACATGGCTGCAAGTCAAATCTCCACTCGGACTGCAGCGACATCCTGAGCTGCCAGAGAACATGTAAATTATAATTAAATTAGGGGATTTTACGTGCCAAACCACGATCCGATTATGAGGCACGCCGTAGTGGGAGACTGAGGAAATTTGGACCGCCTGGGGTTCTTCAACCTGCACCTAAATCTAGGTACTTCACATTTCTTCCCCATCGAAATGCTGCCGCCTTGGCCGGGATTCAAACCCGCGACCTCGCAACCCTGTGCTTAGCAGCCCAACACTTCCGGTGAATAAAAGCTAGGTCAGCGTGAACCGTATGTGTCGAAAGCGAACGCCACACAAACACACCAACATAAATGCAGCAAGGAAACTGTTTAACAGCAAGTACCATTATCGCCAGCCACACCCGCCAGCACGGCTCCCTATTTACAAAACAGCTCCTTGCCGAGTATTCACTGTCCTTTAGAGAACAGCCATTTCACCTTTCGGCTCAGGTACTGGCGCAGGCAAAAAGCCGATTTGGCGCAGGGTCCAACGCAAATGTGCTTGCCATATACCATGAAAATATTAACCGATATAGTCGATATGCCATGGGGACGGGTTTGCGCGAGGCTCACCCTGCAAGCGCGGTTAGCAAAGGACGTGACGCTCCTCCACACTGCGACGCACGAAGGGCGCTACGGCCGGAATTGGCCGATACGGCGCAGGGAAGGCGCCGCAGATTGCCAAGAACGTGTGTTTATTAACCCAGGATGCAACACACTGCAACAGTCGCGGCTTGTGGGCAAAGGCTCACCGCAAGACCGATCGAGTACGCGCGCCTGCACTCAACATCACGTCATGCATTATACTCATGTCGTGCACACTAGGGAGTTGCCGAATACGGGTCGCAAGAAGACATTGGTACGGCGACGGAGTTTGCCGAAGATGTAGGATTCTACGAGTATATATGTATCTATATCTATATTCCTTCGGCAAACTCCGTCGCCGTACCCCGCGGGTTCGATGGACACCGAAACTAAGCGCCAGCAAGACGGTGCATGTAGCGGCACTACATCGTAAGTCCGTCACAAAAATGCGCGAATAACGAACCGGACGACCAATAGAGTTCCTCAGAGTGAGAAACTATTTGGCCGAGTCTTTGCTTCATTTCTATGATGTTGACGATAGCGCGCTGTTGGTTTTGATTTTCTAGCTGCCAAGCATCGACAGTAGGACGGTTTCACTCGATCCTGCGCACGCTTTGGCGCAGGCTCGGCGCAATTTCCCGCTAAAATGCCGTTTCGGCGCAGGGTGGCGCAGTTGTTCCGCTATGGGAGCTCGAGTGCGGAGCCGCTCTACATTTTCGTGGTTAATAGACCTTCGTATTCTGGAAAATTCAGCGCTCCGACATTCATGTACGCTAGCTTATAAGCATGACAGAACGCGCAGCGATGGCGGACGTCCAGATTAGTGTCGACGTGTGCGCGGATTCGACGTGTACGATGGCGCGGCCTTTTCGTATGTTCTCAGAGCAGCGATCGAAACCGAGGCATCAGACGGCCGACCTCCCTTCAAGCTGGCAAGTGGAGTCAATGAATGGCACGCAGACAAAACGCGACGACAAAGACAACAAAAGTGTAACGCGCACTGAATGGAGGGGCCACTCGTCTCGCACGGTTCGAGAGAGGAAGGTGATCACCGAAACGGGAGCCAAGAGTCGGTGCGCGGACAGCGTGCGCAGGACGCACTCTGGTCGCGTCCGGACGCAGGAAAAACTACAGCGAAAAGAGAAATGGCGGCGAGGACGAGACGCGCTCGCTATCCGGTTTCGCACATCCGCCTGGCGCCCCGCAGCGGCGGGCAGGTATTCAAATTTCAGCGAGAGCTGTCGGGCCGCCCGTGGCGCGTCAGCGACGACGCGCCGCCTCTGCGCGAGACGTTGAAAAATCCACACGCACAGGGACCGCGTTCAGACTCGACCGGGAATCGATCACTCCTCCTTCCGGTGCAGCCGCGTGGCTGCCCCTGCTGGGGCGGAATAGGTGAACGAGCCAGAAACCGCCTTACTGGTTCATGCAAGAACTGTCGGTAGTTTATTTCGCAGCGTGCGCTAGATGTATACCAAGTTAAGACTGCGACACCTACAGACGAGGTTCGAACGGTGAAGCGCCGGCGCATGTACCGCGATGATTAACATTGCCACGTTCAGTGTCTTTTCTCATGAGAATCTGCAAACTTACACCTGCCAGCTAAATTTTTCATAGCGTGCAAAGATCGCGAAAGCTGAGCGTTTCAAATAACTAGACCCAACACTCGATCGGTACAAGCGCCTAGCTGCGCGCACGTTCCCCTTGCGACCTGCTTTCGCACGCACAACTCGGATCATACACCCGCACAGAATAAACGCCCCAAAAATAAAAGCCAACTTCAAACGCTTTCCACTTAGCCATTTAAAACTACCGGGATAAAAACTGCCGTCATTTATTTGTCGCCATAGCTTTTTCGCTTCGAGTACGCGCGGCCTGGTTTGCCACGGGGTGTCAATGCGGCCGAAGAGAATGACTCGGGAAGAAAACGGCCGAGAACAAACGGTATCGCGAGGGACTTGCCTCACGCGACGACCATGGGGAATCGATTGGGGCGCGACCAATCGGGATAAATTGCACCGTCGGCAAGAAACGAGCGCCAAGCGAGGGGAAAACTGCGGGAAGGCTGGAGGGCGAGGAAGCGAAAAAAGTTTGCGCGAGTTTCTCCATTAGCGGGGGTATTCCTGGACATCCGAGTGAGAGGAGCTTTGAGTGCTGTCCGAGTATCTCCGGCAGGTCGTCCGCCCACTCTTGTACACGACGGGTCACTTGAAGTGTGTGCCAGTACCAGCGCCCCAATGCAAAAATGTGAAGCATGCGCATATTGCACGTAATACACGAAAGAAGCGCATGTGCCTCCTACCAAGGTCTCAGCGACGGCGAACGGTGGGAAACGCTGGTACATCGAGAATGAAGCTGGAGTTGTCACACTCCCCCTCGAGCAGCGCTCCATGATAAGTCTCAACGCCATCCAGGCTAAGAAACACGATGAGGTTTGCTAATCGAGTAAGGATATGCGCGACGTAAGTCATCATATAACTACTCTTAATTACGTTTGAAATCAAGCTCGTGGCTCTGATGCAGGCTGCCTTGCTGGCTCTGATGAGTACGCCCCTGTGAGTCATCGCCGCACGAAAACGGTAGCGGCAGTCACAGTTATCACCAGAGTGCGCTAGTGTCTACGGTGACTGCAGGCGGGGTGATTCAGTCTGCATGGGTAGCGCGTGCATGCGCCTAAACATCGTCCTTGTGGCTTCGAGCAGATACGCTTCTTTCTAAGCTCGTTATTTTCAACAAAGTGCTGTGTAATCCCCAAACAGTATTGATATTGATTCGAACACGGGACCTCAAGCACGGATGCCCGATATTGAAACCATTACGCAGCGGACGCAGGTACCGGATAAACGGCACAGAACGCCGTCACGAATTTGTCGCGGTCGAGCCAGCGCGATGTGACGCTTGGCGTGTTCCGATTTAGCCACCTCGCCAGGCTGAACGGCTGCGATTGGCAGCGAGTGCGCGTCTTAGCAGAGTCTCCTGTATTTAGCCAAGTATAGACTGCTCCGAACTTTAAGACAATGAAGGCAGATAAAGCACAATAAACAAAGCCGCTAGGACGTCGGAATCGACAAATACGAAGATCTGACAAATGCATGTACTAACCATCATGGTGGCTGAACGATTCCAGCGCCAGCGTTCCCTCTAGCAATCACTGCACGAAACTGCCCCGAACAGCTTCGCTGCGAGGGCAAGGAAGGGTATACGAGCCACACAGCGGGCCGCAGCGCCTGCACGTGCCACTGCGATAAGCATTCCGACAACATTTGGCGGTTTTTCCGGCTGCTTGGGAGGGCAGGTGCTGAAGCAGCGTAGCGTCCACGTGCGACGTTTCCAGATTTGCTCAAACTTGTAAGAGCAAAACTAAAAGGTAAGTCAAATTTCACACTGGGTGGTGTACATCACGCCTTACTTTGTTAGCAAGACGCTTATCTTTGTCTGCTCGCTTTATTAAACTAACACGATAATGAGAATGCGGGGGTATAATAGCGCTCTTGCGCGCGCCTGGCGCCCGTAGCTTGGAGTTCATTGGCACAGAAAGTTGTGCGCAAGTACTCACACAGTCTCCTCCTGCAAAAGGCATAACGCGGCTAGCAAGGTATACCGAACGTGCAGCCGCTGCCGAAAACAGCACGCGGCCGAAATGGTTCTTCGTGAAATGCGAGAGAGTCTCATGGCACGTGCTCTTGTTTCCCTGTTTCAGCGGTTCTTTCGTATGTTCACAAGTGTCTCACTCGGAATGTGGCCCTCAAGAAGGACCCGACTTGTAACCGCGCAATAACATTGTGAACATTTATATTTTGTATACGCGAAATTTATAATGATTTCGCTGCCTTTCTGACCTATTTCTCTTATGGCTATAGGTACAGTGCGAAGCAGGCGGTGGACTGTACAGATGTAGCTATATATATAGTCATGAATAACGAACATCCACACTTGAACTTGTATCTACACTTGGAATTCCGTTATGGCCGTCATGGGCCCAGTTATGACCGAAGAGTGGCCGCCGCAACAGAAGCACCAACCTCTCCTTAAGTACAATTAAGTAAACGAAGTCATGGAGCGGGCACTGAAGTGCTGTGTCTACCGGCTTCTTACCTGCTCTTTGTTAGGCCTCCTACAAGCTCAAGGCGGTCTCTAGCGTCCGCTAGGACCAATTAAAGAATAGCTTAAAAGTAAAACACCTAGCCGAGTGAAGGTATATCCACGCACTACCTCAGATCTATGTGCCTGAACGGTCGACGACCGATTTCGTTCAACCACTGCAATACAGACTATACGCCGCACACGACGACGGTATTTACGGCCGTGTGCTATCTTCGAAGCTAACCGACGCAGTGAAGCGAAGTTTTCAAACGCTGAAAGAACATCGCACTTACGCTCGGTTGTCCCTACACAGCGAACGTTATTTGCGAGAATGGTAAACTTGAGAAAAGCCGATGCCAGCGAGAAAAAAAAAAACGTCAACAGAGCGGTGCTCGTTAAAAACGGCTCATTTCCTCGAGTCGCTCGATGTTGCGGCAACGCGCGGGAAGAGAAAGCGCGTCTCTGGCCGCGGGGAGGCGATTAATGCCATCGGCTGGCTCAGCGGGAAGAAGCAATTACTCATCGGAGACGAACGAGCCTCGGATCCTTGAGAGCCCGTCCTCTTGCAGGCGGGGACAAGGAGCGCGTGACGGCGACGGCGAGGAAGGAGGCAGCAGAGTGGCTGTTGGTGCTTACCTGCAACACAAAGAAGCAGATGGGGCAATCGTGAGCACAGACAGTACGCTTCGATCGGACCATCACACATTGCACTGCACACTGTAACGGCGCGGGGCAGAAGATGATAGTGAGCTATAGCACCTGAAGGGCACAAGATGGCTGCGACGAAGAGTTCCCTTACGGACATCCAGTGGCCGGCGCGAGGCAATGCTGCGGGTAACAAGACTGCAGTACTACATACGGGTCTAACACTCTGGAAGACAGCCAAGAGGGAAGACTGGAGAGGCACAGAAGTTAACGAGGAAAAAGGACCGTTGTGCCTTTCATTGCGTTACGAATTCCTGTCCTGAATTTACAGGGGAAAATTATGATAAAAGAATGGAATGTCGGCACACGAGCTAGAACGTGTGCAAGTTTCATCACCCGCCGCCCGTTGCGGACGATTTGAAACCATGTGGTTGTCTGCCGAGACGAGCCTCGCAAGCCACGCTCGTAAGATTATTGCACTTCTCACAGACCTGCCTGAAACCAGTGAACTCCGGTTTCTATGATTAGCGCATACTCTGAAATGGTTTGCTCGCCAACACTGTGCCGAAGTTGAGAATGGTTAAGTTACTGGTACTCTTCAAGGCACTGCTTGGCGCTTATCTACGCGAATCAGCATATGGTTTTGGGCAGACAGCTTATGGCTTATACCTCGTACGAGCAAAGTGCTTGTGAGCGATCACGCCATCAGCTTTTTGCGCTTCTGAAGGTCGCTGCAAACGTTCTATCGAAACGAAAACAAAGAGGGCGATGAAGCAACCATACGGCGATTTCGTTGGACTTCCGCTGTCGAGCGGTATCTTGTTTCGCCAGACGTACCCATCTCAAGAATACGCTTTGTTTCACTGGCCCATCTCCCTCCAATCGCGTAGGGTAGCAAACTGGACTCAGTTTTATTACCCTCCCTGCCTTCCTCCCTTTTCTCTCTCTCTCTCTCTCTCCCAAGTAAGCCTTAAAGTAAGGACCCGGATGCATTCAATAAAAGATACCAACAGTTCTGCCAAAACGCGCATTTCAAAGCCAAATTTCATATTCCAGATCTCCGTTGTGATCATGGTTTTTTCATAGCTCAGACCGAATACGCTTCACGAGAAAAATGCATGGTTATGCAGTCAAATTGTGGCACGCTCACGAACATTGCCATTAAGTCGTACACAACATTGATAAAAAAAATCTGCGAGCAAGAAGAAACACGCACCCCCCCCCCCCCCCCCCCGGCTTAATTAGATATAGTTCTCCTTCCACTGCCATAAGACAAGTGTTGAATTATGCATTATGAAGAGCACAACTCGCGGCCGTACATCTAGGTTTTCGAGCGCACACACAACATGGAGTCATTAAAGGCACGGCGCTCGCTTAATTAGCTTTCCGGCGGCACAGACTGGAAAAGTGGCGCGCGGGCATAGGAGCGACGGAGGGACAGAAGTGACCGCTAGGACCCACCCTTGGCTCAGTAAGGGTGCAAATAAATTAGCGCAAAAAAATGGCGCAAATAAATTCGCCACGGCTAGCAGAACTTTCGCGCTGCATCCGATGCCAGTAAAAAAAAAAAGCCAGCTATGCTTGGCAACTATCTGTAAAAAGGAAAATTTTCTGGCGTTGATTGTTGTGCGGTCGACCTTATCCGTGGGCAGCGAGAGATTTCCTTTCGTTTCGATGTATAAATATGCGCACGCACGATAAGCTCTAAACATTCCCAGCTAAATAAAAAATAAAGCTTGCCTTTACTCTCGACGCGGAAAATGAAATCGGATCACTGCGCATACGAATTAAGGCCGAATGATTTTCCCAACACTATCGGCGCGAGATCTCTGCAGCGCGTCGATTTCACGACACCAATCGTGGTTGAAATGAGCACGTGCGTATACGCCATTAAGTCGCCAATACAGTTTGATAAATGCTCTGAATGAAGCTAGCCTTATGTAATAATTGGACATGCCTCACAGGCTTTACTGCTACGTAGTCGAGGGTCCGTTAGGCTAACAAATTGAGGCAGAGTGAGCACACGAATGAGGACGATACTTGCGGGGCGTAAAAATAGACACGCCAAGCTACGGCGGCGGCGCGGTGTGTAACGTGGGGCGGGGCCGCGTTTAACCTACCCGACTGCGATGCGGGCGCTCAGATACGAGACCGCAATGCGTACCGATTGTTCCTTGCATTCCCAGCGCGGCCGATCCGGGCAGTAAGTGTAAGCCAATGACGAAGTGCAAGTACAACGCAGATAACGCGGCTATATAGGTAGTCAATTAGCGCGAAGGAACAAACGCGTGTCGACGTTCTGTAGGCGGCAGGCAAGGCCACATCGACCCGGCGCCAGCGAGAGGCACAAGCGGGACGGCGTCTTGTCACGCAGCAACGGAACCGGCTGCCCCGGTGACCCGGGCGGAGAATGCATGCTTCGCGTGCACGCAAGCTCGTCGCTGGCAGAAGCAGAGACCGGCGTGCATCGAGTCTGCGTTGCCGCACGAAATCAATTACGCATGCAGCGTGCAATTGAGCTGGAGCAGTGCTCTTCCAGTGCGCGCAGCATGTGTAGTGCACAGCACGGGCCGTCTGCTCCAAAGGGCGCGCCAGCCTGACGAGCGCGCACGGGAGCATTGGCTGACCGTCGAAAGTGATGAAGGGCTGTCAGATGTGCCCGCGCTGCCTGCAACGGCGAGACGCCACAGCAAGAAGCGAGAACGCGTGCGCCGAGAGATCGTGAAAGTTTATCGAAAGAGTAAGTGACGTCTAATATATATACATATGCGCATGTGCGCTGTGTTGTAATGCTATATTTTCCAACGCCAAAGGAGGGAAGGAGACAAACGGGAGGAAAGACGGGGAGGTTAGCCAGCGTAAGTACCGGCTGGCTGCCCTGTGCTGGGGAAAGGGCTAAAGAGAATAAAAAGAAAGAAGAGGGAAAAAATGGAAACCAGAAAATTCACACAATAACGCGATACTACGCGCTACAACATTCAAAGGCGGTCGCACAATTCGCATGCCCAAAAAACTTCAAAGCCTTACGTTGCAATAAACCAGTAGGTATGCGCTCGATTTTTCTGTGCGTCTGTGCGGCGGCCCATTTCCCAATTTTGCGCATTTAGCGATCAAAGCCAGACCACTGAGAATTCTGAACGCGCATTCTGACACCACGAGCTCTCCTAAAGGTATATTGATATATTTTCCGACAGAATTATGGACGTACAATAAGAAGCCTGAACTAAACAGCTCACAACATGTGTTGCATGAAAAACTTTAAGGCACAGTCGCAAAACTTATTTGGTGACATCTATCGGCGCCAAATGGCATCATTTGCAATCATGAGTTCATAGCATTAATTTACCCTTTCAGACGACAATTTCGTTGATCTAAAACTTAATTTCACCACAGTTCTTATATCGTCAGAATAAAAAATCCTAACGCTACAGAACAGAATAAGAATTTAATTGTTGAGCGAGTTCTCCAAGAGTTTAGTCAGTATTCACATTAAGTGCACATTCTCTGCAGGGACATGAGATATGAAATCATCGACTAGTTCGTGTAGCAGGCCTAAAAAGCACCTATCCATCCACTTGATTCCTCGTTAAAGGCATTGTGAAAAATTAAAAATTGGACCCGCTGCATAAAACTCCATACACCGACAAAAAACAAACAAAAACAACAACAACAATCGCGTACTTTCCCTCGTTCTACTAAAAGATTTTGAATATTTATTCAAGCTTGCCGCACAATTCCAATCACATGTGTATAAATATATATGCGACGGATTTTAAGCCTCGTTACTTTCATCAATGCTTTTGCTGTTGATGCACAATCTTGGCGTATACAACTACGTAAAAAAGAACGCCTTATATAGCGTTAAAGCATGCTGTAGTGAGAATCGGACTCTCGCGGCACAGCTTAATGCACGAAAAATAGATTGAAGTTTATAATATTGCATTATAATATTTTCACTGTTGAACACAAAAGGTACTTCGTATTGTATTTCTATTGTATTTCTATTGTATTAACGATTTTTTTCCAAGCAAATTAAGGCCAAGTAGAACTGAGGTTAAACAGCGCGAATAAAGCAAGGATACAAGGAAACGCATACCACAGACAAGCGCTGACTGCCAACTGGAGCTTTATTTGAAATTCACCAGCCGTTTATACTTTATTCAGCATAGGCATGCGCCCGCCCAGGACTAAGGACAAGTAAGTACACATGTCGAGGACCACCAGGCGACTATTTGAGCGCCGTGGCGAAATTTCTGTGCGCTGCCCCGAAAGCGCAGAAAGCAAAGAGGAAAAGTAAACCAGACGAGGTTAAGTGGACAGGTACCTGAACCATTGCAGAGTGGAGCCACGCTCGTTAACAAGCAGCGCACACTAGCCGATGCTACATCCTATCCTTATCCGTCTCATCAAGTCGTATACCTGGTTAAAAATCTCCTTGCACGTCCGCTATCCCGCCGTACATTACGCATTCATGACGCATCTGCTGAACGTAGTCAGGTTAACGAGGACCTCGGACTAAGCCAGCCTTCCTTGCTTCGAAGAAAGCTGCAGATTCCGCAATATCAACGTGCTCTGAACGCCGCCGGGCGTGAGGGGAATGCGGCGACCGCTGTCGTCACCAAACTTTCATCCAAGTAGCAGACTCGCAACTCGTATTGCATCCAAGTAGCAGATACAGGCCTATTGTGTTGCAGGGGTGCCTACCCACGATAACAGCGATGAGACGCGAAGCTTGAGCACAGAGAGCAAACAATGTTAATAGAACGGGCTGCTTTACAAAAGCTTCATGCAGTTATCTGGTGTCGCGAGATTAAAGATGAGTGGCTTTCCTGAACATTCATTTCGCAGAAAATTATCACCACAAGTGTGAAACGCGCATAGACGCGTCACTGCTTGAAAGCATATCGCCTTTTAAATGAGCGACTACCTATGGCAATAGCCAAAATAAACAAGAGCTGACAACTGCCCAAGTTGTGCACGCGGGTGCCTACTGTAGGAAGGGAGTGTATGTCAGTAACGTGTCAATATGGTTCCACAATTCGGAGGGAATAAGGAGAGGTTGCTTTGAAAGTTCCGATAAAGGCGCCGATTAAACGTTACTTGTTACAAGCATGTGGCTTTTAGTGTGCTTTATATTCGTACGGAAACTCGATGAAAATTCAATAGAGCTAGGAGGACGAGTATATCGATGGGTCAGTAACTACTTGACACAAAGGTCCTTGTTCGTACGAACGGAACATGGTCCGACTACCGACCACTACACATGCCGAGGCGTTCCCCAAGGTGGTGTTCTAAGCCCTATTCTTTTCAACCTCGCGCTTCTTGGGCTGGCCGAATCCCTACCGGAAACAGTGAGTGTTTCAATCTACGCCGACGACATCTGCATCTGGACATCAGCGGTTACTCGCCTGCAGGTTCGCGCACGGCTACAGAAAGCAGCAACACAGGCATCTGACTACCTTCACGCACAAGGCCTTACCATCTCAACAGACAAATGTGCGTTAGTCGCTTTTACGCGAAAAGCGATGACTCCTTATCCGGTATGCATCAATGGTCAGCCTATCTCCTACAAGAGAAGTCACCGGTTTTTGGGCGTCATTGTAGACCGAGACCTTACTTGGAGCCCTCATGTTGCCCACTTAAAGAAGAAGCTCACATCTATTGTTCACGTCTTCAAGTTCATCGCCGGCAAAAGATGGGGATCGTCAGTGGGCTCCATGCTACAGTTATATCGAGCACTGTTCATCGGATTCCTACGCTACAGTTCTCCCGTGCTTGCTAAAACATGCAAGTCAAATCTTCGAGAACTTCAGAGCGTGCAGGCGCAGGCACTACGTGTTTGCCTAGGCCTTCCGCGCAGCGCCTCAACAGCTGGAACCATTGTAATGGCTCAAGACCATCCGATCACGACTTATATTAGTACCGAAACGCTTAGAGCCCATGTTCGTCATGTTTCACGGATGCAGTCAAGCTCTCTTGCGTGCCTGCCGGAACGACGACCACAGGCGTCTTTCTCCAACAAGGTCAGCATCCATCGTGCCTCCTTACCATCGGGTTTCACACCCTCTGCACGTTCAACCTCAGCTTTGTGGTGTTTAAAACAACCTCAAGTGCGTCTTACGGTTCCAGGAATAAGAAAGAAGACCGACCTGCCTACCTTGGCCTTGAAGCAAGCAGCTCTGGATTGTTTGCACACTTTCTACTTTGATCGAATACACATATATACGGATGGCTCTTCCACTCAGACCAGCTCCACCAGCGCAGTGGTTATACCATCACGATCACTAAGCATCCAATACAAGATTTCTCATTTGACAACATCGACTGGTTCGGAGCTTGTTGCCCTCCGAGGTGCCGTTGATTATATAAATAACCAACCGGCTAATCGGTGGGCTATATTCTGCGATTCCAAGGCGGCCTTACAATGTCTTCTGGCATCTCTTCGTCGCGGGTCATGTGAACAACTCGTGTCGGAGATACGAGAAATGCACCATATCATGATCGCGAAAGGACACGACGTCGTGTTTCAGTGGCTGCCTGGTCATTGCGGTATCTCCGGCAACGACCTCGCTGACGAAGCTGCTAGAAAAGCACACGAAGGAGCAACCCTTGTTTCAATACCTTTATCGCGGACCGATGCAGCCCAACACTTAGGCAAGCTAGCGCGCTCTTTGACATTGGAGAAGTGGCACACATCTGAATTCACTCACCACCGCTTGCATTCCCTCGATCCCTCTATGCAACTGCGGCTGTTACCAGGTCTTCCGCGAAATGAGGAAACAGTGCTGTGCCGCTTACGTTTGGGAGTCGCATTCACAAATGCTTATGCATTTCTGATTGGAATGGCTGATAGCGCCGAGTGCAATGCCTGCGGTGTCGAGGAAACCATAGAACACCTACTGTGCTACTGCCCATCTTATGAAAACGAAAGGCAAGACCTCTGCACAGCTCTCAATCAGCTAGATGGGAAGCCGTTCACCTTGAAGAAGATCTTGGGACCATGGCCTCGCATATCGCAGCTACAAAAGGCCACAAAAGCGCTGCTGCGATATTTGAAAGCGACCGGATTGAGTGAGCGCCTGTGATTCGGACTGAGTGACCGACTGATATCTCCAGTGTACTTTCTCTTCTTTTCATCTTTCCGTCCCCCTTTCCCTTTCCCCAGTGTAGGGTAGCCAACCGGGCTCAGTGCTGGTTAACCTCCCTGCGTTTCTTTTATCATTTTCTCTCTCTCTCTCGATGAAAATTAAACAAAACAAGATACGCAGGATACCAGACTCGTTTTTGCCGAGAAATTCTGTTGACTCCAGTACACTATGGCGACCAGAAGTGACAGCGTTGCGAAACTTCCAGAAAGAAAAAGGCTGATCATTTGCGCATTATGACTAAAGGAACGCCGCCTGTCAAAGGCCCCATCCTGGCGGCGATGAGCGCCTACATGTGGGCAGCACTACCTGTCCCACGTATGGCTTCTACGCATGACTCGCACATTGACCTAGCGTTTGCAGCGGAACGAACGTAAGGGACGGCACACTGGCGATATTTTTGCCGAAGATTTGCTCTACATTTGATCTCTGAGCATATCTAGTGAAGAGCTAAAACGCGGAAGGAACTAAGATGTTCAGGAGATTTCTAAAGGCCTGAACCAAATATACAACAATGGCCTCATACGTGAACCTAAATTTGTCGGGTTGCACCACCATGCTTGCAACGCGAGGCCTTGCTTGGTTTACTTCTGCGTCCACCCAGCCTCCCGATGGATAACCTCAGACCGTAGACTAACGGAAGTCGGTGGACAGCGACAACTTTTCACAAGGGAGAACGCTACACGGAAGACGACGAGCAATGACACATCACGTTTTAGTGGCGTTTAAGCCACTGTGGAGTAACGGACAACGGATTCTTCGATGAGGCTGCGCGGCCATTGTAGGGTAGCAAACCAAAAACTCCTGTCCCGGTTCACCTCGCTGCCTTTTCCGTCCGATTTCTCATAGGACCCCCCCCTCTTTCAACGATACGTCAGAGCGAACACTGAAGTGATAACGGACAATAATCTTACTTTATATGGATTGATGTAATATTGGGAGACCTGAACGGTGACGTTATGGTGCGACAGTTTTCGCAAAACAGGAAGTCATCCACATAGTTCGGTTAGGTTACCTTACGGAGGCGGGCCACCTGTCGGCACTTTACAGGAATTCTGACCTAAGCCTGCCGCAATTGTGAGCTTTGCTGCGTACATTATTCCCAGGCTAAAACAAGGGCAGTCGTAAAAACTGCTGCAGGTTACCCCACTGCCCTGCCAGTGCAGGCAGGCGACTAGGCTGGGAAATTTCACCACCATGATGTTGCACCGATTTTAGTGCATGAATCAGTGTCCCTCGTTAAGCACGACGCGGGGCTTCCTGCTAACCGACTAAGAAAACATACGGGGAAAAGCTACGCAGACGTTAACTAAGAGCTGTGAAGAAAAAAGCGGGCGGTGTGTCTGCAGTAGCAGACACTGCAAGTAAACTAAGGATCGCGCCGGTAGTGCCAACAGAAACATCCCATTGCTACAAGTTCCCAATGTGCGGAGAGCCAATAATAGTCAGACCGCGCGGAGTCGAAATGTTAGTATAAACGGCGGGGTTCTGAGTTAGGGTCGCACGTGGCGAGGTTCGGCAGAAAAAGTTTGCATGTTAAAACTTAAGACGGACCTAAAGGCCGCGATACTTTGAGCCCGATGTGAGCGTAGTGCTTAACGCGGGTTTTGAAAGAGTATGTCAAGGTGGACGCGGGGGATGCGGTCTTGGCAGCAACACGCTTCCGGTTCCTCAGAAGGATTGGACCGGGTAACATGGCAAAGCCTCAAGCGGAAAACGGGGAAAAGGCAATTAATGCGCTCAACTCGGGTTCTGGGAATCCAAAGTGCGTGAGCCCTCCTACTCCAAGTCGGATCGACTACGCCCCAACGACTATGGACAGTCCGATTGGATAGCCGTTTCCCTCACCTAGGGAACTAGGGGCCAATGGAGTGTTTATGAGCGGCTGATTGTCGGCTGCCAAGTGTGCTCGTCAGTGTGCTCTGTGCTGCGTGTCTGGAGCTTCGTGCTCGCATGCTGTATGCTTCGTCTTTCGTGCTCTATTTGGGAGCCACGCTCGACTGTCGAATGTATCTCGTGTTTAAAATGTAAATACTGCAAATAAACCCTGTACGCTTAGTTCCTCCCAAGTTCTGTACGACCTTCGCCTGGCGGCAGCGGCGAGATCGTCCGACAACTCTGACAGCCCGCAGCAGCTTTGACGCCTACGTGAAAATGTGGGGAAATTTGAGTCGCTTCTCGACCGTTGGAACACTTTGCTCGTGCTCAATTATTTAGTCGGTGAGCTATCGCGCGCAATAAGTTTCACGGGGCAACAGCCATATATTCCTGGAAGTAGTGTAAAGGGTTTCAGTCGGGCAACCACACTAAGGAAAATCTGCTGTAGAAGCGCATTATTATATGATAAGGACTCAATTTACTCGCTATTCTGACGCTGCAGGCATGTATGAATATAAATGCTGAACAGTCGAAAGTCCTTTGCGGCTTAACCTACTATAGAAAACATGCTTCCCTGTAACTTCTGCATTGTTAAATAAGTTTGGCCAAAAGAACGGTGCCTGTCTACCTTTCAAACAATATATTGCGTAAGCTCTTTCCCGAAAACCAATCTTAGTCTCCAAATTATTGCCCTTCTCAGGCAGTTTGCTTGTGTACATGCCCAGAACTGTTGCACCTTGAGATGTGTTTTGTTCTCAGCTTATAGAAGCTCGATACAGTTCTTCGAAAAACTTACACGCCTTGTATGAGACGCGAGTGTTAATTCCCTCTGTAATGTCTTCCGGACGTTTCTTGCATGGTTATGCGGATGCGTTTTATCGATGTAAACAGATGCTTAAAGCAATGTGACTGAAGCATTTGTTGTCTATTGTCAAACAAAGTGAAAGCCTTGTCTGGAAGTCTAGTTCCCTCAATTTTATTCCAAAAAGAAATTAAAGTGAACGAGAAGTCCAATTTCTTTACTTTCCCGTGGAACTGCTCGTTTCATTTCTCTCCAACGTTGCTCCTCCTGTCTGCCGTGTGAAAACATTTGATTGGAAAAGAGTAATTGAAAAAATTTCAAATGTTCGAGTACTCTTCGAGTTGTTTACGTTCACATCCGGCATCTTTCAGATAAGGATGTAATTAAAGCACTCTAGCACCAAAGCAAGCTTCTGTTTGGGCAACTCATTGTATGCTCCTAGAAGTGCAAGCCGAGTACGCTGCAACAATCCCCAAAACCGCAGAATAAGTTCAGTGCGTGGTCGACAAGTCCGTTTCGTGAGCTCGCCGAGAGCTCTCGCCGAGGGAAGACAGTCGCCCATGCGCCAGGCCCCATCTTAGCGAAGAGTGGTGCACGCGCTGTGCCGTATGTACTGCGTTGTAAGTAATTAAATTAACATTATTGAATCTCTCCGTCGGCAGAATTCGAACACAAGACCACAAGCACGGAAGCGCAATATTGAAACCATTACGTCACGGATGCATCGGAAAGCGGAACCACTGCAATTAGCAGCGATTACGCGTGCTTGCAGGGCTATTACTTTCTGCACAATAAAAGAAAAGCATTGCTTTGAAGTTTAGGGCCAGATAACGCGTAAGAAACGAGGCCACAAGAACGTCTGAAGCCCCAAGCACGAAGCTCAGACAAATCCACGTACTGCATCTATCATTGCCACGGTGGCTGAAGCGCAAGAGTCCCCTCGAATAATCGTAGGAAGCAATGCGCCTCGCGTTCCCTCTCAGCTCGTCCCGCTTGCAACGGGGTAGAGCGCGGCCGGAGCCTCGATGCCTCGCCGGGGGCCACTGCGGCCGCGAGCCAAGCTGCCATGGCATCCACTCACACGGACTCACATGGTCTCCGCATGCAAGTTGCGGTACCGCCACTGACGCGGCTGCACGTTGCCCGTAACCATGCGCCCGGCACACTGCACCGCCCAGCTGTGCGCGTTGCGCCCTTAACGCTGGTCCGTGTCTTACACGCTCTCAACGGGAATCACGCGGACGCATTGGTTGTTGACCACCGACAATTCTATGAGGCTTCTCAGGCAGCGTTGATTCACGCTGTGGTTCGGTGGCCTCAGGCCTGAGGAGCTCGAGTCGTAATAAGCAGCCATTGATGCACGCACACCAGCAAGCTCGCCGTGCCGTTTACTATAGGCGACAGTATGCGAAGCAGTGCAATTAAGCAGAGCACTTTTAACTTTCATGGTCCCAAAATTGTAGCACTTTGGTTCCACGCAGCTGTAGCGCTTCTGCAAAAACATTTACAATCAATTACCCCAGTAGATTAAGTCAAACCCGTGCTTCTTCCAAGGCCACGTTGCACGAAACGGTTAGATACCGCCTCGTCTTTTTTGGGAAAATTTCGTGCATTTTATTATTGACGCTGTACCAGGACATATATTGGCCACTTGTAGTTGGCTCTTTTAATAGTTCCTCTAAATTGTGTTTGTATATTGATTTACGGGACATTCGTACACGTCTTTTCTCCTTCTGCTATAATGCCATACCGGCGTTGCAAAAAAAAGAAAAAACGTAGTCCAGAGAATACAGATGCAAGGAAAAGGGCTTGCGAGTAGCCACCAAAGGTAAAGTTCAGGCGACATGCACTTGCTGCAACACCGCGGCTATGCAAACGCTCTGCAGAAAAGCTCATTTGGTACCAATCCATGGAGAAGGATAAGATTGGAGGCCACTTCTGCACGGTCTCGAATAACGGGAGTGTCATGGGTGACGTCTGAATCGCAGTTTGCGCGCTCTACGTCGCCGCAGTGCTGCCTGAAAACAGCGCCAGCATGCCTAGTCGCGCACACTGGGCTCTTGCCAGCGCGGCTTTAGTGAGGTGCAGTGAAGTGACCGAACGTAAGTGCTAAAGCAATGACAAAGGTTTTCGTGCTGCGAGAATTAATACCGCCAGGCTACAGCATGCCTTCGGGTGAACAATACGAGTCACAGTGCCGCAAACGAACTTCCCTCAGAAGGTCGCGAACTTGCGGAGGCCCCGCTGCGATGCTAAGCCACAATGATAATCAGATTTAAACAGCGTTCCAGCTTTTGCGACGCGCTGCTCGTGTGTTGGAGACGAGCGGAATACGGACAGCATTCTCGTAGGCTTAATTGGTCAGATTCCGCTGCCAATGCAGGCTTTAGCCCGCGTGCACAAGAAGACTGTTAGAGCCGATTTGCTCAATTTTCGCTTCGTATAAAACCATATCCTGTTTACTGCTGTCCCTGCATTTATGTCTGAAAATGCTCACGACCACACTGATTTAGCCTCATTTGCGAGTATTAAGTGGTTGCGTTCATTGAAAACAGGAAAACCGAGGACACGATACGGAAGATGCTACTGATTGGGCCCGGTCTATACTGCAGCAAAGGGGGCCTCTTTGAGAAACCCAATCACTTTGCCTAAACATGCCGACTTTATACTAACTGCGAGAAAAGGTGACCTCTTGACATGCGACAGGAGCTTCATCTGACGAAGAAGATGGGTTGATGTACGATAGTCGGTTACATTAAAAATGCGGCTTTTGGGATTCTAGCCTTGCAATGCCGATTGTAGTGCTGCCAGCTCTCTCAAAAACAATGATAGTATTGACAAAGGCGCCACTTATACGAAGTAAATCTGACAGAAATGAAAGAAAGCTCGACCTGGGTTTCGATTGTGCTCATTGACCACACGCAACTGATGGTACGAACGCTGCCCCGGACCTCAGCTGAATCGCTGCCTGTGCGCGAATTCATTTCAAGTCGACCGAAGCACCACGTGCACAGCATTCACCGAAACAGGAAAGCAGTGCGTGTACGGCAGAAAGCAAAAGGCAAGGTCCCCGCACTCCCCCATGAACATTGGTGCTTAAGAATGCAGACAGCAATCAATGTTGGAAGGGCCCGAAGCACTCGTACTGCGCGCCATCGCGGTGTTGAAGGCTATCGGAGAACGACCCACTCGGGCGTCGCCCTGTTCGCGCGCATCAAACCATGTGGGGGGGACATTACTTATGCATGCATCTCTCAACAATACCCAGAGGGCGCCTCCGCGACTAGCGCCATAATGACGCCGTTCACGTTTTCATCGTTTTGTCTGTGCACAGTATGTACTCGCGATATTGAACTCTGTCGATGCCGTCAAAAGGGGATTGTGAAAAGGCCTGCTCACCGAAGAGAATACACAGTGGATCGAGCGATCAGAGCGCAAGGAAGTAGCAGTTCGGCAATAGCGCAATCGGTTCGCTGGGGAGCTGGCGTCAGCAATGACGTCACAAGCAGTCCACTTGACAGAACTTCAGGAATGTGTCGCGATTGTAGAAATTTTTTCTCCAATAAGCGTTAGTAAAATCCAAAAACCAACCCACCATTACTGGAAACGTGACCACCGTGACAGATGCCATTCCTATCAATTCCAGTACTCGGTGAAACTGCAACTTTATGCACAGCTGTCAAGGCCACCAAATATGCAGTTGCTCTCCGGCAAAACTAACCGAACGTCCAACTGTAGCCCCGTACTACAACGAGCGACATGTTTTCTGTATACAGGCTAAAGTATTTCTTGCTATGTAGATATGCACCTTATTTCACGGCGCATGATGAAAAATGGTGCGCACTAACCGCAGTCGAAAATGAATGGATCTGCAACAACAGCGGCGAGTCGCTGGGTACTTCGTACCTTTCCACGACCAATTGCGAATTTTATTAGAGTCAATAGTCATTAAACGTTTGAAGTAGAATGCGAAGCTGAGCATATCACGGTTAAAAAAAACGGTCCCAGTTTCGCCCGAAGGTGAAGCACCGATTGAGATAGCAAATTAGTAGACAGCTATACGAAGTAAGGATAGTAGTTTTATCGGCTGTACAAACTCGGAAACATTCGCTTATTAAATAAATTAAGAAGCACGGTGTCAGCGCGCACAAGCAAACATGAACACATCACACTCGATGAGCGCGGACACGCTGTCAAAAAGCTGGACGCTAGTGTGAGCAAGCGCGGCAGCAGCAGCGAGCGAAGCGACCTTCGTGCGGTCTATCGCTTCAACGGAAGAGCGGCGAGAACACAGCGCACAAAGGTATGAGTCGTCTATAGATCCCTTTCAAGTTCCGGTGCGTGTGGCCGTGCAAAGTACGCACTTGTTGGCGGAGTCCAAGCCGCCCCTTTCCCTCCCCCCTTCCCCCGTTTCCTCCACATGTCACGCGAGACTTAACCGCGATCGTCAGTTCCCCTTGCGCCCGGGTCGCGAAATGAGCAGTTGCTGCCGAAGCACAACGCCGCCCCTCTCCCTCCCACCTGCCTACGGCCTTTCGCGCTACGGAAAACGGCGCGTTTGCTCTCCGCTTTCTCCATCGTGGGCACCAGATGGAGCCGCGATCGCCGACTTCCCTCGCGTGCTTTCACTCGCACATACAGCATACGACGCGCGGCGACGGTGTTATCGCCACTGGACTTTATACGGGACATCACGGCGTCGCCTACGGCAAGAATGCACCTGAAGTGTCCATATAATTGCTCCTGCAGCAAGTGCTCTTGAATCTGCATATGCGGCTAAGTTGGACCTGCATGCATACGCTCGTGAGGAATGCGCCAATGAGACAGATAAACTCGTCGGGCAGGGCAGTCGAAGTGCCCATTCCGACTGTCACATGTTCGCTGCAAGCAGTGGCTATAGGGGCAGGAATTCGTTGCCGCGGACACCGCGAACGTCTTGATCAAAGCTGGCCCAAACTGCTCAGCGGCAAAAGGACTCCATGGGCACTTGGAGGTGTTTCCGTCATTGTCACATAGGTCCATCGATGCTGCTTGTAGCTCGGCTGACTCGACAACCGGTAGGTTGAGCATGAAGTGGCCATGCCGAACGCGTGCGGTAAAGGAAGGCTGAGGACGCGCGGTCGGAAGGAGTTGCCGAGCACATGAAGCCCCAGGGCACAGCAGCAGGTCTCGCAAGCACGCGGGTAGATTTGCACAGAGGGCGCAGGCGGGCAATTCGGACACTCGCAGCTGCCACACTTCTCCGCGCTTTGTGCGCATGCAGCGTATTCCCACAGCGCAGCTGCCAGTTGCTGCTCGTCCTCGTTCGCGTTGATGGTCGCGGAGCGTTTACTGCTGACGCACGCAGTGGAGACTCGGTAGGGGATTTTAGTACGAAGAACAGTCAACGCACACTTTTGTGTAAAACTTCCAATGTACTGCATTATTCGCAATCTATATGAACGGACTACGTAGTTATTGACAAGCTTTCGAGGACAATAAACTTGCTGTGCGTAATACAAGTACGGAAAGAGGACAGCGCAGTTATGACGAAGCTGCGTCAGTGCCTATCTCTTCGATCTGTGTTCTCTTCCCGCCCTTGTATTTGGCGAATGCGTCATTTGTTCAGTATGAACCAACAGTCTGCAACAATACCGTCAAGGTCACTGCAGGGCTTCATGTAGGGCCCGGTCGCTGGCGGATTTTAACGACTAGAAAAAGAATGGATTATGAGGCATTTACATGATCATGTGCGCAGATCACCGAATTGGACTCTTTCGAGCGGAGAATGGCCTGATGACGCGTGCGAAGAAATGCGAACACGAACTGCGGGGTGTTTCGCTCGTAATGCAGTCTGCACAGTCAAATGAATTTTACTGCATGAAATACACATAGCACACAGATGTGGTTCATTTCCGAGGCACGTAACTAAAATCGCGGGCTATTTGGCTTTAGGTAAGAATAACGGGTAGCAGTTCTGCTTGCGGCGAGTGTATATGAAGCAAACGATGCGAACCGGACTTGTCAATCGGTTTAACAAACGACGTAGGTTTATGGGGGACACGAAAAAGTGGCACTGGTTGTAAAATGGGGGCCGCTGAGGAAGCGCTTCCCATGATTCCCATATTTACAAAGAGGCGATAGCAGAGAAGTCACACCGAAGATCGCGCTTGATTGCTGACAAAGGCAGGGCGCAAGTATTTAAATTGACCACCGTTCATTTGGCCCCAATCCATCGATAACGTGCGGCGCCGGCACCGCACGTCCAGCTGCGAGTTTTCCGCGACACAGAAGAACTCGCGCGTGAACGAGCCGCGATGGCGGAAACCGGCGCTCTGGAGGTCGCGGCGACCTCTGCTCTCCTGCGGTGCGCCAGCCTGGCCCCGAACGAAACGGGCGGCCCCGAAACGCTCCAGACGATCGTTCGATCACAGGCGCTGGGACACCGATCCGTCAATCCACGAAGCAGAGGGGACGGAGGGGAAAGGAGCACGGCCATCGTTCGACGACAATGCGTGGGGGGCAAGGCGGCAGACGTAAAACGGAAGACAAGCATCGCTTACACCGCGAAAAGACTTAGCGATTTGGCTTTCGGCCATGTAATCAAGGAGAGAAGACACATCGAATTTGGTAGCGCGAGTGTATCCCCGACACATTCAGAACGCAGCTGGTCAGGCGCGAGACGAGTACCGTAGCGTACGGAAAGCTCAAACGTGGTTTATGCATCAATCGAAACTTCGATCAGTACAAGGCACACGAGAGGATGAATGCCACGAAGTGCCACGTGACAGCAAATTAATGCCGAAATGCAATGCAATACAGTAAGTGGACAAGCTTTAATTACGGCTCACACTGGTGCATTGTGGAGACAATGCTCTAGGTTAACCAAGTACAAACTACTTTAAAAAACACGATATAGGACTCTATACGTTTTCTAGTATCATTCTTAAGATCACGAAGTTAAACTAAGGTACAGAAAACACATAGCACGAAAAGCAGAGACGTTCACGTAGTATACAGTTCAGTCTCCCAGGTCGTAACATTTGACCCAGCGCAGGACGGTTATTGTCGGGCATAACATGACTAAATTTAGTATCTTCTAGAAGCGCTTTCATGGCGTAAGGCTTCTTCAAACGAGCGCATATTTGTTGCACCACTTAAGAGACGCGAACAGCTTACACTGCGGACGTTTATAATAAATGAAACATCGTCACTAGCGCCAGGGGTTTAAGGAATCTTAAAAAAAGTGCGGTAGGAAGGTACCAGTATAATGCGAACACACGGGGTTGTCCACCACGCCTATACAATCTGTCACTAACGCTAGCCGATCTCATTAACCGTAGAAATGCCCACATCCCTTTGTAAGTCTGCGACGAGTGGCGCCATGGTTCAATTATCTTCGTTTCTGAAAATGGTGCATTAACAGAAGAACGTCGCGTCCGAAGTCGTAACGATCATGCAAAGACGTGTTCGATCGTCTCGCATCAACACGCAAGCTTCGTGAATCACCCCGAACGTTCAATTGTCGTCTCCACAGACTTCACACTTCACTGAAGCTGCAGATGCCATCACACTTTTCCCGCCATGATGAGACTATAGGCTGTTTCCGCCTCTGCTTAGGGGTGGCTTTTACGAAAGCTTACTGATTACTTAATGGAATGACAAGCACCTATTTGAGTCGTGCAACTGTTTGGTGAAAGACCTATCCAAGCCACCAGGGGAGTGAATTCGTAAATAGCGGCTTCTGTACCCATTCATGAATGAAATGCAGACTTAAGATGACCAACTACCGTGAACAGTCCATTACGTCACCCTAACTGACTAAAATAACGTATGCACAATTTCGCATTACATATCAGGCAACGCATTCACCAAGAACGCTGTGCACAGTGTTGGACAACCTTTATAATTTTACTTTGCAACAAGCGACCACAGCTAAGATGCCGAGAGAATAAAACATGACATTTGCGGAGTTTTTTTAATTGCGTCCAGGATATTATTAGAAAAATAAATCAAAAGTTTCGTGCCAAAACCACGATATGATTAAGAGGCAAGCCGCAGTGGGTTTGATTTTGACCACGAGGGGTGCTTTAACGTGCACCAAGGCACGGTACAGGAGCGTTCTTGCATTTCGGCCCCATCGAAATGCGGCCACCACGGCCGGAATTCGATCCCGCACTTTGAGTCTTAGCAGCGCAAGGACAAGGCCACTACAGGCCACCACGGCCGGTTGTCCAGGGCAGGATAGCAGAACATCTTTCGCAATGCTTTTTCGCACGCTCCTGGTCGGGTGTACGCGTCGCAGTAATCCTTGCAGTCACATCATGGCAGATCTGATCGCTCCAAGCACGGTAGTAGTAAGCCGTGCTAACGGACGCGGCACCGATAATAGCACTGCTACCCGTCCAGTTGCTAGCCACTGACAGAGGACGCCTAAAGAAAAGCTAAACGAGACTCAACGTGGTGCCTATAATTTCGGCGTGTATACGGCAGAGGTTGCACACCGACATTAGCACCGACTATTCTTCGGAGCACAGGTACTCGCCGTTTCATTGCACCAGCACCACATACGTTTTCTTTTTCGGCTTCTTGTAGCATCGAGGAAGGATTCGCTTAAGAAGGGAGGGTCACGCGGCGCGCACACCGCGTAAGGCACGAAAAGCAGATGAGGTGCTGCAGCCACTAAAGCACAAGACAACGAAGACAACCGGAAAGGCCACACTCATTCAATTTCGGTCTTGCTTGCGCATGGCCCACGGCGAGGCCTCGTTGGAGTGAAGGGTATCCCGTCCGTTCACTTATCCAATGGATGCTCACTGAAAGATAGATCCGCAGGTGATCCACCCAGAGCCCAAGCAGAGGAAAGCGCTCCATGAATGCTTGTCGCATAAATTGGCCGCTGTCAGCCAGCTGCAACGAGAGGGTTGAAAAAAATGCTCCAAATTCTGCGCACGAATTGTACCACCTCTCGAACTGAATATCGCACTACTGCAGAAGCGTTCGCAAGACAGCGCTGGTATATAACATGTAATTCTGCTTTAGATATTGCTCACTTATCCACCATTCAGGGCCTCCAATCCCGGTCGTAAGTGGACGGATCCCCGCCCAGTCCACCTTGGAAGCTTGAGACTGGAATGCGATCGCCACCGTCACCTCCCGGCTCAGAACTCATGCACGAGCGCGGCGAACGTCCTGCTTCCGCAGATAGCCGCCGGCGTGAGCTCTATGGGCGCGTCCCGAGGGACATTGCGAAACGCCGACTGCATGCCAGTCCATCACGAGGTCCCGGAGTGTGTGTATGCACTATAAGCCGGGAGAGCCGCCGCTCACGGAACCGACGGGAGGGCGGGCAGTTGCGCAATTGCAGCGCCACCCTGACATTGACATCCGAAGCGTGCGAGCGCAGGCCCAGCTCGCAAGTAGGCAAGCTGGAAGATGCGCTGTGACGTAGAGAAAGCCTGAGCAGATACGCGGCAGGAACCGACCGACCTCTCAATGGCACCATGTGCGCCGATTCTGCCCTCTCGCGGGAGAACACGTGTTCTGGGGCCGCGGGTGACAAAGGCAGGCCTCGACTTGCGACCAAGGACGAAGAGCCATTTCCAGGGGGTGTAAAATGAAGACCTCGCGATAGAGCGTGAGAAAGCGGCCGCATGGCAGTCTCGCGGAAGGGGGGCATTTCAGAGCGCAAGAGGACCTCCACGCTGGGACGCGGAATAAGTATACGCTTTTGTGGTTCAGTATGTTACGAGCCCGGCAATAGCTGAACAGCCCAGTGCCATTAAGTTTAACCATCCTTGGCCTTACCCGTGCTGCCCTCTTCTAAACTCCGCATCTGGGGCCACTTCTCCATCGGCTTAAGTGCCGCGCATCACTTCCTAAGCAGTCATCGTCCTAACTAATAAGTTGGAAACAAAGCTGAGTGAGTCGGTAAGTATTCAGGTATTTCAAGCAAGCAGAAAAAGAAAACACGGAGGCAAATTTGTTCACGTGCTTTAGAGATTAATCCTTATCACCTCGTTACACTTTGTAGTTTTATTCCTAGCACTCGACACATCTTAGGTCAAAGGCCTTTGCGTTCTATCGGTCACGTGCGCATGCTGCGAACTCAGACGTCGACCCTTCTTTTTGAATGAGCAGAAATAGCTGTCAAATGATAATGAAGACAGTCTTAATACAATTTGGAGGGCAGTGCCGAACGCTTAAACGCAAGCTTCCAGTACACCGTGTTCCCCCTCATAACCACAAATTGAAAACGAAAATACGCTAAAAAAAAAACGTTTACTCGCCATCCCGGACCTGTGAAAGTGGATGTCCAGCGAAGCTGTCTCGAAACCAACACTACAACTGCTGAGGGGGGCATGCAGTGCTTTATTGATGGTCCAGGTGCTTGTGTTGAGCTTGTTCTTTATTGAAACGTACGATGCTTATTCTCGTAGTTGTACGGGTGATTTCAATTAATGTATGCACTGTTCGCTGCACTTCGCCGAGTGCTTGTAGCCTCTGCATTTCGAGGGCGATGAACCATTGCATCTTAACGCGAATGCGTTAAGGGTGCCACGTAGTAGAAAATACGGCGCCTGGCGTCGTTTCGGTAAGGAGAATTTCGAACCCCGCATACCCTAACCACGCAGGCCTTCAATGTGGCGCAAGGGTGTTAATTGAATTTCTTAAGATAGAATACGTAGAACAACCATAAAGTGCGACTTGCAAGCTACAGGCATGATAGCGTCGGATTCTAATTTGAACATACGAGAAAACAATTGTCACGCGAAAAAAAAAAAAAACCAGGAACCCATTTCCCTGCGTTCCTACCATTCATAGAGTGGCTGTGGCCTCCCAAACTTGCGCGCGCAAATTTTGGACATAAAGCGGCGCGCCTGGCTCCTTGCAACACCTCCAGATGGCGCTCGCTTCCGCCGCATCGTAAATCCAGGATTTACGTTTGGAAATGCAGTTTGCTTTGAATCAGAGGTACAATCAGGACTCGATGGGAACCAAATGTCAGTGGGACGCCTCGCATTGGGCGCTCACCGGGAGAATACAAATGAAGCTGTGCAGGGTGATATGGGCTGGACTAGTTTTGAAGTTAGGGAAGCGAGGGTCCAGAGCTGTTGGCTGTACTCTTCCGAGGAGATATCCTCCCCTTCCACGGTGCACTCCATTCGGGCTCGGCGCCGGCGAGGAGGGGCCCCAGTATCGCTAGGCCTAAAGTATAGGCCCAGCTCGACCACGTGCGGCTCGAGGGAAAAAATGACTCAAAATTGGGCTAGGAGCGGATATTGTCGCCAAAAAACGTAGCGTTTAGGTGCAGGCCACCATCACTGACCTCAGTGTGACACTTCGGGGGCCCTCGGAGTCTAATGTCGCCCAATATGGACGGATCGCGAAATAGCGAGCGCCACCTGGTGCACAACAGACAAAGCTGCAGCGCTCTGCGTGTGAGGGTATGTGGTTAGAAATACTCGTTTCTCGGCTTCTGCCTGGCCTCTGTCCCGGCAACCGCGTGTGTTCAGCGCGGAAAAAGTAAGTGAAGACGCCGTCACTCCGTTCCAGTTTTCGTACATGACACGGACCTCCTACTTTTTGAAGCGTACCGTTCAAACCGATCGTGTGCGGCAATATCTGCTTTCTCCAATTGCCATTATCCGCCAGGCTCATTGAAGCTCCGCACTGAAGAAAGATCACCTTAAAAATATCGTATATTCGGAGGCTGCCGATGCCAGCACGGCACTGATGCGAGCGACATGCACTCCTTCAACAAAGAGAAGCCTCCAACGCAAAGATTTGTCGCCGTCAACTTAGCGTGAACGATCATTGTCGGCAGTGAGATAGCCGAGCGTCTAGCGACGGTGTTCGAGCGTTGTGTAGCACCGTCGATTGATTGCTGTCCACCAGTGCTCAATGCACGCGCAAGCTGTAGAATGCGTGCTGTGAAATTGTGAAAACACAAAACAAAAAAATATAAATGTTATGCCATTTAAAACCAAGAGTATTTATTTAAAAAGATGAATGAAGCATTTTGTGCCTTCCTGCCTCGACCGTATTCTCGCCCCAGGTTTGTAATCGTTGCGATAAATGCATTGTTTTATGTAACTACTTTTTCAATAGCAATTGATTCATTTTAAGCTTGGAAAACGAGTAGAAGATACGCCGTGTACATGTAAACAGGCGCAAAAGCCATGCAGAGTTGCTCTTTCTACTTTTGTCACTTGCAATGAAGCTAAAGAGCAGACGACGGGCAGCGTTCTAGAAGGCACGGGGCTATTTTTCTGCCGCTATCCCGCATGTGCTGTAGCACACGAGAGCTCTACTACACCAGTCATCAAAATACAAATGTCTTTATGCCGAGAATTACGCGTTTCAGGAGCACGATTTTTCGAGCGGGACTATTTTAGTCGCCGAAGCAATCGGCTGTCGCGCTTCGGTAATCTGTGCGGGGCGTCCCCTTTTTTCTAAAGTTGTATCCGGCTATAGTACTTTTTCCGACGCGGACTTCGTCGGCGTCGGAAAACATGCCAGTCAAGGATGCTCAAGAAAGCGAGACGAACGCATGAAACTCATGCAATAGGATGAAATATCCAAACGCGTAGCAAACTTGGCATACCGTGCGATTTCAAAATTGGCAGTATGACATCAGACATCGATGTTAAGTGACCTCACGGGCATTGCCTAATGAGGCTGAACCTAAAAGACACCCTTGACGGCAGTGAAAAGGCGCAACGGCTTTACGCCACCGGGTAGCCATAAATAACGGCATGGCATAGCCCACGGCACACTAAAATAAACGATACGCTGTCTTTTCGCACGTTGACAGGCCCTTGCAGAGCGTCTAGCGAAACAAGGAGGGCGCAAAGATAAACTAAACTGGGCCTAGCGTCAGAAGCAACAGGGGATTGCGCAACTCGACTGAAAGCCTCGGTAGCGCCACACTTGTTTCAACACGAGTACATGGCGAGTTTGTTTGAGCAGAGCCTCAGTGTGGCCACTATGTCACACAATAACGTCCCCGGCTGGAGGAGGGTAGACAAGGAAGTATAACAGTTCAGGCATGCTGGAGACGCAGACAAACTGGCATGTTTACCACTGCCTTAGACGTTCATCACTCTGACCGGTCTACATCCCTTCACCACCATATTGCGTCTGAACTCTTGCCGAAGCGTTTAGAAAGCGTTATGTCGGCTACGGCTGTAGGAGGAGCCTTTATGAAGTCGGACTTCTGTACTGGAAAAGCAGACAACGATGCCAGCGATGACTGCTGTCGCAAGAACAGCCTCGAATATTCTTTGCGACTCCCGTATAGTGTACACGGACTGTCACTCGTGATCTGGCTAGCTCGCGTTGATGATTGACCACTTTCGGAGCGAATGCACCTGGCGGTGCGTTGTCCACCTATAGGGAACACGTCCATTCTGTCTGCTGCTTGAGTTCCGACTGGCTGGGCTGGGGCACGTGTGAGGACACAGGTGCCCCCAGTTAATCAGCCCTTCAACAGCAGGCGAAAAGGACATGTAGACCAAGTGGACGTTTATAGAATATGGCCCCTGGCATGTCGATATCACCACCGTTGCAGCAAATTGACGAAGGTATCGTTACAGTTCCTTTGAGCAGGAGACACACGAACAATACTAATACTAGCTTATTCAACTATAGTATGGAAATGTTCGATGTTTATTTTGCTTTCTGCATCCCCAGCCTTAGAATAGCATATCTATTTCTGTTGTATTTCACCTTCATGCCTTTCTTTCGAGCATCGTTCACTGCAGAAGAGACGAGATGATCGTGTGGCACAAGCTGTGGTGCGGTCTGTATTTGACGCCCCTGTAAAAACTCTGCGCCCTTCGATCCATCGCCATCCACAGCGTACAAGTAAATAAGGAGAGTTCTCGTTGTTACGTATGGGTACTCGGAAAACAAGTAGTATAATCAAAACCCACTGCGTTGCGAAGAAATAGTTGACGCGACTCGCAGTCGCGTAAAAGCTCCGTGTATCCTGGCTAGATGTCGAACGTTATCTGAAATCGGATCGAGAAAGAAAAGTACGAAATGTAAATTTAAAGGGCCGCGCGATGGAAACTACGGCGCGCAAATATTTCATTTGCCTTATTAATGTCGGTCCGCTGTCTATGCGGTCCACCTTTGTCAAGATAAGGATACTATAGGTTCACCTTACTGAAATAGCTGCCACCTGTGCTGCTTTTAGCACGCATGCAATTTACGTTTTTACTTTGAAATTCGTTGATAAAAATAACATTAAATTATGGGGTTTTACGTGCCAAAACCACTTTCTGATTATGAGGCACGCCGTAGTGGAGGACTCCGGAAATTTCGACCACCGGGGGATCTTTAACGTGCACCTAAATCTAGGTACACGGGTGTTTTCGCATTTCGCCCCCATCTAAATGCGGCCGCCGTGGCCGGGATTCGATCCCGCGGCGTCGTGCTCAGCAGCCCAACACCGTAGCCACTGAGCAACCACGGTGGGTTATTCGTTGATAGGCAAAGCACGAATACATGCGCCGGTGACTCCAGTCGACCGACACATCGATTGCTTCTTGGTTCCCCGAGCGATTGAAAGGGGACAATTAACCAACTACAATGTATCACGGTAGCACATCTAGAATCACGCCTTTCTGAAATTAAGGCAAGCTGAAGCAGGATTTTCCTCTTGCCGTTCTCATCTTTCATATCGCTCTTTTGCGGTACATGTAGCCAACGAGAGATATCCGCCGGTCATTTTCCTTGCCTACGTTTGTCTCTGCCCACGATGCTATTGCGCGAACTGGCGCCCTACATTCTTCATAAAAATTGAGTCGCACGCAGGTTATCCCTTAGCCAAGTGTGAAGCTCGAGGAATTATCGGCGACCAGCTTTCGTCGGTAAAGTCCGCCTATGTCGTATTCCCAAGCCGGCTGGTTGACGTACAGGTTCACAGCAGCACTGGAATAGCTCTATGAAGTCCATGTCCTTTCAACCACACTATCAAAAAGTTGCAGCAAGCAGATCCGATGAAATTGATATGAAGTGAGTAATCGTGCTGATCTGCAGCATTTTTCTTCGAGCTTGTGTTACCATAAGGCAGTTCAGTTCACATATCGCATTCCGTCATTTGAGCTGCTAAAGCGTATCTCCCACATAAGATTGTAGATTTACAGTTGTAACGTCTCTTCGAAGCTGTGGTGTGGAATCGGGAGAAGCAGGCGACGTTTCCTTACTTGCACCAGACGACGACCAGGAATCCAACGCGCCGCAACGCTTGTGTATTGGTCGAGTGATTCTACACCAGAAGGTCACCTTTACCTTAATAGTACTATTCCCATGGTAACGTAGCGAAGGTTACATTCGACACCACCCAGGTTAATGCGCATATATGACAGGATACTATAGCATTTAATTATAGCTGCGCCTTTATTCATCCGCCTATGAACAGACATCCCTTATACGTACTCTTTAAGTGACAATATTCCGTCTTGTCTACCACGTCGACTCAACGCACCTGTAGCGCAATCCTCTTGCATTGTGTTTGCCGCTGTTATGACCCTCGATTACTATTAATACTGGCCACTCGTTGGCCACACGTAGTCACATTGGAGTATGACACGCCATAATGCGTCACGTCCACGCACTTTTCATACTCGGTTTCTCCAATCGTTCTTGCAATAAATAAAAAGCACTCATTCGCGTCGTGGTCCCTTCGTCTTAATGGCTTACTGTTGCCGACCTCAACGCGCAGTGCCAATTTCATGCCTATCTCCGAGAGAAAGGAATTATCGCCAGAACCGGTATTTCCCCCATGCGATTACTGCGCACACCGACTTCGGCGAGGCCATGCCGAAACAAACGAGCGAGCATCGAGTTGTGCTCGTACATACACGAGCCACCACGTTGGATCCCCACAGATGTATTTACATAAGCTCGCCTTGCTATCACGAACCAGCAGCTGCACAATGCTGCAGCAGATCCGCTGCACGAAGCACCGCAAACTTCAGTGCCCGCCATGTGCGGAGCACCCGCAGATGCACGGGACGAGAATAGCGGCCCGAGCGCATCTCCGCGCGACAGAGCACGCGCGGCTGAACGAGATGCGCGTTTTTTCGGCGACGCAACACAGAACAGATAAAAACATGCACGCGCGGAAGGCATGGAACAGTGAAGACCGCATTTTCTGGCGGAAGCAAACGAGGCATGTGGAGAAAAATTGCGGGCATTTACTGCCACGAATTGCCCGCCGTGGACTGATAAGGAGAGAACAAAACATCAAAGAAAGTGTGGAGGAAAGCGAAGGGTATGTAGACAGCGTCCGCGGGAGCATACATACTTGGAACAAAATGTGCCCTATGCAAAACTGTCACCATTAACCGTTCGATCTTACTCGTTAAGTGTTAGAAACAAAACCAGCACTCAAATGTTCTGGGGTCCTACGTGGCGAAAGCATCATCTCATGATTGCGAGGCACGTCGGTCGTTCCGGATTAATAGTCCCCATAGTCGGTCGTTCCGGATTAGCTTCGACCACCTATAGGGTTCGTTAATGTGCACCCAATGCAGGGGCGTCTGGATTGCGGCCCCGCCGGGATCAAACCCTCGATCTCAGCAGCGCAAAGCCGTAGAGCTACTGCGGCGGGCAAACCAGCACGCGTAAAGGCTCAAATATATTCACTGGATTCTTTTCATTTAGCACCGCCAAAACTTCAGTAAAGCCAGTTATTTCTCTTCGCGAGAGACGCTCGTGCTGACGAGTTGTACATAGCACGCCACACGCGCAAGTAAAAGCGATCGCGGACCCCGCGAGGTAAAAACACGGAGGGAGCAGCCAAGCCGAAAATAAGGGGACACCCAAGGAAGAAGCGGCGGCCGTATTTTTGGCCGGGGCACTCCACGCCGACACGCGCGGGTGACGCGTGGCACTTGCTGAACGCGCACGGGATATTCACTCGGTTAACGGAGAACCAGCATATCGCTAGACATTGTTGTGCCATTACCACAAGCCCGGATTCCGAATCTGCAAGATGCGGAATCTATCCTGCGAGCGCCATAATTCGCCCTTCACCAGACAAGATGCTGCGCCGTCGTGCGGGAGAAGCCTCGGCGAGCAGCGTGTTTAGACGTGTTCGCGTGTGCCCGACAGCCCGGCGCCGCACCTCCCTTGCCTGGAGGTCACCGCGCGCGCGAACTTTGAACCGGGTGGCCAGCGCGGTCGCTGGTTGGACCCCTCGGACGACCGTCGTGTGCTGACTTTGTATTGGGCCGTTTGAGTGACAATGGGCCTCGGGGATTATAAAAGCAGCGACACGCCGCTCGAAAACAGGATCTGCCGACCCCACCGGGAGAGAGTGTCGCTCCCGACTGGGGTGAGATGTGTAACGCGTTTTCGCCGGACGTCGTCGTGCGAGAACAGTCGCGTTTGTTGTGAGCACTCGGCCCCAGTGCCGACCCGTTCATGTCCTGTATGATAACCTGTATATAATGTATAAAGTCCCTTTTGTTATTCTCATCGACGCCAGGCTCGGAGTCTTCGCTACCAACGCTCTGTCACGAAACGGGTGACGAGCGCTACGGGACCACAAAGCCGTATTCGTGGTGCAGCGGTGCAAGTTCGTAAAACTGGTGGCACCGGTTGGATGTCGTAACACTGCTGGCACCGGTTGAAGTTCGTAACACTGGTGGCAGCGGTGGGATGTCCGTAACACTGGATGGCAGCTACGGGATTGACCGGCATCAGCTACCTCGGCGCGGTGAGTGCCTGAAGTTTACCTCAAACACCAGACTTTCTCTGACACAGGTTATAGTAGCTTAGGGAAGGATTTGGTGTTGCATTGTGATAACCTTGTGTGTTTCAAGCCTAGTAAGAGTGTTTTGAAAACCAGGGGATGCTGAGGGGGTAAATAGGGCAGTGTGTGATATACTTGCATATGTCTTACTAGTAGTGTTATAGTAGCGTACGGCAGGTATATTCAAAAAGGGTAAACAGCAGGAGGACAGTGTGAACGATGGAGAAGTACAAGGTGAAGGAACTTCTCGAAATTTGTGAGGAGTTGGGCATTGAGTTGGGCTCAACCAAAAGAAAGAATGCAATCCTTGAGGTCATGAGGACTGGGGACGTAACGGCTGAGGAAGCCGCAGAGGCCTTGGCGGGTATCAATGAACGTCGGGAAAGGGAGGAGAAGGAACGTTGCGAGCAGGAAAGGAGAGAACAGCAACGTCGCGAGGAGGAAAAGGAGGAAAGGAGAGAACAGCAACGTCGCGAGGAGGAAAAGAGGGAGAAGGAACGTTGCATGGAGGAAAGGAGAGAGATTCGTGAGCACGAGCTTAAAATGAAAGAGTTGGAGACCCGAAATAGCTCGCCAGCGCCTAGTCTCACTTCTAATGTTCCAAGAATACGCGATCAACTTCCACCCTTTGTCGTCGGAGAGGATATGGCCAAATACCTCGTGAAATTTGAGCACGTGTGTGAACGGAATAGCATTGAGCGATCCCTTTGGGCACAGAATCTGTTAGCGTTGCTTCCTGGGGAGGCATCAGACGTAATAACTTGCTTATCGAAAGAGGCGTTTGAGAGCTACAGTGATGTGAAGGAAGCGCTACTGCGGAAGTACAAATTGTCGCCCGAAGCTTTCCGGCAGAGGTTCCGGTATGCAAAAAAGGGTAAGGAGTCGAATGTTGACTTCGCGTTTCGTCTAAAAGCCGACTTGGTGGAATGGCTGAAGGGCGAAGAGGTTTACGACGACCGCGACAAAATTGTCGAATGCATCGCGTTGGAGCAGTTCTACCGTTGCATTGATGAGGATGTCCGGCTCTGGCTGCAAGATAGGCTAAAGGAGGTTAAGCTGAACAAGGCAGCAGAGTTAGCGGAAGAGTATTACACCCGCCGCAGCTTGCACAGCAAGGCAGTGCGCGTAGAAAAGGCAGATAGGAGAGATGGGTTTTCCGGAAAGCCCGAAAAACGGAAATGTTACAATTGCAAAAAGCAAGGGCACATCGCTGGGAACTGCCCAGAGAAAATTGCTTTTGCAACAAAACAGCGAAATGATACGACGCGTTTTTTTGAAAAACGGAAACCGTTAACCTGCTATAATTGCAAAAAGCAAGGGCACATCGCTGCAAGCTGCCCAGAGAGAATTGCTTTTGCAACGATACAGGAAACTCACAAAAACATACGTCTATTGGAGCCCTATGTGCAGGAAATTAAGGTAAACGGCAAGAAGTGCCGTGCACTTCGGGACTCTGCAGCAACTATGGACGTTGTTCATCCGTCTTTCGTCTCCTCGAGTGATTTTACGGGAGAGTGCGTTAGGATACGGCAAGTGGCCGAGAAGGAGAGTGTCTGTTTACCGATCGCAACGGTTATCATTGAAGGAGAATTTGGGAAACTTAACACCGAAGCCGCTGTGTCAGCCGCCCTCCCGGAGCAATTTTCCTACCTCTTCTCAAATAGCTCGGAGCAGCTGCTGAGGGATCAGGGCAAATCATTCTTTGCCGACGTGGCGTACATGGCCCCCACGCGATCCAAAGCGCGCCCGCTGTCGAGGGAACTTGACTTAGTGTCGGTGAGCGAAAGGCGGTGCGGCACACGGACCGATCACGGTAACTTGAGTGGCGAGCAGTCACGGGAGAGGCAGAGCTCGGAGGCTGGCCTAGACGAGCGGGTCCTGGAAGTGAGTGGGAGTGACGCGGGAAGTGCTAGCCGCGATATAGACTCGACGCCGCAATTAGGCGACGCGGGCTCCGCACTCGCTCCGGTTTCCGCCAGCCGGCAGGAGCAGGCTGCAGTTGAAAGGGAAACTCGGATTCGCGAACAACAGGAAGATTGTTCACTAGCCGATCTGAGGAAGAGCGTCAAACGGGGAGTGAAAGAAAAGGGGGTTTCATTTGGCAAGGAATCTGGCTTATTGTACCGCCGCTACACGGATAAGCAGGGTCGCAAATATAAGCAGCTTCGGATTCCGCGAAAATATCGCCGGGAAAAATGAATGACCTCATTTGCTTCCTCAGAAGTATGTTTTCGGTCCAAGCGATTTCAAGGGGACCATTCTATTTGTAATTATTATTGCTGATTAATAATTGTTTCTATTTTGTTGTGTTGTTAATTTGAAAACTGGTTGTTTGAGCCTTGTGTGCTAGATCGTACACCTGCCTCTTGTTGCAGCGGGAGAAAAAAAAAAGGGGAAACAATTTAGTTAGGTTGATTTGAATTATGGCCTTGTCTGGTGTTTGACGGGAGACAGAGGGCACTTGTTCGTGTTGGGTGTTGCCTTTTGCCGGTCGGTTTTGCAAGCTGCAGAACGACCAAGCGGGACCAGTGGCGAGAAGCAAGGTCTTAGGAACGACCCGAGCGGAGCTGGTCAAGGTGCCTTGGCGACGACGTGGTGAGCAGAGCTCCTGTCCTGGCGAGTCGGACCTGGGCACGTGATGTTACCTGGCGTCCCGACACTGGACGTGAACTTGGACGAGCCTGACGAACGTGCGCGCCTGGCATCCGAGCCACGTGGAGGCAGCTCGTCTTCCCGGCGCCTTATCTGAGGGCGGGGATGCTGTTGTGCCATTACCACAAGCCCGGATTCCGAATCTGCAAGATGCGGAATCTATCCTGCGAGCGCCATAATTCGCCCTTCACCAGACAAGATGCTGCGCCGTCGTGCGGGAGAAGCCTCGGCGAGCAGCGTGTTTAGACGTGTTCGCGTGTGCCCGACAGCCCGGCGCCGCACCTCCCTTGCCTGGAGGTCACCGCGCGCGCGAACTTTGAACCGGGTGGCCAGCGCGGTCGCTGGTTGGACCCCTCGGACGACCGTCGTGTGCTGACTTTGTATTGGGCCGTTTGAGTGACAATGGGCCTCGGGGATTATAAAAGCAGCGACACGCCGCTCGAAAACAGGATCTGCCGACCCCACCGGGAGAGAGTGTCGCTCCCGACTGGGGTGAGATGTGTAACGCGTTTTCGCCGGACGTCGTCGTGCGAGAACAGTCGCGTTTGTTGTGAGCACTCGGCCCCAGTGCCGACCCGTTCATGTCCTGTATGATAACCTGTATATAATGTATAAAGTCCCTTTTGTTATTCTCATCGACGCCAGGCTCGGAGTCTTCGCTACCAACGCTCTGTCACGAAACGGGTGACGAGCGCTACGGGACCACAAAGCCGTATTCGTGGTGCAGCGGTGCAAGTTCGTAAAACTGGTGGCACCGGTTGGATGTCGTAACACTGCTGGCACCGGTTGAAGTTCGTAACAACATCCACGTGGGCGAACCTGAAGAGCACGCTTGAGGCTGCTGCGTTGCACGCGCACGAAATGAGGCCGAAATCAAGTCTGTTTGAGCAGCAAGTATGCGAAAACGGGGTGGGGGTCTCGCATACAATGCCGATCGAGAGGGAGTATGCAGCCGAGTGGCTACTTCCACACTTGGGAAGGGGAACACACGCATGCAGAGCGTCACGTGTCACTCGAACGTCATTCCAGCGCAGTGCCCCAGAGCTGGGGAGGTATTGGACGCTAGATGCACTCGTACACATGTCCATTTCGTACGCGGCTCAAGTGCCGATTTGCTGTGGCGCCTCGCTGCTGCGGGCGCTCAGCATCGCCAAGCAGAACTTCAACAGCAGACGACATGGACATGTGTACGAGTCCACCTAGTGCACAATACGTCCCCTCATTACTACTTGTTTATGGACCAGTTGGCCCATACTTGTAACGGTGGAACAGGAGGCGAAGCAATAACAGGAAGGAGCGGAAAGACGCTCTTTCCTGTCTGGTTGTCACTTGTTGCTTCACATCCGAGTATACCGAAACAAGCACAAGAATTCAGGAGCTCCACGTTGCCGACTTACTATACACAATGCATCCCTGCAGACCTGACTTGTCAGGAAACCGTTGGCACAATCGACACCGTTTAAGCAACGTTGCAGCTGGAATGTGCGCCTCTGCCCAACGCGGACGACTGAGCTCGACTCACGGCCAATGAGCGCCGCTGCCCGTGGAACGCGCGAGCTGATGACGGCTCGCAGGAGCTGCGAGGCGACTTGTCCGAAGGGAATGGAAGCGAGCCTGAAAAAAGCCGAGAACAGCAGTCTTGCCGTGTGCGCACGCGATCCCGAGGTTGTTACTCCCGCGAGAAATTTCGCAATCAAGTGAAAAACGTGACTACCTCGCACCCCGGAGGGGCCACAGCCCCACCAATGGATTTTCCTTCGAACGAGCCGCCGCGCGATGGGCACGCCGCTGTCAGGCCGAGAAAGGCAAGCGGGCACGGCTCTGTTGCTGTCCACCTTGGACGCGTTTGCTGACAACGTAATCTCGCATACAACGGACGTCGACAAGCATGGGCGAAATGGGCAATTTGATGAATGTGTAGACGATACCATAACGCAATGGGGTCGTCAGATTCAATTTCTATACGGCTGATCGAGCGGAAGGAGCAGTCCGACAACTGCTATTGCATTGATCCCCAATCTGTTGAATCGACCTCTGGAAGTCTGGCGGTGACTTGACCGAGAACTGGTATTTGCCCTGCATATCAGCGCAGACCACAGGGAAAGGTTTTGCCTTCGGCGCACTAATAGTTTCAAGAGGCAGACCACGTTAGCGATGTGTAAAAGGCATCCACAGTGTTAGACTGCAGCGCGCCGCACAGACCGGAGAATGAATCCAATGGTTTTTTGTCATCTGTTCTACATGAAAGATCGCGGTAGTAAAAGCTGCACCTAAGCAGCCTGACCAGCTCCCAGTACCTACAAAGAGCTGCAAGGAAGCCGAGTGGCGAAGCCTGCTTCACGACACAGTTTCCTTCCATCTGTGGGATGTAGGAGACTTTAGTTTTAGAGCTGCAGGCGTGGACTGCACAGGGGTTACGATTCGAGCAGAAAACATACTTATCGCAAATACAGGCCCGTTGAAGCGCAGCGAGAAGGGAAAGAGCGCATCGCATTGACGAATGATTGTGCAGGGAAACTGCACATTAATCGGCATTTTCTCACCGTTTACAACGGTCGGCTACAGAGCTGAGACGATTGGGAAAGAGTGCTGGGCCGCTGTTTTGTAGCGATGCCTTATGCCTTATTGCATGTTTTTCTTATCCACCACACACGGCCGCCTGATCCCGTTGATAATGTGGGCAGACCGTCGCTCTGACCACTGGCCAAGCGCGAAAAGCCTGAAAAGGCATAGAATTGGAAAAGGCATCGCTACAGAATACAGGCCCTGAAATTACTTGATAACATAACGGTAGACGGCGATATTATAATACAGCCCTTCTGAGCATGGAGCGTTTTAACGCAACTATTTAAAAAAGCACAAGTCCCGAGTGGCGTCTACAGCCAGTCTACTGAAACACCAGTTTTTCGCTTGGCCGGCGAATGGCGGTGGAGGCGCACATTTGAACAGAGCGGGCTGCTACGGAAATTGCCGCGATGCGCGGTGTTTGCATGCGGTGCCGGCCTGGCCAAGCAAGCACCGATCGGTGTACTTGAACGCTCAGAGATTCGAGGACTCGCCTGGCTGTGCGCTGGCGGAGCTGGAGAAAACCAAGCTGGAACAGGCCCCAGAATGCATTTCCCATGAGCGTAAAACACAGCTTGAACATTTCAGAGCACTTCGCCGCCTTATCAAACTGGTGAAACAGGCGTATACTTTTAAAAAGAAGGCATCACTGTATATTGCTAGAAGCAGGAGAAGTGAACGACGAAAATAGAGCTAAAATTATTGCATCAGGCCCATAAGAGCCCTCTGGTCGGCCTACACACATCATAAACTAAGCCCTTATCAGAATTGGAGGCAAATCGGGGAACGTACCATACAACCCAACTCTGACAGACAACTTGGTGAACTGCCAGCAGTACGAATGATTGCACGCGTGAATGCACCGTTAAATATTCAGTCTCACTAAACATCCGTCACATTCAATGAGGCTGAGCAGCAGCAACCTCACGCGGACTCCGTGCCCGCTCCGCTGACGGACGCGGATTAGCCGCGCAGCTGACGTCGCCATTGAATTCCCCATGGTGGAGTTTGTGCGCGCCCCGGACACCTCTGGAGGCTGATCAGCCGCAGGAAAAAGGAAAGCGCGAACTCGGCGCGGGGTACGACGTCGCGCGCAGGGTCATTTGCAGCGCCGGCCGAAGTCTCCGCGAGGCCATTTGGAACGACCATTACGAGGAGCGACGTACGGCTTTCGTATCTTCGTGCAATCGCCTGCTGCTCCATCGTTTGCACGCACTGGAGTTAATCGCGATGCCGATCTGCTAACAAAACAGGTGTTCTGGCGCGTCGCTGGAGTAACTAAACTAGCGAAATTTGTTTCTCGTGGCACTACAACGCTGACTTGCTATGTGTTTGTTCGACATGAGGGCTAGCTTCTGCCACATTCCTGTTAGGAGCGATTAGTTTCGATACGGATGTGTCGGTACATAGGTGAACATTCAACGAGCCACGTTGTTCAGCTCGTTGCTTGACCAGACGAGGCGGCTTTTATGAAAGCTCATTAATACACTGCACGTATTCCGGTTACGACCGCATCATGGCGCAGATTGTGACAGTCTTTGGTGCATGCACAGGATGGCAGATTATATACAGGTCTATATATATGTATTAGTCAGAGACAAAGGTACAATTAAGTTTACCGTGCGCGATCGCCACATTGCGTCCCCGAGTCGCATGCAGTGTAAGAGTCGGATACCGCGCGAGAAAATTGCTCCCTCGCAACTTCCAGGTTATACGAAAAGTGACATGAAGTACGAAAGTAGCTGGCGCTTCTTGGCTGACGTTGCTGTATGTACGTGTGCGTGGAGCGAAGAGAATAGTTTCTGGCTTGCGCATACGCGTGTAAAACTTACATCAGCACACTGTGCGGCGCTGAACTGCGCCAGGAAGGCTCTCCGCAATAGACGACATTGTTGTGCCCTAAAGGTATGGCTCATAGCCACGACGGCAATTTGCCACCAAGGAAGAGGTAATACAGCCAGAGAAGAAGGAAGCGAACCATAAGGGCACACAGCTAGAATGATAGGGCGATCGGAGCCTCTATATACAAGGCGCCCCGACGCATCAACGAACACGTGGAGAGCTCGTAGAAAGACCCCCGGCTCGCGACACGCAGCGGAACAAACAGCAGGTGGACGAAGTTTAGCTGGTTGCGAACTCGAGGAATATTCGTCTGATGGAGGACAGCAGAAAACAACCATGACGGGCCACTGTGCGATGAACGCGACGTCACCTTGAGACGCTGCATGTAATGCCTGCCGATGGCTTCGAAATAGAAACTCGGCCTGACGACAGAACGACGACGAAGACATGGCCACAGTTTGCGACGGACTCCGAAAACCTAGTTTGAAGCTTTTAACTCCTTTTGCATTCAAACTCGCTGCGGGATAGTGGCTTAAATTACGCCGTATTTTAACACGGAGTGCATCTGTTGCGCGCCTGTGCGTCGCTCCACGTATTGAGTGCGAGGACTTGCGGAGTCGCCATCTGTCGGAAGCGCCTCCCTTGCGTAGTGTGAGGGATCACGTGGTGCGCTCTTCGTCGGTTCGGCTTACGGCGCTGAATGAAAACACCACGCGGCAACTCTCCTGGTCATTTCTGGAAATACCCAAGTACTCTCAAAACGAGGCGAGTCTTCCAGTGTGTGGGTGATTTAAGAAGTGAAGAGATAAGCGCAGCGCTGTACACCTGTATCGTCCAAGGAAATTTTCGTTACGTAAGCAAGAAACGACCCATACGTGGGCCGATTCCGAAGACAGTGCAATAGCGGCCCAACACGCGGCGGAGCTGCACTTCGCCATTAAGAGGAAGCTTTAGCTCGAGGGCTCCCATCTAAATGCATGTAAAAGGAGAATTCGCCTTTCTCGGCAACCACTCCACCAAATTTGACGAGGTTTGTTGCATTTAAAAGAAAAACTTAAAATCCAATGACTGTTGGTTTCAAATTTTTGAGTCAGGTCGCCAATTTTTTTTTATTAAAGAGCGGCAGAAATCGAAAATTTTCAAAAAACGAAACTATCGAGTTTAGAACTCTAACTCAACCACTAAAAATAATACAATTCTGTGAATCGCACCTAATAGTACATCTAAAGCGGACGAAATTTATATGTTACACATGAATATAAAAAAAAATTAATCATAGGGAAATACAACTTTTGCAAAACCGTTGTAACCAACGTAACAAATTCACGTAAGATGCAAAATGACATTGAATTTGTCCGCTTTGAATGATCTAATGGATGCCGTTTACAGAACCGCGATATCAGTTCTTGATGCAGAGCTATGAATGTGTAAACTACGTGCTTCTATTTTTTTCAAACGGTCAAATATTTGAAAATCGTTTTAAAAAAATTCAAGCCTTAAATCGAAATTCCGCTTCCAACAGTAACTAGAATTTAACTTTCTCTTTCAAATGCAACAAATTCCATTAAAATCGGTCCAGGGGTTCTCATAAAAACGTTTTTGCGTTTTACATGTATTTGAATAGGCCGCGTCGGAGTTGGGCCCGAGCTAAAGCTTCCTCTTAAGGGGCGGACATACACAGCTTCGCTGGTCACCCTTCACAGAGTGGAAGGACACCGAGTTTTATTTATTGTCAAAATAATAATCTTGGGCAAACTGAAACCTCAGAGTCGTATACAGATTTACCGAATACGTACAGTGAACGCCACGGCGCGCCGTCCTGCGTGAAATGTAAGCATTCGTTGAGAGCAAACTACGTGAAATATGCCCTTATAGTGGGCTAACTGTATAAACCAATGGAGCACAACTAAACGAAGCCTCAATGCAGCGATCGCACGCGCTCGCAGCGACCGACTGCGCGTCTGGATGCATGTGCGAGCACAATGTGGCTTTAGCTGCGAGTGCGTTTTCGCACCGTGCCGTGAGGTGAAGGCCGCTGCATGTGATCACCGTATAATACACTAAAAGAAATTTACACCCTTTGGGGTGTATATCGGCCACACAACAATCGTCATCTGCCTCGCTTGAGTTTTCTTTCTTGAAAACGCTGCACTCGCTACTTGCCTGCGGAGAATGCTCTCGTGCTGATAACGCACATGTCGTTGGTGACTTGAAATTACCGGGCTCGCAGTGTTTAAGAAAGTAAATGCGGACAAGACAGATGGAGATTATTTTGCGACAAGATACAATCCATAGGGTGTAATTTTGCCTAAGGGTGTAGGGTTGAGGACTGGGCGAGTAAGTATGGCATACTAAACTGGTACAGCGCTACATGGAATGGAAGAAACAAGCCTAGCCGGTTATAAGGAACAGAGCGTTGCTTCTGGCCGGCTTGGCTTGTTTCTACTTTCCCATGATGCACTGCACCAGTTTTAGAGAGCATTTGAATACACAAGCAACCATCGTTGCGTGGACGCTATCAGCTGTTCAATTTCGTTAGTGACTTCGAAGCCTGCGGCGACTGGTGTGGCGTCGCGACAATTCAATCTTTTTTCTTCTAAATTCTTGAACGTTTCAATATTATTTCTCAAGTTGCGTCGCAATGCATGTTTATCGGCCTTCTCGGCGTGCGATTTCCCACTGCTTCTTTGACGTAATCCAGTACAGTAATTCATAACACAAACATGACCATATGTCATGTCTCTTTTCAGTGTACTTCTTACCGCTCCCTTTCCATTCCAGTGAACTCGCCATAATCTAGCATCAACAAGTCAGACTAAAGCGTCATGACATTAGCCGGGCGGGCGAGCGTATCAGTGCGCGTTTTCCGCCAATCAGCGAACGTCTCAGTCCCGACGCCGTAGCAGAAATCTTCCTCGCGTCTTTGCTAGCTGCACACACGAGTTGTAGCTGATGGCTGTCTGCCGGTTCCAAGTATCGCGAGCCAAGCTTCACACAGCTCCTCCTGCGGTTAGGTGTAAATAAGGCTGACACCGGGCTCCGATTCGTACATCCGACACCGAGCAGTAGCCTACCATGCTGCACGCCTCCAAAAGCAGCCACTACCTATTATAGTGCTTTGAAATGTTGTCAAGATGACACACAAGGCAGGAAAGCCTCACCACTTAATCAGACCCGCAGCGCAGCTGGACTTTAAACTTCCGTTTTCAGCTCGCTTAGGCGCTTCCGAAGCAGCCGACGCGACCGCTTTGTCCCCGTGATCCCTCATGCTACGTCACGCCGACGGTGGCGCCAGGTTTTCCAATGGTGGAGCTCTCACCCACAATACGTTTTGCCTGTCAAAGGGTAACCTGTTGAGCGCGGTGGCCAGGTACGCAGCTCCGTTTCACGACGACCTCTATGCGGTGGCGCATGCGCGCAAGTTCACGTAAGACTGCGGACATATGTTTTGCTGGTTCGCAAACGCAGCCATAAACGGATGGCGCCGTGCAGCGCGTCAAGTGGACGAACTGCTGCCCCTCTGTTTTCTGCGGGGCGCTCACCGAGTGAAGCCATTCAGCGCTGGTGGAACACGGCAAACGCGGGAGTGCCCACACCGATCGCAGGCGGCAGGCGCGCATTACGAGGTACCGCGAGCTGCAAACTTGGCACGCGGTTAATGAACGCAGGAGGAGGAGAGGAGCGCGGTGGCGGCCAGTTGCCCCCGCGATAACAGCGTGCGTAAGTCACCGGCAGTTAAAGGCATAATTGTAGGTCTCGCCGAGTGCGCAATTACAGCACGTTCAGCCTCGGCATGTTTTCACCTCGAGGGCATTGTATATGCATGAGCCATGTCGCCATTTTATGTTGCGCGAGCTCTCCTCGTTCATCGTCCTTTCAACTACGACCGCCTACACGTTTCAACCAGAGCCAACCGCGCCGTTCGAGGCACCGCGCAAAACCGACATACATACGGCCTCTTTACTGTAATTTGCCCGCCATTTCAGCGTCAGGCAAAAGAAAAGCTGGCACATCCCACGCCTTGAAGACGGTGTAATGCGAAGCGGTGTCTACGAAGCTAACGAAACGACTATGCGAGCCCCAAGACGTATGCGGCTGTTTCGTGGCCTACATGACACGCACGTCATGACATTCTTGTCATGACCTATCGTTTATGTTTGTCATACACTCTTGAGAAAAGACGGGTAATGCGGGAGATGGAAATTCAAGACGACGAGGAAAACGTGAATGCTGGAGCCAATGTATCGACAAGTGGACTTGTCTTCAAGAACACAAGTCCACTTGTCGATACGTTGGCTCCAGCATTCACCTTGTTCACGTTTTGCTCATCATACGTACTCTTGTCATACTATGCGAATTTTGGTACATACCAAGTTAACGAAAAGACCATGACAGAACCAGGACGTAGGCGGCTAGATGGAGAGATAGATATTGTCAAAACGGCAAGTCTTAGCCAGGAAATGCTTCGCATTTAAAAAGAAAGTTGACTGCTTGCGTATGAAGGGTGTAGACCGGAACAAAGTGCACAGCTAGTGAACTTAGCGCGCAGTAGTGATTCGCGGACCAGAACTGTCACGTGCGGCACGCGCGAACGCACTGCAGAAATGCATGCCCCCGGCGGTGAAGAACTCGCGAAAGCAATGCAAGGCGACACGACACATGCGTATAGCGATACGCGCCGCACTATTGTACGATGCGCATTATTTTACGTTGGCGAAAGCTAGTTGCGACACCATACGGAGAGCCCTGCAAAGCATTGCTCGGCTCTATTCATTCACGTTTGTTATGCGCGCAGAATGCATGCGCTTGGCCATTATTGCACACGAGGACCTTGCCCTTCTGCCGATGCACGGTCCTGAACACACAGGCACGAGTCCAGTTTCAGATCTACGTGATCATTTGTAACAAGTATAAGCGCAAGTAGCTATTTCAAGTTGAAGGCATGTGTACTTTCCTTCCTACTCCCCCGAGCCCCCGCTCTTCCCCCCTCCGAAAAAGAGGGGGAGGACAAGTATACCACTCCCCAGTTGTTCTCTAAAAAGGCCCTAGATGTATTGGTGGGAACCCGCACACCAAAGTGAACGTGTCACAACATATGCCAACGACGATCCCGACAAGAATCCAGGCGAGTCAAGCGCCCGTAGTGGCCGTCGTACAACGCTGCGCGGCAGGACACCGCTCACATCCGCTGCGCTTCGTGGTGGCGAACGTCGCCCGACGCTTGGGGATGGGAACTGCCAGTGTCGACAGCACGTGCTCCTTCCATCAAGCCAGCATGAGGTGAAGGATTATTGGGTAATTACGTAATTTTTTTTTTTTGCAAAGCACTTATCGAACTGCCGTACGAGTCCACAAGGTTAGCCGAAATCAAGCAGCAAACTAGAACAAAGAATAACGATTGTGATATAAGTAATTATATCCGCAGAATAGAACGAACTTTTCTCTAATGGCATCATATTAGAAACTGCTTTCGATTCAGTAGACAACTGCGATCATGGAGGCATACCTGTGATCAGGAGAAAGCATGCATACGTGAATACTTTAGGGCACATGTGTAGATACCATGGCTAATAATTATTCACAAAAATTTTAAATTAATATGGGGTTTTACGTGCCAAAACCATGTTCTGATTATGAGGCACGCCGTAGTGGGGGAGTCCGCAAACTCAGAACACCTGGGGTTCTTTAACGTGCACCTAAATTATTCACAACGGGGGAATAGCGATTAAGGGTGCCACGAAAGATGGCATCTGCGATGGTACTCACTGCATACTCGGTAGTAAAACTGTTAGAGTGGAAAGTCTTAGATATGAGGATCAGCGAGAAATGTAAGCAGGCTGCGGAAATCACAAATTATGTCAGAATGGAAATGACAAAGGATTGAAGGCTTCCAGAGACCTTAAGCGGGCACGTGGAAAGAAGGCATTCTAAAGTCATGACCAGCAGCTTGCCGTTGTACTTGAAAAGGCACGCACACTATTGTATACCAGTACTAAGGATGGTCTATTGACTAGTGGCACGAGCATCGAGTGACACTTGTTTCTTGTGCAGCACTTCCGGTTCACCTCCCGAGACGACCAGGGAGGACATTCAAAATAAATCAGAAATAGAAACAGTACAGTAGAAAATTCATAAGTCCCATTGTAGACATGACAGACCATAAGTTTAGTTACAAGTTGAGTTACTGAAGTGCTAGGAATAATTAGGATTAGAAACCACTGATTACCGCATACGAAATCGCGGAATGGTAGACTTTTGAGACCCGCGACGTGAGCACGACCTTCGCGGAATTCCTGGAAACCCGGAAGCTGAACGCGGAAGCGATGACGTCACACACAAGAGAGTGGCATGATGTTTAACTGGCTAATGGAAAACAGTTGCCTCCGAGTTCGGTTCGTGCGTTCGCCTAAGTTACGCTCAAGAACGCCGAGGTGTGAGTGCCACTAAGAGACTCAAGTCAAAGATTAGGGTCACCTACCATTCTTTTATTCGACTAACGATTAATCATGCATCATTTTAGCCTTGAACAGATTAATCGTTTTCGATTTTTTACCGGACACATTACACATGTTGAAACACAGTTGTCTACTTTTGTAGGACCGTATTTTAATGTTTGAGAAGTGATACCAAGTTGGAAATACAAGTGTATAAAATGTGATAAAGAACCTAATTTGTTAAAGACTAAATATAGTTCGCAGTAGTGCCCTTGAAAACACGTTTCTTATAAAATGGGTCTTAGAGAAGAATTAAACAAGATACATGGCACTAGGGAATCCCTGTACAGTATAGTTACGCAAGAAACAAAAGGAATGGCAAAAATGCATGATGAAGTCGAACTAAAATTAAAGAAATTTCACTATGCACCCAGGAAAAGAAGATTACTGGAGCGCTATAACAAAGCTATTCCAAATTTTCCATTTCAATTCTGCAATCAGCCCCCCGCGATTGGTCAAAAACTTTTGGAGCACCCCGACTTCGCCTGTCTAACACGCGACGTCACGAAAACCGCAATAGCTCCCTATCTGATATGACTGATTATACATGATTGGACCGAACAAAAGAATTGTTATTTTTTATTTGACGCATTTTCGCCTAAGCCCACGGCTATTGGTCAAGTTTTCGGATTGCACCCACGTCACCTGCTTGCCACGCGACCTCGCATAACCGCGAAAAGTCACCCAGTAAACGGACGTGTACGCGTTAAAGATGCATTGATATGCCGAACAAAACTGAACTTTTTTTTCTTTCTAAATAGCCGCAGGCGACCCCGTTCTGAAAGGTAAGATGGCTGCCGCTGATGGCTCAGGCACTGGCTACTCGGACCTGCCAGAGAGCATGGGTGTATTTACGTATCATAGAACTTTCTGTGCGGCCGTTTAACATTTTCGAGCCCTTTCGGCACGTCAACGACCTCGCTCTACGAACTCTTCCTTGCTGAGGATTCGTTTTAGCGGCATTCTTAACCCTCCGTAGCACGCCGCCGCGATTTTCGACCAGCCACCGCAAGCTAAGTAAGGGAAAGCGGACCAATCGCAGACGCCGGCACCACCCTCTTCACGCGGTTATAGATTTTCAGTGCGCTGGCTCTGCCACATCGAAACTCCACTTGAGCGCGCTCCTTGCCTATTGTCAGCCAACTACAAACGAAAAACCGCTCAATGTAGGCAATGTTGTCCGTTTTGAAAGCAAAGAAAAGTGACCTCCCATAAACTAATAGCGTTTGATTGGGTTGTTGAGGTAGCGCTGCCCGATGCTTGCGTCGACGGTTACGTCAGTTTGACGTCAGGAGATTGGAATAGTTTTACGTTATAGAGCTCCTGGGTTAGGATTGTCTGTGTCGTCCTCTCACGTCCATGCAGTTTCTTGTTGCGCAATATCATTTGATTAAAATCCTATAACCAGGAGCCCGCTTGGTGTGTCGTCCTCACGTCCATGTCGTTTTTTGTTGCGCAATATCATTTGAGTAATGGATTACCAACTTGTGCTGCTCTCACTGGGATTTTAAGCCACATACTCGTTTCTACAAAGCGAAGGAATGTCTGTTGGCTGGGATGTATGGGCGAAACCAATACCTTCTTTGAATGGCCACACATCCAGCATGCGAGAATAGACGCTCGGAAGCTGTAGATTTGCTGCAATCGACACGAACTCAATCGCTGCATCAATTATGTGCGCTAAACCAGCGCGAATGCCGTGCCACGTCTTTAGTGCACTGGGAGTGACTGCGACTGCGTTGCTATGCTTTGAATTGCGAACAGTGACGACGTTTGTTTGCTCCCAGAGAACTGGGATTTCTTAGGCACAAACTAAAGAACGCGTCATCCCAGATCAAACTTCTTGCATATAATACTTTTATTCGACCCCGTCTAAAGCACGCGTGCGTGGTCTGGGGGACCCGTATATTAAAGAATGATGTTTATAATCTAGAAATGGTTGAGAGGAGAGCAGTAAGATTAATCTATAACGCGTACCACAAACTTGATTCGCCTTCATCACCGATGGCTAGTAATGACTTTTGGCACAGCGCAGAACTATTGCCAGGCTCTTGCTCGGCAGTTTAATAACCTTTCTCGCAGTTTTTCCTGGCAGACCAGACAGTCACAACCTCACACGAAACACCCTGCACGTGCGAACCTTTTCAAACACTCCTTGTTCGCGCGAACCACCAGCGAATGGAACGCACTGCCTCCACATGTTTTTTTCAGAAAGTGGCCTTCCCGACTACGAAAGTCATGTATAATTATCGGTAAACTTCATTGTTCACAACCCTATACTCTTGTCTATTTTGACAGCTCATGAATTAACTTGATTGCTTTTTTTTCTTTGTGCGCATGAAAATGATTTTATAGAACTGCATTTTTCTCCCCAACGCATTTTGTTCATGTTTGTCTCGGTGGTAATCACCTATTGCTTGTCTCAGGGGTAATGCTTGCTATATACTTTTGTATAACTTGTTCAGTTTTCTTCACAGTTCCTTTTTTTCAAGTGATACCTGATATTCAAGTTGAGCTGAAGTGTATTCGGGCCCGCTATTTATTGCACACTGCGTAATATAGACGCCAAGAGTATTGAGAAGCGCTGTCGAGGACGGACAGAGGAGTCCACGCAGTGATGAGATTTGCAGGTGGAGCCAGCGGACGAAATAGGGATGCTTCGTTTTTTTTCAATCGTCTAAGATAATTGATAATGCAACCATGTTTGTGTGTACACGAGTTACTGTCTGGAAACTTCGCGCAAAGAAATTTGGGTGCAGGCACAGTGAACAGACGAGGACGGACTAGCCCAGCAGCGAGCCCTTTTGATGCATTTCTTCTGCACACCTAAAAGAAAGCGCAATGAACTCGCTCTTTGTCGACATCGGCCACCGAAGCCACGCGCAACAGTACACGCACTATTATGCGGCTCCGCAACGAACGCCACGAGCTTCGTAGTTCTGTGGATAACCACGCCGAACATCTAAGCCAGCAATAATGAAAGGCCATCACAGGAGCTCAAATGGTTTCGCCAACACCGGAGATGGGTTTTCGATTGCCGCTTTATGTACTCTAATCCGGCAGCCGCTGTGCACCACAGAATTAGATTTGCCTCGCGATTTATGCTTAGAGATGCACACGTCCTGGCCGGATTGCAGGACACGTTGCACTGACGATGGCATCGAGTAATTTGCAGTACGTCAATGTGTCCACTGGTATTTGCACCCAGCGTTGAGTGCGCGCGACTGCGCGCACACTAGCTGCTTCCTACGCGGTCACCCGTCGTTTGCGACAGCGTTTCCAGCGGCCGGTGCAGCTTGACGACGCAACGAGTGCTGCGCGTTTTCAGCCCCGTCGCTCTGGCATGGCGGGCGCGCAGTTGCAGCACAGCCGAGATGCATCCGCTAGCTGGCCCCACATTTCCAGCCGTTACAAGAACGTAACGGTGGCAGAAGATAGAAGCCAACCAGCGATACATTTGTTGAGCAAGGGCTCTAGCGTAGAGCTGATACAGCGCAACTTGGAGAGCGAGCTTCTGTAAGCAGTGGGCCGCTATTTTGTAGCGATGCCTTATGCCTTATTCTATGCTATTCTTATCATCCACCACACACGGCCGCCTGATCCCGTTGATAACGAGGGCAGACCGTCGCTCTGACCACTGGCCAAGCGCGAAAAGGCTGAAAAAGCATAGAATCGGAAAAGGCATCGCTACAAAATACCGGCCCAGAATAGCCACACCCGTTGGCAGCCTCGGCATATCGGCCGCAGATCATCGATGGCAAAAGAAAGGAACGCGGGCAGAAAGTGCTGGAGATGAACCTTCACCTTCAAGAATGCGTGGACGATAAGCCTCCGAGCGGTACCGCTTGGCTGTAGCGATAACGGCCCCGAAGGCGACGACGCGATTACGTGACCTGCCGTCACCAAAAAACCAGCAACATCCGGCGGCGCGGACACGACGTACCTGTTATCGCCAAGGTCTGCACGACCCCGCCCATGCATCATGAGGGCAGCTAAGAGACGCCTCCCCTTTCCTACCCCCCCCCCCCCCCCCTTGGATAGCGGCGCCTTACAGCGGACAGGCGATAATCCGAGCATATCGAGAGTTACGTAAACCAAATTCTACCGGCATTTCTGCCAGAGTATCGAGGAAAGCGAAACAGTGGGGAGCCCCTCAAGCCGAGTCAAGCACGAGATACGATGGACACGAGTGTCGGCGAGCAGACAGGCGTGACGTTGCACGAGCGTGAATAGCGGCACGGTCCCCGCGATAGGGGCGATGAGAAACGATGCGGAGCTCGCAACAGTGGGACAGGGAATGTCGCCGGCGCGGCGCGCTGATTCAGCCAGGCGGCATCGAGTGCGGACTCGCTCAATTGCGACCGCGATAAGATAACAACCGACATCCGCTACGAGTGCGGCCCGCGCTGCTCGAACATCGCCGTCTCTCCGGACACAGCGTCCGCTCGATGCAGACGCGCGGCAAGGTGTGCATCGAGGTCAGCACGCGGGCGAAAGATGCCGCTGTAAGCTCCAGCGCAACCAAACACCCGCGAAAAAGTCCTTCGCGCGGTGGACTGCGAATGCGTGCACGGTATTACACGCGGCCACAAAATAAACAGCACGTCCGTGTCGTGCACTGCATTGGCCAACACCGAGTTGATATAGTAGAAGCCTCCGCCATATAACAGGCCAGTGTCTGCACGACTGGTACGACGCCCGAGTCGATCCAGTAACGGCCGAGCCGTGCTTTCTCTGGCAACACGCTTCTGCGGATGTCGGCAGATACTGGGAACGGAATGCTCGCATGATATGTTACTTGAACTGGGTATTTTAAACATGGCACTCACGGACGAGCGAAATATGCTCAGGAATACTCAGCAATGTAAAAGAAAAACGAAACAGCGAGGCGCTAGTGCTTCAGTGTCGTCTCTGTTCGTGTTGCACTGTGGAATTAAACTACTCATGGAAATTGGATTTGACAATGTAGACCAGCGTTTGCTTGTACACGCATAGTGGAATATATTTCTCGGCGAGAACCTCACGGTAGAAGGGTGTACACTGCAATCGTCAGAGGAAGATCAGCCGAGAAAATCCGAAAGATCAATGATGAAACACCAGTAATTCACAGGCGGCAAATTAGGTTAGGGAAGGATACATGGGACCTATAGCTGATACAAACGTTCGAATAACTCGAGTAGTGACAACCGATTCTAGATAAGTGATTTCTGTTTCGCGCGATTCCACAGCGGAATGTTGCCAGGAAAATCAGTTATGTGCACGACATCGTGTTGACCTAAATTGCGAAGGGAAACGCAACACGACAGAGAATTTCCCCCAATATACCGTCTTTTACAATATGATGCCAATAGCAACGATTCTCGCGCAGAACTCTGAAAACGTAGGTGTGGCTTTATCTCACGCCTAACTCTGTTGCACTTCGCTATGGCACTCGCAGACTCCATAAGAGATACGGTGGCACGCAATGGAAGACCTTAAATACTTCGAAAGAACGCCTGCACATGTATAAGAAAACACATTTAAGTGGAGTAACGAACGTGACCGAAAGCCTCGCAATGAAGACGCCAGACCAGTCCTTAAAGTGAACGGTTATATACTCAAGTAACACAAAGTAAAAGAAGGAAGCGGCATTGGCGATGTAAAAGGTTCTCCGAATCGCCCTCCGAGTGAATGAAAAACTGAAGAGCCTCGCGCCAAAGATAAGGCCTCGGAGAGTTATCGGGTGCGAACAAGGAACGCCACGGGCTCGTAGGAATAGCGAGAAGAAAAAAAGGAGGCCCGGGCATCTGGCGGCGATGAGATTCCGGCCGCAAATCCCGCACTGGGAAGAGCGAGCGCCTTCAATATCCCAAGTACGAAAGATTCGGAAGCCGCGGGCGGCATCGATGGCGAGTGGCAAGATACCGTTCGTATAGGTTCGCGCACGGAGAAAAACAAGAGAAAGCTAAAAAGGTGGGGGGTGCCGGCGCGGGAGTATGAAAGGACCAGACAGGGCTCGCGCCTCCAAGGAAAACGTTCAAGCATTAAAAGAAAAAGCAACACAGCTGGTATCCCGCGGCGCATACGCATTACGATGAGCGAGGAACCGGCTCGGATGCGCTGAGGCGAACGGCGCGGCCGGTCGTGTACGGCCGACGGGCCGAGAATATTCCGGTTTCTCTGCAAACACGCCGCGTGACGACCACGCGAAATGACTCGTCGGCCGTCGCACGCATAGCGTAGATGTGACCGGGCCGCCACGTGACACCAAGATGGCTCGTACGCGAGTGCAGCTGTGCGCCGTGTATTAAGGGTCACCTGCAGTGACCGCATTGCGTAATAATGACGGAGGTGCGCCCTAGCGCCCCAACCGGTGGCGTCGATACCAAAGCGCCGACGCGGAGCGGACACGCGGTGTGCGCGCAAGTGGCGTTCTACACGAGAGGCGCATCGCCCGACGTGCCGACTGCAGGTCCAAGGTCGTCGTCGCCCCACGGATGAGCATGAATGGGAGCTCCGTGAACGAGGCTCCACAACATGCTTCGCATGAGGCCGTCTGCGAGCCACAATATATGCTGGTACGAGGATTGAGCTTTAGTACACAAGTAGCGTTGTCCAATGCAGCAACACCGAAGAGTGGTGCACGAACGGTTTCACGGCCGCTCGATGAGGAGCGCTATAGACGCGCGACCGTGTTGAGTGGCCGATGGTGACGTTCAGAAAGTGAGCAATGCAATATCTCGCATACTGGCAATCGCATCTTTGTCTGCCAGTGAAAATGCACTACGTCATGGCGCGGCACCTAATCGAGCCGCCTGCTGTGCGCGTTAAATTTATAGCCCGATGCTAATCGTAGATACGAGTAGGCATCTTAGGATAACTGTATAGTTGCAGGCACAGACAATACTAGCGCCTTCCTGCGCAGCATTGAAATAAGCGACAGCGGTGTACAGTTGGTCCGCATCGATATCGAAATAGAACAATTGGGTAGTATTGCTGTCTGTGTAATCAATCCCTATAGCAAAATGTCCGATAGACCAAAACATAAGGAATCAGTTAAGGCAGTACACTAAGGCTGGCTGGGCAATGTTTCGAGAGCCGGAGCAACCGTTTAGAGGCGACGTTGAGAGCGGTGCACGCTACGTCGGTTTGGCTTGGCTAGCGTGAACCCGATACGCAACGCCTCGGCCAGGCTTCGGATGCACTGCACTCTGGCTAGTGCCGCCTCTGATTCATGAAAAGCGCCGCTGGCATCAAGACAAACTTGACGACTGGGCACTTTTCGGAAAGATTAATAGTGTCAGAATCAAAAATAGCAATGGTTTACACGGACACAGAGATAAAACTTGGGTTTGGCGTACGTAGAGAACAGGCTCACAAATGTAAAGGCGAGAACGAGGAAGGTAACGCCAGTTCGAATTACGTAATCTCAGTGTCAGGGTATACATTTCAAAGCGACGGATAGCAATGCAGCGAACCGAGGCCGTTTCTTTCTACGCGAAGAACATCGATGCAACCTTCTTATGAGAGGGCCGCGACTGGGGTCACTTGCTTAGCATTCGGCGTCCATGCGTCCCGTTCTATGTGATTGCGGTTTCGTTTTGTGCGCGTTTCTCTTTAGTATAGGGTGTTAATATACACCGCTTTCGTAGACCTTATTTTTCTGTATATAGGCTGCACAGATGTATAGATGAAAGCGGCCATGGGACACGGTAGCCACTGCTTACGCGGCGAAAAGAAACTCGTACCAGGCGACGGCGGCTGCTGTGTCACCTCGAAGACTGGAATGGCAGCAAAGCGAGCGCTGAAAGGTCAATACCGACTCGGAAGGAAAAAGGACGTGGCGGCAGATTCAACGGTGTGGAACGACGACGATGCAAGGCGGGCGGACAGAACGGTTTCATACAAAAGTTGTACACCCAGAGATAAAATGTTATGAACCATATGGTGTCTCAGAAAATGTTCATTTCCCGAGCAGCCTGTAGCCATTTAAACCCTATATGACAACGTTGGCATATTTTAGTCGAAGCCAGAAATGCATTTACCAGGCTGCCTTGTGAGGTTGCGGAGATATTTAGCTTTGTCTCAGATTTTATGGTCCGTAATATTTTGCGGCCGGGTGTAAGTGGCTAACAAAGGCCTATTGCGCTTTTTATCACCTTTCTCCGCACGTTGCCGGCACCCACAGTTGACAACTTTGTGGTTTTTAGTACTGACTAACCACTCACTAATGCCGTTTGGCCCTGACGGCAAGAAAATCTGTACGCTGCAGTGCGTCTCGGATTCGATCGGAACTCAATTCGCTCTCTAGTTCGTGTTTAAAATTGTTCAAACTTGTGACGCTTCTTTTAATATGAAAGAAATGCGTCACCACGGAGGTACTAACTTCATTTTCATTGAAATAAGATAACGGCGCTTACAGGACGAAAGCAGGGGTACCAGAAGCAGTTTCCGTTAACGCCCACGGGCTTCCCAAAGGGAAGTGCAGGGAAACTGACTCGCGAATCGAGTGGCCGGAAAGGAGTCGGCAAGTGTGTAGCCGAGCAGTTCGCACCGTGCGCGGACTTGAGCCCCACAGGTATTCAGTGCCGGCGGCTAGCGCGACACGTTGGTATCCAGCGCGCTCTACTGTGCCGGCGTCTTCTAACTGCTGCCACCGTCCCAAAGGGGTTGCTGCACGGAGACAGACATCGGCTGCTCCGCCCTACAGCAATGTAACGGCAGTGATAAAAGGCAACACCTGCCCGAATGCATAGCTGAATTGGCCTGGCATCACGTTGAAGTTATTCCGCATGTTCAATGCAATTATACGCGCCAACGGGTATTTGTGGCGACGTACCATATCATTAAAGGTAAAAGGCCAGCGTTGCCTAGATACTATATATGTGTTGTCTAGATAGTATATCCATTCCACGCCTCCTATGACGAGCAACTCGGCTCAAACTTGATTCAAGACCATAACGCAGAGTATCGTCAATAAAAAAGTGTTAACCATGCACGCCCTACGGAAATTAAAATGGTGATTAGATCGGGGACCGCGTAGAAAGCGTTCACATGACGTACTGGAGGTGAGCCAGAGCAGCGATTTTGTAGCGATGCTTTTTCTGATACTTTTACTTTTCGTGCTTAGTATGGTCATAGCGACGCTCCTACGCTTTATCAGTGGGATCAGCTGATGAGGATAGCTATGTGGGTAGGTCACCTAATCAGCGGGCTATGCATGGTGGTAACAGCGGGTTTAAATTTATCGGAAGGCGTGGCTGCGACATCATGGCCCTGAATTCGATCTGGCTAGTATCGCACTAAAAGCCGTACAACTTCTCAAACGACGCGCCAACTTGGCCGCCGGGATCGCTTTCTTGGTATGCCAAACGATTGGCAGTTCGGCCCATGGTCTTGAAACATCGTTTAACCTCGGCTACCGCGTAATATTTTATCTCCCCGGACGGATGAGCGTATAAATTTCGATGACGCGTGCATGTTCGCGCAAAATCGCCTGTGTACAGGTACACGTAGCGACGTTCAAAAAGCGCCAAATAATTCAGCGGAAGCAAGAGAAGCAACGCGCTGCGTCACGCGAGGCAGCTCGGCCGACGCTCCAGAGTGCCCTCGAAGGTGACTGCAGAATTACGGTGGCCGCAAAGAAGCCGCCCAGACGTCGGCGCGACGGGAACTCGTTGCGGAGAGTTAAAACGAAGCGAAGGGGACGGCGCGCCGAGGGGCGAGGAGACGCGGAAACAAGATCCTTTCCTAAAAAAAAACGCGCGAGCACGTGGGGCGTGGTTCCGTCCCGGCGGCCGCCGCCCGCACGGGGAACGGCACCAGCGCCGCACGAGCCGTGGCCGCAGTCCGGCGAAGTCGGGGCCGACTGTAAGCACGTCTGTGAACACCTTGAGGGTTGCCGCAGGCGTGTTCACGCTTACAAAGCGACATGTGCTCAAACACCGGGTCGCGTCCGAAAATGCGCAACAAACGCAGGAAAGCCGGCGAGTACGCATGGAGCTTCCGAACTCTGCTGGCGACCCCAGGGAAACGCTGATAATGCGGGAATTTCGCTAAAGGCCTCCGACCCGTGCAATAGCTCTCTTTATAGACACGCAGGCACCGTGCATGTTGGTCTACAATGATGGGAAATGGCCACGAATTGAATTTTCATAATGAAACTGCTCGGGGCTCCCCTATAGTGTCCAACATGTGCTACATTTTAAAGTTGCTCTACAGAAATAAACCTCTGGCACGAGAAACTTGTTCTTCCCGTCTTCATGAAAATGGTTACGTGTTCAATTTTGAGACTTCGTGAATGCATTTATTTTTTCTCGGCCTACTAGCACGCGTTTTTTGTGGCCCTTGCTGGCTAACTACGCACGGTAGCCACGCTACCTCACCTCTCGGACCGCTTCCGAACCACGAGCGCTGCAACTCACACTCCTGTACCGACGGTGACCCGTAGGGTTTCCAAACACTGCGGAGCAGCATCGAGAGAAGAGACGGGAAAGCGGCGCGCAAGCACGCGCGCCGGGAGAGCGGCACAGCGTTTAGCGATGCCGGTAACTACAGCACGGGAAGCTGCGAAAAGCATCGACGGCGAAACAGCCCAAGTGCTTTGCCGACGTGCACTGCACGAAGAGCACGCCTCTGCGAGTACCCACGTACCATAAAAGCTGAACCGCGCACGACCCTATGCTGACATAGGCGAGTTCAAGAGGCTGCGAGGCTAAATGCCGAGCCGACGTGAGCAACGCGCCCCACGTGCGCCGACTAGGGCACACGCCCACCATTGAGTAGCAGGCAACGCTCCCTTTGCTGCACATGAAGGGGTCGCGCCAGACAAGCGGAAAGGAAAGCGGCGTCGAGGCGGCGGACACTCACCTGCTTCCCGAGTGCCTGGCAGGCGGCGGCGACGAGCAAGAGACATAGCAGTAGTTGAAGGCTGCGATGCGATGCCATCGTGGGACATCGAATGCGGCTTCAACCAGCGTCGACACACGCAACACGCCGACTGCCGCCGAACAGATTTGAACAGGCGCTTTCTTTGGCGCGCTCGCGCCCTCTCTGAACACGCCGACGCGAACAGCGCCCCCGCCCGACAGCCACCGACGGCGCTGCCCCTCCTTTGCCCCCTCCGGCGCTTCTTGCGATCGCCGTACGTGCTCATTTCGTGAAACGAGCGTCTGTGCGTCTTCCTTTTCTTTCTTCCGCTTTTTTTTTTCTTGGAGCCCTCACCTTGGATACTTAATGGCAGTGCCGTATCTGCGTGTTACGTGGTCTGTTTTGATAAGTTTCACCGCGTCTGCTCCCCCTCCTCTAGGAGCGCTTTTCTTCGCCAGAACACTTGGTCTTGGTGGGGTGGAAGATGCGAAAGAAAACAGGGGCTCAAGGAGAGGGAGAGAGTTCGCTGTCAGCGAAACCGGTTGCTCTCCCTCGGAGAGAGCAGGGGCGACGGATGCCGGCAGGAACAGTCTGACCGGAACATCCTACTCGTGCTCAAGAAGCGGCCGCCTCAAGATGGGAGTGGTCGCTGTATCCTACAGTGGGCAGCTCGATCGGGCTGCGCTGTGAGGAGTGCGGGTGCGATCACAGGCCGCGAGAACAAGATGCACACTATGTGCCTCGCAGTTTCCGTGCACGGGAAGAGCTTTGCAGTGACGCGGCACCTATGGTAGGTTTACGTTGAATGTTCCTCGCTTCACTGCTGACAAGTGAAGGTCTCTGCGCACTCGTTAATCCGTGAGACCGCCTAAGCGTTCATGTAATGTTCTCCGCATAACGAAAGAGAGAGAGAAATTAAAGCCGAAAAGCAGATAGGCTAATCAGAGCAGCGGCCCAGTAAATTTATCGTTATGATGCTAACAGGTATCAAATTCTGACGTAATTTCACCGTTCTTGCAGGACCTCGCCCAGATGTCGTAAAACAATGGATAATGATATAAGCTTCTTCTGCACGGTTTCCTGTCTGCACAGCTCGGTCAGCGTGCAAGCTAATTAACGAGTTGCGGATTGTATCGCTGGCGTTCTACCGATTCAGCTCTGCAACACACACACACACACACACACACACACACACACACACACACACACGCACGCACACACACACACACACACACACACGCACGCACACACACACGCACGCACGCACGCACGCAGGAGAATTACGGTCAGGGCAGTGAGTAAGAGCCACAAGAACAATCTCGGAGCACCTTTGGAAGGAATCTCCGCTGGGCATCCCGCTTTTCATCATCGCCAGCACCATCGCACCATTCAGTTATACGAAATCAAGGGTTCTGGAAAAAGTAAAGACAAGCTGACGCCCGAAATTTAGAGGCCAAGGCCATGGACAGAAGTGGGCAATCTTCCACCAGTACACCATCAATACAACTAACAGAAAAAGAAAAGGGCTACTTGGGCAGAGACGATTGCTCAGCGTAAGAGAGGTATATCGGCATGACAACGGGGGAAAAAAGCACTGGCTGTTTTGTGCTCTAAAAGCGGGTGAAATCAATAATAAACATTCAGTTGCTTAGTCCAGTGTGCGTCGTCGTCCCTTTCTGTCCGTGTCAGTACGTTCTGCCGGAAACCAATTGTGCTCTGTACAACCAACGAGTTCCGGTTGTCACGGTGCTTTATTTCGAAAGCGAAATGGGTTTTCAACATCGGGACGCACCGTAGTGATACATCCACATCTATTTGAAGATGCATGCAATCATTGGGTCTTTCGCTTTTGGTGTCCTGAAGCACTGGAGTACGTTTAGATAACATATGGAGCAGGCTTGCCGCGAAGGCCTCATCCGCAAGCCACATCGCAGAAGCAGTAAAAGAGGCCAAGTGCTCGATCGCTCTCCTTGAATCTGACTTCGACACTTAACTCGACATATTGTGAGATTTGGCGGCGTGCAGAACGGCCGTACAGGGACACCAAGTTCATATAGGATCTCCGGAACGCACGACGCATTAACATGAAAATGCAGCTCGAGGTCAAACGCTGAAAAACACTCTGTCCCCACAAGAACGACGCCCTTTGGCTCCCTTCCGTTGTAGTGAGCCTCACATGCTGATGATGATGTATGTTGTTTTGTGGCGCAAGGGCCAGGTTAGCCTCACATGCTGCGAAAGAGGAAATTTGCACGAGAATACCTAGCGAGGTGGTCACGACAAGCGGCGATTGTCTAGGCATCGCGTTCTAAAAATGGACGCGCTTTTTGCGATGGAACAACTGGCGTTCGCCGCCTCTAATTGATCATCCTCTCCAAGTCCAAATGAGATCACCAATGCCGCCCTGGTGATCTTAAACAAAATGCAAGAAGGACGTTAATAACTTGCTTTAAAGGAACACTAGAGGTTACTATGAAGTAAAGTTGAAGTGATAAAGCAATGCTGTAGAACGTCTAAGGCGTCAATATAATCGCGAACAGAGCTTTAGTAACCGAGAAATTGAGGTAAATGCATGGCACGATTTGAGACCCTCAGCGACATTCCGGTACTAGCCCGATGACGAAGGCACTCCTCATCATAATTTATGTCACTAGTACTCAACTACTCGTATTAAAAAGATCATTTCATTAGGCTATAAGACGGGAGAAAATGCTACTTGTCTACTTCTGTTCGACTCTAAGAATAAATAACATTTTGACCTTACCCTTCAGTAGTATGGGTGATAGGAAGGTTTCGTTTTCGTTCGACTCTGCGCGATCGACTCTGCGCCGCGCGCGTTTTGGAGCTTCAGTTGTTTCGTTATCGCGTCGTGCTGCGCTGGTTCTGCTGGCTCGTGAAACGTCCATTTGAAACAAGCAGCAAAAATGCCACGTCCATGTGATGTCGTGGGATGCGCGAATGGTCCGCGGAACTTGGCCAAGGGCAGTTGCAGCGGCGAATCCAACGTTCCTTATCATTATGTGCCAACGAGTGAACATCTCCGTTCGAAGTGGTTAAGCGCCGTACTCACAGTGAAATATTTAGCGCGCAAAATTGATAAGGAAGCAGTGAAGGGGGACACACGAGCGCTTACTCACAATAAATATTTCACTATGAATTTGTACCAACTCGCCCAATTGTGCAGTACCTCTGCCACAGCGTGTTGGTAAAGAGCCGAAAAATCGCATAGTGTGCTCGCTGCACTTTCGTACAGAGGATTACGAGTTCAACGCCAACTTACTGAAGTCGCGTGGAGTGCCTTTCAAAGCAATGCTTTCCCGTAGCGCTGTTCCGTCGGTCTTGCCAGCATTCTTCGAGGTGCAAGAACAACTGCAGGTCGAAGACGGGGTGGTGAGTGCGGCATTTGGTTTTCACGAAGGAAAAGCTACGAATGTGCGAATACGTACAGCCGTGACACACAGTTACCGTCGTAGTATAGTACGCAACGACGCCGGCAGCGCGAGCCCTCAGCAGCAGGTCACGTTCATCAGTGCTTAAATCGCTGAAGTCGAGCCCAGCATCACGAGCCAATAGCCCCGTTTACATGAATGCGACAGTGGCGCATCGCATTTCCAAGCGCATTTGGGAAAGGTGATGCGACGCCGTTTACATGTAGCGCCTTAACTCTCGCAAAAACGTAGCGCACATGGTGTCGTATAAGTGAAGTGCAACCGACTTCCGGTGCAACTGGTTTCCGGTTGTGGGCCGAGTGCACGTTGGTGGTTGAGTGCCGAGAAATAGACAGTTTTAGTTTAGCGTACGCAACTTATAGCGTACGCTATACGCTATAGTGTAGCGGACGCGAAGCAGCGCACGTTTTTTGCAGCTTTAGCCGGCCAGCGAGATCTTCGGATCTCGGAGGCCATTAGTCGTCGTTGCGGCTACTTTCCGACTATAGCGATAGGTAGCGCTGACATCTAGAATGTTTCTTTCATTAGGCTTCGCCTCGTTCGAAACGAGAAGCGATCTCGAAAACACCACAAGGTTATCCATAATACCCTGTCGTCGAAGCGGCCTGAGACTAAGCGAAAGCCGTTTACACATTCATTTGCTGCGAACGAAGTGCATTTTACAAAAGCAACGCCAAATTCATTTCGAAGCGGGCAGCCGGGACCGCCGCCATGTTGTTTGGCAATTCCTTCCCATCATTCCTAATGCGACGATCCTGCGTTTACATGCTCCGCGAGAGTCGACTCGCGCCCGTAAATCTACCCTCGCCTGGCGCATTAATGCGATGCGCCTTTCTAGCGCATTACTGCTGTTTACATGAATGTGATGCGCTAGAAATGCGATGCGATGCGACACTGTCGCATTCATGTAAACGCGGCTAATGTGTCGTTGTCAGGGGGTGCTATTCTCGACACGCATGGCGGCTGCACGACCGCCATTATCCACCACGTTGGCTCTCTGATTGGCTGTGGCGAGCTCACGTGCCTTGAAATTTGTGCCGGGAAACGGAAGCTTTGCGATATGTCGTTTTGCGTTTTCATCAAGATGACGAAACGTGACGTGGAGCTGCAAATTTTATGGACTAATACATTTTTTTGGTCCTTGGCAGATATATTGTGATGTTAGCGCTTCAAAAAGAATGTGAGCGGTCGCGCGCAGAAGCCAGTGCAATGCATCTGCAATTGCGCGAATATGTGGTGGCGATCGACGATATGCGCCATGCCAGCTTGCTGATTGGCTGAAGGGATATCTCGTGAGAAGCGTCACAGGAAGGGCTGTTTCGTAAACGTCATTTTGACGATGCGTGACGTTGCGCTGGGCCGCCATTGCTGAGATTTTCCGCCATAATTTTTGGACGAGCCGCGCGAATTATGCTAATGAGCAGCCATATGCAATGGCAGCTGAGAGGAATGCGTATCGCCACATTTTCCCCGTAGTTTGGCGCCACGAAAATCTTTTGTTCATAACGCGTGCTCATAGTATTTGCATCGCTCTCGGGTGATGTTGGTATTTGTGTTTGGGGCCATCGTTTTTTAAAAGAACGCGTTTATACGAAATAATATTGGTTGAACATAGGAAACTTTCGGCAATGTTGTCCACTTTTCACTGCTGCATTTGTATTGTAATCAAGATAATTGCCTTTTCGCACACAACGGTATCTTTCTAATTCATAAAAAGAAATGTACGCAAGGCGGCGCCTTGAAGTTTCCTCCCGCGGTGCAAGTAACCAGCGAAATGAACAAGATATGGCAGCGCCGGCGCTTGCGTTGTTATTGCGTCGCGCTAGTGGATATCTCTGACGCGCGCAACGCTATCGGTGATATTCGGCCGTTTCTCAGCCAGCCGAGTCGGGCTGAGTCACTTGCGTTTCACGATATAGCGATAACGTTGCCTAGAACGTGCGCGCATCACCACTGGTAGGTCGCGTATGTTGTCTCAAGCAAGAAAACAAGCGCGTTGGCGCCAACATGCGATGACTCATTCCATTTTCCGGGGACACGCATCCTAGCTATTGAAGCAGACGATGGCTTGTACGTAGCAGACGACGGAAGCGAGAAGCGTTTTCGACGGAATAATCATACGCTTTGAGATAGCTGCTTTATTTTTACTGCGGAGGAAAACTGTTTTGCTTTACCGATAACGCTACATTCAGTGCCTTCATTTCAGTTAGGCGAAACGTCAAGTTGGCGTCACGTAACGTAAGCAAAACGCGGCCACCAGCGCCATTTTGTTTGCGTCGCCCCTACGTCACGCATCGAAGAATATGGCGGAATGTCCAGAACAGCGCCCAGGGGCCGAATCTTATAACGGTTCGGCATACGAACCGTTCGCTTCGCCACTTACGTCACTTGATGTGCCACTCCCAAGCCGGCGGTGCAAGAAGGGGAGGACGCGACCAATAGATGAGAGGGTGCCACCTCTGAAGTGTGCGTAACTATATGACGAGCTAATCGAGGAATTGCAGAATGTTTCTGCTTACTAAACAAATGTAAAATATAAATTAAATATTATACGCCAATTATAGAAGTATAAACTTGTGGTGCCGGGCGTTTACGCAATGCAGAAGTAATTTATTAATGTCATTCTTTTTCATTCTCAGCCCACAGGCGGTATCGTAAGCGTAGATGAGTTGGCCACGGAGTTGGCAGAGCGCAGCGCTATGTCGTCTGCTACCAGGAGCTCGCACGATGCATGCAACAGGAACGCACTACCAGCACTTCTCAAATAGATAGCGCGACAAAACCGTGAACTAGTTCTTAGGGACACCTTTACTAGCCGACTATATCAGTTTTCCTTCTTTTTTAGCCCTTTATTAGCCCGGCTCGGACATGACTCGCTCGCCGCCGCGCTGCCGCTATCCCTGCGATCTGCCCCACGGCGCGTCGCGTGATAGAAGTAGTGGAACTTAAATCGAACGTTACGGTTGTGGGGTTTCCGGTTCTCTCGGTGGTTGTGTAAAGCCGCTGCGTTGTGTTGCCGGGGGCTCCGTGTCCCTCTCCTCCTTGCCTGGACGGGGTGGCAGCGGGTCATAAAACACTGTCGCTCGTCTGTCACCCCGCCCACGCGAAGGTCAACAGGCTTTTCCCATTGGCCGACATTTTGGCGGGATTCGGGCCCGGCTTGCGTGCACTCCGGGTAAGGGCGCGCAAGACGGGTCCCGGGGAGACCACATCGGGGCGTCGGAAGGTGCGTACGTGTTCCTTCTCTGCCGGCGGCGGCCCCCTTTGTCCGCCGCCGGCCGATGGTTACTCCGGCTCGTCGGGGTCCCGGCCTCGGCGGGCGTGCGCGCACTCTTCCGTCGTCTCGATGTCCTGAGGCAGCGTCTGCCGATCGTGCCCCCGTCTGTGCGTCTGTCGTTTCTCTCTATTTCCCTTTTCTCTGCTGTGGGGCGCACGATGGCAGGCGCTGACCGAAGGATAGGCAAATTCTTACTGCTGGGGGGGGATTTCTTTGTTCTTTGTTTCTCTCCCTGTCGCGGTGCGCCGTTAGCGGCCACCGGCGACCATTCGGCTATGTCTCGTGTTATGTTAAAACGTGTGTCTGTATTGAATCCAACCCTAATAAGTGTACTTTCTGGCTTCTCGAGAGCTTTGCCTAGGGTCTCCCTTGCTGCGCGCGCGCGGTCTCGCCTTCCCCTAAGCTGTGGGGCCGGCGGGGCGCGTACGCGCGCAGCTGCGCGTCGGCACACGGAGCGGGCTGGAGTAGGCGCGGACGCGCGGTGCCCTGCGCGCGCGGCGGCTCGGAGTGCTCGAACCCGCGGTGGTGGTCGTCCGGCGCGCCGTGAGCGTCGCGGGTGAACACCACAAAATGGCGCCCAACGTGGGGCCAGGGGCCTAATCAGCCTCTGGCCGCCGAGTGTCCGAGCTGCTGCGTTGCAGAGGCTGCGTTGCGAACGCGCTTTGTCAACCGAGCCATGTCTCTCATCCGTGTGCCGAATTCGTCTATTTTCCTCTCACTCCTTCTGTCATACCTTGCCTCAGTAAAAGTAGCGTGGTAAGCGTATCGGACCACCGCTTCGAAGTTCCTCGCTGCGAAGCGCGGACGAGGAAAGGAGTCAAGTGGCCGCCAAGATGCTGCAGTCGTCATCGATTGTGGAGACCATGCGGGGCCGGAGGTCTCGCCGATTCGTACCGGGAGGGCTGACTTTTCCGTCCTTCCATCTGCTCAACGATTCGGTGAGTCCGACGGATTTTTCGTGGGTCTCTAGCATCATTACCATTCTGGCGGCTGCTAATTGCGCGTACTGCTCGGGTACAGTGCCTCTAAGGCCGGCTAACTCTGCAGAAGTTCGCGGTTTTGCTATTGTTGGCGCGGCTCAGTGGCTTGCCCGGCAGTTCTCAGTTGATGCGCGCCTTTCCTCGCAAAATTCAAGCCATGATAGCTGACGCACTATTAATATGCCCTCTGTCACCTTTAGGAAGACCGGTTAGTGGTGGTGCCTTCTGCACCACCAATTGAGGGCAAAGCTGGCAGCGCATAGCCGAGCGGAGACAAAGGCCACGAAACAGGCCCGCTCCGCGAAGAGGCAAGCGCCCCGGACATCCCTCCGTCGCGCGCGCAGAAGGGGACGCTCTCCCGCTACCCCGCGGCGATGACGGGGAGGACAGCCCGGGTGGAAAGCCAGCCGGGGGAACGAAACCCGCCACCCCCACCAAAGGGTGTCGGAATCGTCTTTTCCTATTTTTTTTTTTAAACGGCCCGAAGAGCGCCGAAGGGACCGCAGAGTGGCCCGTTTGTAAATAATTGTAAATAGTTCTTCGACGGCCTCAGGGAGGCGGAGCGCCGGAACGTGGCTGGTATTGCACGGGCGCGGGCGCCGTAGCGTTGCTGGTATTGCAACGGGCGCGCGGGGCCGGATACAGCGTGTGTCGCTGTTGCCCCGGGTGGGTTCACTCTGCGGGGTCACAACTAGCTCGGCCGATGAAGATCGCGTGCCACCCGCCAACACTGCAATCTGAGAGCTTTGTTCAAGGTGGTAACCCCAGGCGCCGGAGAAACGCGATTTAGCGCCACTCCGGCAAGTATCGCACGGTCATCACAGCGCCAAGGTTTTCTTTAAAATCGATTCGCGCTGTGACTTGGCCCGGCGTGGAGCGACTCTTCGTCTATCGCCGAACCTTCCACGTCTGTTCATCACATAGACATCGCGTATTCGAAGTCAATCTTGATTGGTGTCGCGGATGAACAGTGTGCGTCCGTGGAAGGAATTTCCGCTAGCGTCGAAGTCGTATGTCATCGCGCTAGTGAAGACCACGTTCACTGTGTCCGGCTGAACTCAGACGGAGTAACCATTTGTACTGAGGTGAGGCATGCCTATGCGGTTCCACAACTTTGGATCAGCCAACCACTTCTCTTCAAAAAGCTCTCAGCTATCCTCTTCGCTGCGATCAGGCAGGCTGCTATCCGTCTTTCTCTGTCCTTGTTTTCCCTTCGTTCAGTGTGTCTTCGCTGGGTTACTTGGTTCTCTGTGTCTTACCTAGCCGTCTTAGTGTTGCTTTTGTGTATGTGTTTCCTTAGGTATGGTTCGTGTTGCTTTTGTGTTAGTCATCTATTTGTATCTATGTGTTTTGCGTTTCGGGAATGTTTCGCGTGTGTCTTCGCTGCCGTGTGGCGTCAATGGGTGATGTCGAACTGGATCAAAGCCTGACGACGGTGGGGCGGCGGATCGGGCTGTACGGTCACGACGACTGGTGCGGATCATGGCTGTACCATGGAGCGGACACCGCCAGAAGCACCGGCACCGGAGGCCGTTGCCGGACGCCGTTGAAGTGGCCTGGAGTCGCACGCGTGGCATGCGGGCTTTGTTCGTGCTCGCCGGAAATATTTAACGCGGACATTCTCTGCACATTTTCTTAACCATCTGTTATTCTCTTGTGTTTTGATTGATTGTGTGGGCCAACGTTTTGTCGTTTCCCTTGTCCGCGTTTGTGTCTGGGTATCGTTGTGTCTCTGAGAGTTTGTCTTTTCTTGTTGCTCTTGCCTTTTCTTCAGTGGATGCTTTTGTTGTGCATGTTCGCGTTGGGGCGTGGGTTCGTGTGGACTTTCTTTTATGTTGGTGTTGTGTAGCTCAGACCTACCTATTTGATTTGTTCTAGTAGCTTGCTTTTCTTCCTTTGATGTCTTTTTGTTTATGTTTTGGGGGCTGGTGATTTTGGGTTCGGAATGCCAATGGGTGGCTCCGGTATTGGCAATGTAATTACTATTTCTTTGTTCTTTGTTTTCTTTTCTTCTTTGGCTGACATCGGAGCCACCAGCCTTGCATTGGTAGGGAGCATTTAAGGAGGGAGGGACCTGTGCGGGGAAACCCCAATGGATTTCTTGCTGACCATTTTGTGGTGTTCACCCGCGACGCTCACGGCGCGCCGGACGACCACCACCGCGGGTTCGAGCACTCCGAGCCGCCGCGCGCGCCGGGCACCGCGCGTCCGCGCCTACTCCAGCCCGCTCCGTGTGCCGACGCGCAGCTGCGCGCGTACGCGCCCCGCCGGCCCCACAGCTTAGGGGAAGGCGAGACCGCGCGCGCGCAGCAAGGGAGACCCTAGGCAAAGCTCTCGAGAAGCCAGAAAGTACACTTATTAGGGTTGGATTCAATACAGACACACGTTTTAACATAACACAAGACATAGCCGAATGGTCGCCGGTGGCCGCTAACGGCGCACCGCGACAGGGAGAGAAACAAAGAACAAAGAAATCCCCCCCAGCAGTAAGAATTTGCCTATCCTTCGGTCAGCGCCTGCCATCGTGCGCCCCACAGCAGAGAAAAGGGAAATAGAGAGAAACGACAGACGCACAGACGGGGGCACGATCGGCAGACGCTGCCTCAGGACATCGAGACGACGGAAGAGTGCGCGCACGCCCGCCGAGGCCGGGACCCCGACGAGCCGGAGTAACCATCGGCTGGCGGCGGACAAAGGGGGCCGCCGCCGGCAGAGAAGGAACACGTACGCACCTTCCGACGCCCCGATGTGGTCTCCCCGGGACCCGTCTTGCGCGCCCTTACCCGGAGTGCACGCAAGCCGGGCCCGAATCCCGCCAAAATGTCGGCCAATGGGAAAAGCCTGTTGACCTTCGCGTGGGCGGGGTGACAGACGAGCGACAGTGTTTTATGACCCGCTGCCACCCCGTCCAGGCAAGGAGGAGAGGGACACGGAGCCCCCGGCAACACAACGCAGCGGCTTTACACAACCACCGAGAGAACCGGAAACCCCTGCATTGCCTGCGCGAAGTCAAATTGAAGAGTGTGGTGCTGACGGTGCGCGCTGTGCCGCGAAATTGAGAAACAAAGTATGGCACTTCCGAACTAGAGAAAAGAGGGCAGCCAAATAAGAGAGCTCCACAATACCTTCCCGTCCTGAGTGTATAGTTTTATCAGCCGAACGAAGGAAGCGCTGAACCAGCCTAGGTTGAACCCTTCTGACTGCTGAACGGCGATCTGCGAGCTATTCACACTGGCGATAGCACTGGGAATTTGATCTCACCATGCAAATATCTCCTTGGCATTTACTTTGAAGCTGAGGTCACGGCAAAGCTGACCCAGCCCTTCAACCAGCCAACACAGTAATTGCGAGAGCAACTTTGTGGACAATGCCGGCAGCAGAGATCTAGGCAATTCCGATGAATGCTTCGCGTCCGACTGAGCTCTGGGAGCTGCAGGCCGGTGGCGATGAACCGCAGCGCGCAATATTCCTCCCTCTGCGTGGAATGCCCACTCGTACGCTTGCACACGAGTCTCCTCCATTTGATAGCGTAGTATGCAAAAGGTCTACTTAGAAAGCCAGCAAGCGTGGTGCAACTCATTATCCGTCACTTCTTCGAAAGCGTATCGCATTACCAGCCGTGGTCGACACCGAAAGAGCAACGCCAAGCAGACGACGAAGGCAAGTAATAGCCTCCGAAGCAACCAACGCACGCGCGCGCGACGCCCGCGTGTCTCCGGGAACGCGCGACGGGCGCGCGCGGCCAGGGTCACAAGCCAACATCCAAGCCACAGCAACGGAACCCAAAGCGGACTACCCCTTCGACGGTTCCTACGACCGGTTCGCTTTGAAGATGATTGACAGATGCGTGACGTACTCGAAAATTGCGATACCGCCCCGCTGCCTCCGACGACCTGTGACGTAATCGAAATTTTGGCCAATCAGGTGAGGCCAAAGGAACGGTTCCCCAACCGAACCGTTATAAGATTCGGCCCCAGGGTCGTACATTGCAACGAGCGTCAATGTTGGCGTCATAAAATAAAGAGCCAGCTTATCGTCGCGTGCTTTCCCTTCGCTAGCCACCAAATTAAGTCCCGCTTTCGCGCTGCTGTCGGGCTCTTTCTTGGCTCTGTTTCTGGCCGCGCGTTTGAGTTTTGCGCTGAGAAGCCGTAGCGCCTTCTGCGGACGCCGTTTTACTCACCGACGGAGCAACGTCACTATGAGGCCATGACGTCACCACCCCCTCGATCAGAGGGCGGGGAAATTGAACTGCGCTACATGTATGCGGACGCTTCAGAACGCATTTTCTCTTAAAATAAGTATCTTCTGCGCGAGAAACAAGCGTTTCAAGGTTTCTGGGATGGTATGTCAACACTCCATGTTGACTTAATATTAACCTTTCGTGTCCCTTTATGCTTTAACAACTCATCGTATAGTCGTACCCATAAGCCACGACTTCCCCTCCCCTCCCCGGCGATGCCGAAGCCTCCCCCCCTCCCCCTCCATAAAGTGTCATTATCAGAGTTCTGTTACCCACATCATTTGAGGTTTCTTTGGAGTTGCCTCTACCTTTTCACTTAAAATTTTATTCTGGCTAAAGGCTTTGTCGGTGCGGACGTGCACAACATTTAGTTAATACTTTCACTTTATTTCTCAACATCCTTACAATAAGCGGACGAGCGCATTAGAAGCACAAGCGGTGGGTACCTCATACGTGTTTTCTTATCTGCAACATTTTTTTTTGTTTCCAGTATTAACACCATCTACAAACACAATATATTTAAGTATATACACAGGACCAAGTTTATTGTATTTGTTCAAGGGAAGAGATAGCCAAATAACAACAATTTCTAACGGTATGGACAGCCTATGCCTAGAGAATGAATATAATTGCTGTACAGGTATGTTCACCTCGCTTCGAATCGCTTTGCGTGCTTTTTAGTGGCACGAGCATCGAGTGACGCTCTCGCTTCTTGCGCAGCACTACCAGTTCACCTCCACAGACGACCGGGGAGGAAATTCAAGATAACTCAGAAAAAAAAGAAAAGAATACTACAGTACAAGATTCACGGGTATCATTATAGGTATGATATCAGAGCGTAAGTTTAGTTGCAAGTTAAGTTACTAAAATGTCTGGAATAATTAGAATTAACTAGGAATCACTGAGACGACTGGGTACGAAATTCAGAATAATTAAGAAAAAATATAAAAAGATACTACAGTACAAAATTCATCGGTTTCATCATAGATATGATATCGGAGCATTAGTTTAGTTACAAGTTGAGTTATTGAAGTGTCTGGAATAATTAGAATACATTAGAAATCACTGAGACGACCGGGGACGAAATTTAAGATAAATCAGAAAAAATATAAAGATAATACAGCACAAAATTCATGGATTTCATCATACACATGATATCAGAGCATAAGCTTAGTTGCAAGTTGAGTTACTAAAGTGTTTGCAATCAATGGAATTAATTAGAACTCACTGAGGCGACCCGGGATGAAATTCAATATAAATAAAAAAAATGTATTGTACAAAATTCATGGGTTTCATCATAGATAAAATATCAGCGAATAATTTTAGTTATAAGTTGAGTTACTGAAGTGTCTGGAAAAATTTTAAGCAACTTAGGCAATTGAGGCAATTTTAGGCGATTTTTAAAGCAATCTGGTCAGCGAAAGAAAACAATAAAAGAAAAGATAGGCGGTGCACAAATAGCGTGCAAAGGTGGACAATGTACCGTGAGTCCCAGCTAACGTTAGCCAAGCTGTTTTTATACAAAGATTTTAAAACATAGGGTGCAGGGTACAATTATAAGACCTACGGTGCTCGATCATTACAGAACTGACGACCGAGTGCCGTAGTTGTTAAAATTGTATTTTGCACCGCGTTTTCTAAATCATTTTTTTTTCGTTGAACAGCTAGGGTGACGTTAGCTCGGACACCCTGTAGAGAGACAAACAGGCGTATGCGGGATTCGGTAGTCGGGGTCACACGCGTGTGCGATGCGCAGCGTCTCAGCTCCAGCGTGCGACGTTGCGGATGCTGTCCGGCTGTGCTCAGGCGGCCGCTGCGCAGGGAAGCGGCACCAGGCTCAGAAGCTGCTCGTAATGCGTGTCTGCTACACTGCTCAGTGCCATTCGGCACGCTTTGCAAGGTTTTCTTTTTTTTTTCCCTCTGACTTTGAACACATTAGAGAGTTTTAGATTAGCGGACGCAAGCGGCTTGCGCACGCAAGAATTAGGGGCGACGGTATTGCGCATGCGCAAGCCCCTTGCGTCCGCTAATCTAATGCTATCTATTAGGACGCGGAGCACGTCCACATCTTGCATGATGCCAGGGTTCATACTCTGCGCTAACCCTGGCATCATACAAGATGTGGACGTGCTCAGCGAGGTGCGCTGCAGTGACCATAGGATGGTAAGAACTCGAATTAACCTAGACCTGGGGAGGGAATGGAAGAAACTGGTACATAAGAAGTCGATCAATGAGTTAGCGGTAAGAGGGAAAATAGAGAAATTCCAGATGAAGCTACAGAACAGGTATTCGGCTTTAACTCAGGAAGAGGACCTTAGTGTTGAACCAATGAACGACAATCTTATGGGCATCATTAAGGAGTGTGCAATAGAAGTCGATGGTAACTCCGTCAAACACGATACCAGTAAGCTATCGCAGGAGACGAAAGATCTGATCAAGAAACGCCAATGTATGAAAGCCTCTAACCCTACAGCTAGAATAGAACTGGCAGAACTTTCGAATTTAATCAACAAGCGCAAGACAGGTGTCATGAGGAAGTATAATATCGACAGAATTGAACATGCTCTCAGGAACGGAGGATGCCTAAAAGCAGTGATGAAGAAACTAGGAATTGGCAAGAATCAGATGTATGCGTTAAGATAGAAAGCCGGCAATATCATTACTAATATGGATGAGATAGTTCAGGTGGCTGAGGAGTTCTATAGAGATTTATACAGCACCAGTGGCACCCACGAAGATAATGTCAGAGAGACTAGTCTAGAGGAATTCGAAATCCCACAGGTAACGCCGGAAGAAGTAAAGAAAGCCTTGGGAGATATGCAAAGGGGGAAAGCAGCTGGGGAGGATCAGGTAACAGCAGATTTGTTGAAGGACGGTGGGCAGATTGTTCTAGAGAAACTGGCCACCCTGTATACGCAATGCCTCATGACCTCGAGCGTACCGGAATCTTGGAAGAAAGCTAACATAATCCTAATCCATAAGAAAAGGGACGCCAAAGACTTGAAGAATTATAGACCGATCAGCTTACTGTCAGTTGCCTACAAACTATTTACTAAGGTAATCGCAAATAGAATCAGGAACACCTTAGACCTCTGTCAACCAAAGGACCAGGCAGGATTCCGTAAAGGCTACTCAGCAATAGACCATATTCACACTATCAATCAGGTGATAGAGAAATGTGCGGAATATAACCAACTCTTATATATAGCTTTCATTGATTACGAGAAAGCGTTTGATTCTGTCGAAACCTCAGCAGTCATGGATGCATTACGGAATCAGGGTGTAGACGAGCCGTATGTAAAAATACTGAAAGATATCTATAGCGGCTCCACAGCCACTGTAGTCCTCCATAAAGAAAGCAACAAAATCCCAATAAAGAAAGGCGTTAGGCAGGGAGATATGATCTCTCCAATGCTATTCACAGCATGTTTACAGGAGGTATTCAGAGACCTGGATTGGGAAGAATTGGGGGTAAAAGTTAATGGAGAATACCTTAGTAACTTACGATTCGCTGATGATATTGCCTTATTTAGTAACTCAGGGGACCAATTGCAATGCATGCTCACTGACATGGAGAGGCAAAGCAGAAGAGTGGGTCTAAAAATTATTCTGCAGAAAACTAAAGTAATGTTGAACAGTCTCGGAAGAGAACAGCAATTTACAATAGGTAGCGGGGCACTGGAAGTGGTAAGAGAATACATCTACTTAGGGCAGGTAGTGACGGCGGATCCGGATCATGAGACTGAAATAATCAGAAGAATTAGAATGGGCTGGAGTACGTTTGGCAGGCATTCTCAGATCATGAACAGCAGGTTGCCATTATCTCTTAAGAGAAACTCCAGATGGCCTCTACCAATTCAAGGTTATGCCGTTCGGTTTATGCAATGCCCCCGCCACGTTCGAATGGATGATGGACTCGCTGCTTCAATGTTTCAAATGGTCCACTTGCCTTTGTTACCTCGGCGACGTCCTTGTGTTTTCTCCGACATTTGAGACGCACCTTGAGCGCGTCGCAGCTATCCTTGACGTCTTCCGCAAGGCTGGGCTCCAATTCAACTCATCGAAGTGCCACTTCGGACGCCGACAGATTACAGTGCTAGGCCATCTCGTCAATGCTTCCGGAGTATACAACCCGACCCGGAGAATGTTCGAGCAGTAACAGCTTTTCCTGTACCTCAGTCTTTAAACGACGTCCGGAGTTTTGTGGGGCTCTGTTCTTATTTCTGACGGTTCGTGAAAGATTTCGCAGCCATCGCTCGACCACTCACTGAACTTCTGAAGAAATACGTGCATTTACGAGGGGTTCACCTCAGGCTGCCGCATTTTCACACCTTATCACGATTCTCACCAATCCACCGGTTTTGGTCCACTTTGACCCGTCCGCACCTACAGGGGTCCGAACCGATGCCAGTAGTTATGGGATAGGCACCGTCTCTCATAGGCACTCCCCTCTCATTATTGGAGGGGACTTTAATGCTCCCTATCATACATGGGGATACGCTTGGAACACAAAGAAGGGAGAGGAGCTATGGAGTCTTGCCATGGATCTGGGATTATGCTTGATTACTGATCCTGCGTATCCCACCCGTTGTGGCACTTCCACAAGCAGGGACTCCACGCCAGATCTTACTTTTGTGAACAATTCAAGAGGAGCCAATTGGGAAAATTCAAACTTGGATCTCGGAAGCGATCATTACATCATACACATAACCATACGCATACCGAGACAGGAAACAAGAATCTTCAAATTCACTGATTGGGATCACTTCAGAAAAATTAGGGCGAACAGAGGGACAGTGGGGCCTCCACATGCCGAGCAGGAGCCCCTTCAGACATGGGTCATCCAGCTCAGAGAGGACGTCAAGGAGGCCACTAAAGAAATCAGGACAGAGGAAAATATTGAAGCTATGGACAGCAGGCTGGCGCATCTGATTGAGGCCAAACAGGCTATATTACAGAGATGGAAAACGCAGAGACTTAACAGAAGGCTAAGAAAAAAAATAGCGCAATTAAACAGAGAAATTGATGATCATTCGAAGACCCTCGTGAAGCAACAGTGGGATGAGATCTGTAATTCGGCTGATGGTAGACTCAAACATGGAGGTAGCTGGAACCTCCTCAAGCACTTGCTCAACGAGAATGAAACAAGGACAAGCAAGAGAACAGCTATAGCTAAGTTGGTTCATCAGGAAAGCCAAGATAAAACAGAGAGGGATATCATGGATAGTCTCGCAGCCAAATATCTCCCACTTAAACAACCAAACGAAGGAGAGGAGAGCCCCGAGTATACGGGAGGCATATGTGAAGAACTTGACCGGGACTTCACTGAGAGTGAAGTGAGGGCCGCTCTTCATAGTCTTAATGGTAGATCGGCGGCTGGACCTGACGGAATAACTAACAAGATGTTAAGAAATCTAGATGATGCATCAATCTATTATCTAACTGAACACTTCAATGAATGTTGGAGAAAAGGGGTATACTCAGAGGAATGGAGGGTGGCCAATACTATCCTCATACCAAAGCCAGGCAAAAAACTCACTCTAGACAACCTCCGTCCTATTTCCTTAACGTCATGTCTAGGCAAAGCTATGGAACATGTCATCCTAAATCGACTCACGAAATACGTTGAGCAGAACGAGATCCTCCCATACAACTTGATCGGCTTTCGTCCAGGGCTGTCAACTCAGGATGCTATGCTGCTGATCAAACATCAACTTATACAGGCTAGCCCAGCGCATACGAAAGCTCTTTTGGGATTGGATGTGGAAAAAGCTTTTGATCGTATAAAGCATAAGGCAATACTTGACGTTCTCTCGGAGATGGGTTTGGGTAAGAGACTTTTTAACATGATTAAGGACTTTCTTAGAAATAGAACTGCACAACTCATGCTGGGTGAGCTTAAATCAGAAGCTAAGAATTTGGGAAATAGGGGCACTCCACAAGGGGCTGTACTCTCACCCATGCTATTCAATTTAGCAATGTCCAAGGTTGCAAGAAATCTGGAGAAAATTGAGGGTATACGTTATGTGATATATGCCGACGACATAACCATATGGAGTGCCAAGGGCAATATAGGACAGACAGAGAACAGATTACAAAAAAGTTTATACGTTGTAGAGAACACACTGAAAGCCATGGGGTTGAAATGCTCGGCAGCCAAATCAGAACTCTTAGTCATTAAACATTGCAGAAAAGGTCGTAAACCAAGAGGTTACATTCCGGAAGATGAGCCAAGAGTGTGCTTATATACTCATGAAGGATCCGCAATCAGGCTAGTTGAAAAAATCAAGGTTCTTGGGTATCACATAGACGGAAACAATACTAACTACAGAACAATACAACATATCTCGAATAAAACAGATGAGGTCATTAGGTTACTAAGGAGAATTACCAATAGACACAGAGGCCTGGGAGAAGACAGCGCTTTAAGGATAATACATGCCTTTGCTCTCTGTCACTTCACTTATGTAGCTGGATTATTCAAATGGAAGCAGGCAGAACTTAACAAACTTAATGTGATGCTCAGGAAGCTCGTTAAAGTAGCCCTAGGTATACCCAGTAACGCTGCAACCGACAAACTCATGAGTCTAGGGGTGCACAATACAATGCAAGAAATTGCGGAGGCCCAACAGCTAGCGCAACACGAAAGATTGACAAAGTCACGAGCTGGCAGGAACATATTACAGGCAATAGGTGCAGAACTGAATACATCGAGGAGTCCAATAGAGGCTGAAGTAGAATTAATGACTGAAGTTAGGAGCAAGATCAGAACCAACCCTCTCCCCAGAAACATGCATCCAGAATATAATGTCGAAAGGAGAAAGGCAAGAGCTAAAGCACTCTTGAAGGAAATAGAGCAGCAGAACCAACTGGCAGCTATAGTTGATGCCGCCTGGGTGAACGGTAAAGAAGCCTATACGGCCATTGTCTCAAATTATCAAGGGAAGGTGCAAGACGCTCTCACAATTTTTACCAAGGACCCCACGGTGGCGGAACAAGCGGCAATTGCTCTAGCCATTAGGAGTAATAAGTGGGCCTTCATTTACAGTGATTCGAAAACCGCTGTAAAGTGTTTTGATAAAGGCTACGTAGCTGGAGTTGCAGCTAAACTTTTTGAAAACATTGTGATTATGACAACTGAAATCCGATGGTTTCCTGCGCATATGGGGAAAGTGGACGAGACTCGGGTAAACCTCAATGAGGTTGCTCATGACTTGGCACGAGGACTTGCTAACCGTGACAGTCACAACCGAGCCGTTCACCATCAAGCGAAGGAATCCAGAGATCATTTATTAACATACAATGATGTTACCAAACATTACTATTTAGGACGCAGACAATTCCCATTGCCACATTCAAAACTGAACAGGGCTCAGGCAGTCTCACTGCGCTTATTGCAAACGGGTACATATCCCACACCGTACACCATTAATAAAATATATCCAGAGAGGGAGATTAAGATGGAATGCAATGATTGTAATGGCATCATTGGAATCAGACATATGCTGGCGGGGTGTCCCGCGACTCTCCCCAACCTCGTTGAAGAATGGACACAGTGGGAGAAAAGGATTCAAAGCCCATTGTTTCAGGACCAACTAAGGGCAGTCCAGAGGGCCCATGATGTCGCTGAAAGGCTTGGCCTGACAGTGCCAACGTGGGAGCGGCCCGCCTTGGCTTGAGAAGTCGAGCCTCCGGACCTCAGTACAATAAAAGTTTTCACACACACACACCGTCTTATCGCAACACCAACACGGACGCGACCGTGTTATAGCCTACGCTAGCCGGCTACTGACAACTGCAGAGCGCAACTATTCGATTGTCTTGCTCTTTGCGGAATATATTTTAACTGTCTATTGTTGACACAAAGAAATATACCGCGTTTTTTTAGAATTAATTCTGATATACGTATACAGTCAAGTGAAACATGAGTTCCGACCAAGGGCCCGTGTTGAAAGCAGCCCCAAACCACACGGCTACATTGACACATGAAATATTGGTTCGTTAAGGCGAAGGCCTGAACTATACTCGTAGCAATGGCTCATAACCGAAAAAAAAGCGGCGTCCAGTCTAGTGATACAAAGTAGAAGAGTGATATAAAAACTGTAGATGAATGGTACAAAAAATACGAGCAGCAATGGCTCATTCCAGAAAAAATTGACATAATCAGGAATGGCTCATACCCCCGTAAGCAAGCAAAGATACAATGGCTGAATATGGATGAAGAAATAAGAGAAAAAAAAGAACGAAGGAAAGAAAGAAGGACCCAATGAATGAAAGAGAGAACAAATAAAGAAACAAAGAGCGAAAGCAAAAAAATCATGAGCCATTCCACTCTGTGAAGGTGGTTGGCAAGCGAGGCTGTTTAGCACATGACACGGTGGCGACACATAATTGTTAACAAAGGTGCGAACTCATTTATTGTCTTGATGGGTTGTTATTATTTCACCTGCAAGTGCGATCACATTCTTTGATAATGTCAAATCAATGCACGTACGCCGTTGGGTGATCGGTTGGGCCCGATTGGTGCAGCATCGGAAGGGATATGTGTGCCACACGGAACGCGTAAACCGCTCCCTTTTCAATACCGACACATACACATGGCAGTCGCCGACAACAAGAGATGTAGTGTCATCGCTGCTAATTCACGCAGAGTAGCCACGAACCTTACAGGACTATGAGTCATTGCATATTTTGCTTGCTTACGGGGGTATGTGCCATTGCCCACGGGCGTATGAGCCATTGATGATGACGTTCTTTGACATGCCGTTTTGTGTGTTCTATGCGTGAGTAGAAAGAATTTAAGCACTGCCCGCTTCACTTTGGTGAGTGCTTGTAGCCTCTGCCTTACGGGGGCACGAGGCATTGCATTTTTTGCTTGCTTACGGGAGCATGAATGCTTACGAAGGTTTGAGGCTTGTAGCGCAGCTCAGAAAGAGCAAAAAAGGAAGGAGGTAGGGGTAATCAAAGGGAACGGAAAGCAGAGTGAGCGCTAGTTTGGGCGAGTTGGTATGTCGTGACTGTTTTAGGCTTGTAGCGCAGCTCAGAAAGAGCAAAAAAGGAAGGAGGTAGGGGTAATCAAAGGTAACGGAAAACAGAGTGAGCGCTATTTCCGTTCCCTTTGATTACCCCTACCTCCTTCCTTTTTTGCTCTTTCTGAGCTGCGCTACAAGCCTAAAACAGTCATGGCATACGAACTCGGCCAAACTGCCACGCTTACGGAGGTATAATCCATTGATGATGATAGTTTTTGTTCGCGGAGAACAAAAGGCACGGAACTCTAGCCATTTACAGCTTTGCTATTAAAGCATATCAGTGCGCGCCGCTATCGTGGTGCTTCGAGCGTTACTTCTTTTTGAGAGGACAAATGCACAATACATGGAGTTAGATTCGCGACTCACAATTTTGAAACTGTCTTTGTTCTTCACTATCACTTCTACGTGACAATAAGGACATGTTACTTTTTCGTTGAGCGAATACTGGTAAATAGACCATAGACTTTTACTCCGCTTGCATTTACTCTTCTGACACAATATTTTGTAAATCACAACCTAATTTTTCCTCTAACAGATTGCAGAGAGGAACATGGATATTAGCAGGATGTCTCAAGAGAAAAGAAGATTTTATTGCTTATTATTCAGGTTTCATTGGACGGCAAAAAAGGGAAATTGAACAAAAAATATCCTTAGCATATCCTTATATTCATTTGAGTTCCTGCTTTGCACGCTGATACCGACCGGAGGAAAAACGAGGGAAAGATAAGCAAAAGTAAAAGATAAGAATAGTGAAGGCATAGCCAGAGTGAACGAACTCCAAGAGCAATGACCGCTAACCCTCGCAAGCGTTCATATACAGTCTGCAGTTGTTTTCGAGAAGCACAGCTGGTTTTTGGGGCCTTGAGCATCTATTAGTACTTAGGACAAGTTCCCGAGACATTTTCCTCGGAGCGGTCTGCCATCCAAGCTGCTAATACTGAGCTCCTGGAGCCGAGCACGGAGCGTCAGGCGTTGTGTCCAGCCTCCGTAGATCTAACAAGACCCGTCGGTCTAAAACGACAAGATGGTTACTAATGCACTTTGATGGCTTGGATATGTTTGTCAGGAGACCCGAGACAGCACGCTGTCTTCTAACGTCTTATTATGCGGGCGTTTCCGTACAGTAAATTCAGTTCTGAAGGGACACGCGCCGTAAAATGCGGTAGTGTTGCTTACGTTTAACATATGTAACGTATCTCTCCTACGCATGTAAGCCAAGATACGCTATTCAAAACTGCCGGTTCCGAATAGCCGCTGAACCCATGTTCTTAGTATTCCCACAATCGCAAGAGACAAAAGTATGACTTGTTCTCTAAGTTGTAAGTTGTCATGACAACGGAGTAGTAATTCACAGCGCCTGGCGCTAGGAAATAGGCAGCGTGGTATGGCCGATGACGAAATAATTTCCAAGAATGGTATTCAGGAAGCGTTTATTACCATGAACTGCGGGCGCCTATACCACTCCAAAGGACCGATGCTGGGCGGTGACTGCCAATCGTTTGCTCGCCACATGACACATCTACACTGGAATTCACTGGTTTCACCAATGCCTTCTTGTATTCTCTAGACCCTGATTTGGGACCGCCTGCCACCAAGACTCTTCTCTTTTTTCTCTCTTGATGTCCTTCGCCCCTTTCGCATTGCGCTTCTCCCGGTACTCGGTACTCCATTTTCTTTATAAATGAATTCAGTCATTCATTCATTCCTTTATTGCTGCAGAAAATAGCGCCTCTTCATCTCCGTAATCCCCCTCTCTCTCTCACATGGACTCTGTGTACATTTCTGGCAATGCAGCGACAAACCTAGACCTTAAGTTTAGCACAGAGAAATTGGGAATTATGATGTTTAATGAAAAGACGAATCATTACATTGTGTCAATTGAACATCAAGTCATTCCCATAGTCAAACAATGTAAATACCTATGCGTATATACAGGGTGTCCCACGTACCTTGAGCCAAACATTAAAACTATGAATGCAACGCAGCTGGACAAAACAAAGGTAGTGTTGTTTGGCATCGTAAATATTTCTATTTTCATTAAAGATCATAATTCCCGATTTCTCTGTGCTAAACTTAAAGACTAGGTTTGTCGCTACGTTGCCACAAATATTCTCAAGTGTCTAAATCACATGCATTGTCCGCTAGTGGCAGAATGCCGTCATCATACATCAGTCCGGGGACCTTCTCTTGCGCGATTTGTCAATTACTCATGCAAGATAAATGAGACCCTAATTCACTGTTTTCCAGTCGCCCAGCCCCCTGCTTCGCACCTGCTTTATCAGAAGCCTACTGCACTATCAATATACAGGCGGTATTTTTTAACGGCACCAAATTTTAAGAAATAGACCAATATAAATTTAAAAAAAATATGGGGTTTTACGTGCCGAAACCACTTTCTGATTATGAGGCACGCCGTAGTGGAGGACTCCGGAAATTTTGACCACCTGGGGTTCTTTAACGTGCACCTAAATCTAAGTACACGGGTGTTTTCGCATTTCGCCTCCATCGAAATGCGGCTGCCGTGGCCAATATAAATCTTCCTGACATTATTATTTTTATTCCAGTGTTCAGATGGTAGCCTACGGATACGGAGCAAGTTGAGCAGTTGTGTGCGTAATTCACGAAGGAACGCTAGTTATCTTTTCAAATAAATATCTTGGGTGGCTAAAGCAAATGAGTAGTTTGGAACCTGTCTTCGAGACTGTGTAGTTGAGCGAAATATGATTATTAAACATGCTCCTGTAAGAGCTAAGAACAAATATTTCACAATAAGGCGTAATTGACGCGGAAGAAGATCATGGGTAACGTCGACCTAACCGCTTCCAGCCTTATGACGACTGTCAATTTTTATTCACACTGTTTTTCTTAAGGCAAGCCGTTTAAAGTTAAAATGTCAATGTAACAACGAACGTGCGCTGCCGGAAGCTTGCGTGGTCACAGAAACGATGCATGATTGTATGATAGTGCAGATATAGCGCGTCATTGCTCTCAAGACATCGCGCTGCCGCCGACGGCAGTAAGATAACGAAGCTGAACCGCTTGGCAGCTTATTACGGAGCCGTGCCACCCAAGGGTGGCAATACTGATGTCACAGGCGCTTTCTTTTTTTTTATCGGTTTCGCTTTCAGAAAGAGATAACGCTGGAAATGCAGTGTCATTCGTTATTCTCTCGTAGATTTAAGTATTGGTTTTAATGGTGTCCACATCACGTTTGTTTCCAAGAGCAGGTGTAAGCAGGAAAATGTTCGTTCACACCCGCAAACATACAAACATCCGCGCACGCACACACACACTCTTCCTCACACGCACGCACACACTCTCTCCACCGCACGCACAGATATCCATGCGCACACAAACACACACACACACTTTTGTCTGCAGGCATGCCTGCTGAAACACGAACACGCGTGGTCGCACACGTGCACATTCGCACGCCGCCATGTATGCACCGCAGGTCTGCAAACGCACACACACATGCACCAACACGCACGCACACGCTCACGCACGCGGAGATGCAGGCATGCACACACGCAGCTCACGCTCACGCACACATACATGCATATGCAAAAACAGTCACTAGCGCGCACGCACTCTCTCTCTTGCATGCGCACACACACACGCACACACACACACACACACACACTCTCTCTCTCCCTCGCGCACACAAACGCACTCTCCCTCACACACACGTACTTTCTCTCTATCCGTCGTACGTGTGCGCACACACACGCACACAAACGCACGCACAGACACCCACGCGCGCGCACATACACACATGCACGGAGTCACGGACAGACATCCATGCGCCCACAAGCATGCACACATTTGTTCGCAATCGTGTGAGCTGAAACTTGAAAACACATGTTCGCACGCGTACACGTTCACACGCGCTCACGCATGCGTCGCAAGCAAGCGCACACGCCGCGAACGCTCACACACGCATGCACGCAATCGCACGCATTCAAACGCCAATACAGAGGCACACGCCCGCACACACATACACCGAGCGCACACGCCCATGCAACCATGCCCAACGCTCAAGACATCCACACGCATAACCACTCTCAACAATCTCGGCTGCCTGTCAAAAACCTGCGCGTGCTAACAGACTCCACAACACTCCGTCTACCATTACCATCTCAACGCCAACTGTAATAAATCGCTTTATGGTTTAAATTTGGCGCTTCTTCAATTCGATGTGCCCTCTACCAGGAGGGTGCAAAACGATTTCCTCCTGTCATGGGGCTTCACCACCCCTGTGCTTTAACTGCTTTAACGCATCACCAATGTTCTGACTGAGTGCCAAAATGCATGCGTTTAGAAGGGACTACCCTCTTGTTGTAGTCAGTTGAAACATTTTGACTCTCGGCCGATATTCTGAAATATCATTCTGAGGAGGAGGAGGAGGAGGAGGAGGAGGAGGAGGAAATAACTTTAATGTGTCCTGAGGAACCCCTCCCCACCCACTCTTGGTTTAGTGGGCGGCAGGGGTCGCGGGCCGCACCCACGTTGGGACGGGAAGCCCGTGAGCCTCCGCCCTTTCGTGAGCCCTCTGGACGGCCCGGAGCTGGGTCTGGTGGTCGTCGCTTTGCAGGGCGCCCACCCAGTCTTCTTCTTTAGTGAACACGGTGCCGCTTAACGCGGAGCATTGACAAAGCATGTGCGCTAGCGAGCAGTAAGATTCGCCACAATCCGGACATTGCGGCTCTACTTCTGGTGAATAACGGCTCAGTCTGCCTCTCGAGGGGAACGACCCTGTCTGAAGCATTCTGAATATCGATGACTGTGGTCTAGTGAGTTTAGCGTGGGGGAGTGGGAAGGTCCTCCTCGACAGCTGATAGTGTGTTGTGATTTCGTTGAAGGTGAGCAGCGGGTCTCGGTGCTCCCCTCCCTCCCCGCCACCTCGCTCGCCACGATCGCCGCGGTGCGTGAGTCCTCGCGCGCGTCCGTGCGCCAGCTCGTTGGCGTTGGGAAATTCGGGGTGCACGTCGGCCCCCATGTGGGCTGGAAACCATTTGACGAGGTGCTGACCCGCGGCTCCCTCGCTGCCGAGGACGGCCGCCGCTTCCCGGGATATCGAGCCCGAGGCGAATGCTCTTGCCGCCGATCGCGAATCTGTGTAGACGTAAGGACGTTCGGGGTCTCTCATTGCCATGGCTATTGCCACCTGTTCGGCCACTTCGGACGCCCACCATGGTTGCTTAGTGGCTATAGTGTTGGGCTGCTAAGCACGAGTCCCAGCCACGGCGGCTGCATTTTGATGGGGGCGAAACGCGAAAACACCCGTGTACTTAGATTTTGGTGCATGTTAAAAAACCCCAGGTGCTCTAAATTTCCGGAGTCCCCCATTACGTCGTACCGCATAATCAGAAAGTAGTTTTGGCACGTAAAACACCATAATTAAATTTTTTCTCCCACTTTTGCACTTGTATTCGTTTTCGCGGGTTTCCGTTTGTACTCCTGCAGATCACGAGCACGTATTCACAACTGCTAAATTGCAACTACAAGTGCAGCGGCAAAAGGAACTTCAATAGCTTCCCCGCACGAAGTGTACAATGTCTAACTGATCGCAGACGCATACACTATAGCTTAAAGGAACCGGCGTATAAGCGCTTTCCAACCATAGGGCAAGGCCGCCTATTTTCTTCTTGGTGGTTTTGGTGAGTGTAAGGACGCTTATTCTGCAGCCCATATGGGAGCGCGGGGCAGCGTACTGGGGATGGGGATGGGGGATGAAAGGTGAGGGGATAGAGGGGGAAAGGGAGAGTAGGTGTTAGGCCGCATACGACAGCATCCACGGGCGATGACGGGCGTGCGAGGCAGAGGCCCATGGGAGGCCGATGACTAGTGGCGATCTAGGAGGCCATTTGTATACACACATTCAAGAAGACTTGCCTATGCTGGAAGGTGGTAGTGTGCCGGGAAGAGCAGGTGTGTGTCTGTGGTAGCCGGGAGTCCGTACCGTCATTACGTGGAAGAGACTTGAGCGCACTCCTGGGCCAATGCAGGACAGGTGCAGAGTAGGTGCTACAGGGTCTCGGCGTCGCCACACCTTCTGCAGGCCAGCGAGGCGTTACGTCCCTTGGCATGTAGCCTGACCGCCGTCCACACAGAGCCCGTGCGCAAAGGCCGCAGTGTGAAATGGTCCCGTCGCGAGAGACCGTTCCCACGGAGGAGTTTTGGAGCTCGGTTGGTAGCTACCCTGCTGTTCGGATGACTGGAAGTGAGCAGCTGTTTGAGTCGCTGTCTGGAGAAGTCCGATGCTGTGACTGCTCTGGTGAGTGGAACGGTTGGGTAGGGAGCAGCGTTGGCAAGGACATTCGCCTCCTTGTTTCCGGCGATCCGTACGTAGAAAGGCAGCCAGTGTAAGGAGATGGCTACCTCCACTGCAGGGATGGCCGAGAATTTTGCTCTCAGGAGGGTCTCAGCGACTCCGTGCTGATGGTGATTGGTGAGTGCCTGGAGAGCCGGTGGCGAGTCACGCAGAACCAGTGACATAGCCAGAAATTTCGTTCGGAGAGGGTGGGGGGGGGGGGGGTGGCTCACGTTCCAGCTCGGCCTGTTCCTTAGAGAATTTTTCGAGGGATCAAACACATAAATGATAACTGTATTTCCATTGCCAAAGATGCTGCAAACGAATCCTTGAGAGCTACGCACTCTCAAGACATGTAAAATATGTATTTTTTCATAAAAGAATATATTCGTATGTCCCAAAAAATTGTGCCAGAAATAACTTATATCAATTCTTTCACCTTTTTTGTCTATTTAAAAGAAAGTAGCACACGAACTTTAGAACTATATCAGTTCAAAACTAGAAAAGGAGTGCATGCCGCTGATATGAAAAACGTGAAGGCCATGAGATAAACAAGTTGAGGACAAATACTTTAATGAAACTTTGTAATTCAAGAACCTTCTTTACTTTGTACATATGCAACGTCCAGGGAAAAATCTCAATGACGCTGTCCTTCGTTCCTATCTATTGTGAAGAAGCAGCTCTCACCGGTAGTGTATTAAGAGTAATTGCACCAAAATTATAGTCGCAACAGATAGCACATATAAAAAGCAGTAGTTCTGCAAAAAGTACATTAGAAATGCGAAGATGCAGCTTGATAAAGGGCAAACAAGTGTCACTGTAAACGAAGTTTACTGCACGTGTACACAAAAGCTCGCAGCAAGATATTTAATTATACGCATAATTCTCCAGTAAATCTACGTATGGAAACAAAAGTCAGTGTATATAATGCATCAAACAAGGCAAATAAACATGTTGTGCAATCACAGATTCACAAATAACAGAATCCTAAGGCCCGCCTACCCCCCCCCCTCCCTCCATTCTCCTCGATGCATCACGCGCGACGGAAAGCGGCGCGCTTCCTCCCCACTTTTCTCCCTTGCGCACACAAGACTGAGCCACCGTCGTCGATCCCCTTCCCTCCTACACTTTCACTCGCACGTACAGCACGCGGCGCGCGGCGACGATGTTTCGCCCTTGAAGTTTGATGAATAAGCGCGAAAAGATGCATTGACCAAGATAACTCAAAATTTAATGCGTATCGGCTCCCCATACGGGAGCCTTGTTCACAATAAAACTCATAACAGAGATACAACGTATTTAAGTACGTTTGAGCGCGTGACGCAAGCAGCGAGTGTACCATGGCCATCGGAAGTGTCCCGTCATGCCTACTTAACGTGTGCAGCGTGGTCTGTATGTGCAAGGATCCTAGATGCAGGCATGACTCAAGCTTCTCTTCCTTGGCCAGGACACGTACACTTGCCCAGTCAATGTTGTGGCCTGTAGCTTCCACATGTTCAGCAAGGCCATTCAAGGTCACGTGTCGTTTCTTGACGTCATACTCATGCTGTTCCACATGTTTCTTGTAGTCACCTCTATCGCCGATTCACTTGTCACCACAGTTCGCACACGTTATGGCGTACACTATAGCAGGGAAATTTTCCTGTGTCAATTCCTCTTTTACGCTTACTAAAACGTTTCTTAGTTTGCAGGTAGCACATGCGCAGTTTTGACGTCATACCTGCGCATGATACGAGTGATTATCTCACTTGTGACAGGGACATACGGAATCGTAGCTCACTTCTTCGGAGACGACGTAGAACGCAACGCTCTCTTTCTGGGAGTGACACTTCTTTCCTTACAGAGGACAAAAAGGACAGAGGGTAGCCACATGTTCTTAAATCTTCACAGATGCTTCCTATGTCGCGCGTGTAGTCCTGTCTTGTGCAAACGGCTTTTGCTCACTGGAACAGCTTAGCAGGAACAAACCTTTTGTGTGAAAGTGTATGTACTGAGTTAAAATGCAGGTACCAACCTGCATGTGGGGGATTCCTGTAGACGTTAAAAGAAAGGCCAGAGTCACCGCGCTTGACAATAACATCAAGAAACGACAGACAACCATATGCTTTTTGCTCGACAGTAAACTGAACCGCCTCTTCCACGCTGTTACGACGAACAGTGAAGGCAGCGAGAGCATCCTTGTGAATTATGCAGAAGCAATCATCTACATATCCCAGGAAAACCTTTGGAGAAGGGGTAAACGATGCAAATACCCTACGTTCGACGTCCTCCATGACCAGATTCGGAGCAGAAACTAATATAGCTGCTCCCCTATAGCCGTGCCATGCGTTTGCAGATAAAAGTTATGTTGGAAGACGAAGTATCTATTTGACAAACAGAACTTAAGGAGAGGGTACAGGTCTAGAACGTCAATCGGAACCTATCGGGAGGCGACCCGTCAGCCTCGAGGGCAGCAGTCCAAACCTTTACAACCAGTTCTACTGGAACGCTTGTGAATAGTGATTTAACATCAAATGAGACCATGACGTCATCATGAGCAGGAACAACATGCCGTATCTTTTCAATAATGTTGCCAGAATTGCATACGTGAGTGCCGCTTTTCCAGCGAGTGGCGAAATGATCCACTGTAAGAAACCGGAAAGCTTGTGCAAGGGTGACCAAATGTAATCGACAATGTGCCGCATAGGAGCACCTTGCTTCTGTATCTTCGGTAGGCCATAAAACGCAGGAGCTGATCCATTGTGACAAAGTAGTCGGTTTTATATAGAGTGACTTATGCTGGGTCAAGATCAAACGGAAGACATCAGCTAGAAGCTTTTGGAAGTCCATTTGCAGTTTTTCTGTAGGACCACACGTCCGGTGAAAACAGCTATTGGCGTCACTAACCAGTGACAGCATCTCTTTAGTGTAGTCACCATTATCAAGCAAAACAGTTCTGGTTCCTTTGTCAACCGGAAGATTGACGATGACTGCATTGATTCCAAGCCGGTCGATAGCCTCATGTTCCTCTAGCGACAGCGCGGAGTTTGAACAAGGGCTTTGAAGCCTAAAAAGCACGTTATTAACACGCGTGCGAGCTTCTTCACGTCTAGTGGCATTGACTTGGTTTACAGGCTTTTTAACAGCAATAATCAGCTACTTCGAATCTCGTGTGGGCCCTGTGCTGATGTTTAGATCAAGGCTCAGGAGCAAGAGTTCCGCTTTGTCAGGCTTATAGGAAGAAAGATCGTGTATAGCCTCTCTTGATAAAGTTCGGGACTTACCGTTTCAGGATGGCCGCAGACTTTCCAGCTTGGCATGGGGCACGACGTCGTTATTTCATGTTCTTACGCTTGCTTCACAGTTAGCGTCCTTTATTGAACCAAATTCGGCAGGGAACAGGAACTCTAGTCGGCGACGGGCATTGAAGGTATCATTTTGCACCACACGGACCTTAGCCTTGCACTCCGATGTTCTTGCTTGTAGTAGTAGTCGTTCAGCCCTTGAAATCACGCAGTCTTTTCGCGCTTATTCAACATGTATTTTTGCGACCAGACGGGCTGTCGTCAAACTTTTGATTTAAGCTCTTGGAGTTAATACGGAACATGACGGCGACGGCAGGAATTCGCCTGAAGTGTCCATATAATTGCTATTGCAATAATATAGTAAGAGTATCAGAGTCCCATGGCCCATAACTTTCGGCAAAAAAAGAAGTAACAAAATTGAACTTTCACCATGCGGCAATTCGCTGCGCCGCAACAATATCTTTTTTTCTTTCGTGGGGCGGGGGCACCGAAGTGAAAGAAAACGCAAATGAAAGCATGTTGGCCCCAATCGAATGCCTAATTTAGGCAATTAATGTTGCTACCGAAGGAACATCGAAGGAAACGTGAGACGCTTGGTCCATAGAGAACCGTACGCATACTTCTCGGTATCCTACACCGGCGAGACAAAAGACTTTCCTGAGAGGTTGCAATAACATCGAAGTGAAGGCGATGCCCTCAAGCGAACGCGTTGCAATCCATCGAGTCCCCAGAGTGATGGTGGAGAGCGACGATTTTTTTTTCTAGCTTGCTAGCCAGAAAGCGTCCAACACTCTGGCAGGTCCAGATTCACTCAGCCAGAGAAAAACGAACGCACACCAAAGTACGCCGCGCGGTGGTCGGGGCCATACGAGAAAAACGCGTGCGCTCTGGTTGACTCTGGCAGCCCGGGAGTAGCGTCAACAAGAAAATTGAAGAGGCTGAATGTGTCCTCGCGAATAAAAGTCGAAGTAGAAATAATAAATAAGAACGTAGTTACCTTTACTGGCTTTACTGTCTTGATATCGATGCTTTGGCGCAAGTGAAAAAAATGTTGATATTCTTTTCTGTGACATGACGGTGCAAATGAACCACCCCAACGCTTCGTCTCATAGGACCTCACTGCGGGCTTTGCCAACTTGTATGATAGTGTGTTGATTTAGCTTGTATCGTTGTGTGGTCCGATGTACGACTTTAGAAAAGTCTATGCACCTTTGGTATCAAATGTTTATAAGGACATTAAACCCACAAGATTCCGGAATTGAAAGCACGACTTTGGAAATGTCAATGCACCTTTCGCATCAGAAGTTTATGAAAACCTTATGCCCATTAAGTTCGGAATTGAAATGCATGCGCTGCGTAGATTCCGCGGCCTCCGCGAGATGCCGCGACGAGCCCCCTCGCCATCAAAACGGCCTTCAAACTTTGTGTTCGGATGGAGCTCCTTGCTTTATGTGACTCCAGGTGCATGGGCGCTGCCACGAAATCCCGCTAGAGCTCGCAGTGCTCACGCCGAAATCTCTTTTCGAGCATAAAAAGACATTCTAGACAAAAACCAGAATAATTTCCGGCGCCGGGGTTGTTTTGGTCGGTGCTGCATGTCAACACGAAACAACTTCGGGGGGGGGGGGGGCTGAAGCCCTGTAAGACCCCCCCCCCTCTGGCTACGCCCCTGCTCAGCACTGCCACTGGTTTTCTCGGGAGCTCCTCAGCCAGGAGATCTGCAGCCAGGTGGAGTCCCGCCAGCTCAGCTGCTGTGGAGCTCGCACGAGAAGGTAGTCGGCATTGCCTGCTCCTGCCCTCAGATGCGATGGTACAGGACACCGCTGCGGAGCCGTTGGAGAGCACGCAGCCATTCATGAACACGAGCAGCCTGCCGTCCAGCTCTTCCAAGACAACAGGCTGGTGCTGGCGTCCGGCGCTTTGATGCTACATTCAGGAATAGGTGCACCTCTGGAGGCTGCTCGTGTGACGGAGATGTGACCATCGGCACTGGTCGCTCCACAATCAGCTCCTCGTAACGCTGACAGAGGCCCCCCATGCGAGATAGCAGTTGGCTCCGCATTCGGCAGAGCAGAGCCCCACCATCTGGAGCATGGTGCAGACGGTCAATGTGCCCAAGGGCACGCTGGAGCACGTGCAGCGACAATGGCCATTCGCAGCCTCAGCCGCCAGTGTGGCAGCATTGGGGAGTGCTTGCGGAGACCGAGGATGCTCCTTACTGCACTCCTGTGCAGCCTCTCGAGCTGTTGTTTCCTGGCTGGAGATAGTAGAACTAGTGGCAGGGCATATAGAAGGATGAATGCGGCAGCAGCTTGGTTCATCCACAGCACCCACTTGATGGTGCAGCCCCGGCCACGCTGCTGCATCTTGCTCACTGTGCCCCTGGACTCTTCGGACTTTGGTTCTGACAGTCTTGGCAGCAGGAATCTTGGAGAGCCGATGGTCAATGATTAGGCTCATGTAGGTGACCTCCCCCTTCCATGGGAAGGTGATGTTTGCAATGCGCAGCTGCTTCACGTAGTGGCGTGCTGAGGCCAGCGGATGTACAAGTAGAGCCTCTGTATTTGCCGGGGACACGGAGAGGCCAATGTCACCGAGGAAGGAGATGACCGCTTCCACGCCTTCTGCAGTAAGCCCCGGATGGCAGCGATGCTTTTCATGGGTCCTCATAGCGACAGTGCCACGTCATCTGCATAGATAGCGCAGCAAACTGGGTTGCGGCTGTCAGCGTGTAGTGGCTGGAGGGAAGAGGAAGACGACGCTGTTCGCTCTGTTGTCACCTCAGCTCTGTAATTTTTGCATAGGTTTTGCTATTCATTAAGTGAGTTATTTATATCCTTGGAAGACGGCCGCATCTTTAAGGAGGTACTGTCCCTATGGGAAGGGTACGGCTGCTCCGGCGCCGGCATCTTTAAAGGGACAGCGCCATCAGAAGGAAGCCAGCGTGGCGGAGGCGGCCATGGCCTCGCAAGGTGTGGAGCTGCCAGACATCAGGGACGATAAGCAGTCCAGTGCGTCATCATCGGTCAGTGGGGACGACACAACTATCGTCGACCCTGACGAGCAAGTGGCTGATATGGCGGAAGTGGACAGCGACGGCTTCAAGGTGGTGAGTCATCGGAAGCAAAGAACGGTCGGAATCCCAGTGGTAGTTTTGCCAACAGAGAAAGGTGTTGATTTGAGAGAGCGGAACCCTATCAGGCTCTTTGAAGCCATTAAGGTACTGCTGGGATCTGCCCCGATTCGCAGCCACTTCACATCGCAAGGCGCGCTTTATTTAGATATCGCAACGGAAGAGCAAGTTGACATTCTGCTCCGGTGCTCTCAGATTGGGGACATAAAAGTTAATGCCCGGCTGCCCCACTCCTACATGACTAACACATGTGTTATTAGGGGAGTACCAGTGTGGTATTCGGAAAGCGACCTTCTTGACTACTTGAAACCGCAAGGGGTTCTGCACGTGAAACGTCTCATGCGCCGGGTGGAGACTCAAGAAAAAGAATGGGCAGCGAAACCTATTAACTCTGTTGTGATAACGTTTGCTCCTAACACCGAGCGCCCCGAAAAAATTGACCTCGGTTTTACCAAGCATGCAGTCAAAGAATTCGTTGAACCTCCTCCCCGATGCTTTAGGTGCCAACGCTTTGGGCATGTAGCTAAAGTTTGCATCAAAGATCAACGTTGCAAACGATGCAGTGGCGCCCACGATTACAAAGCCTGCAAGGCAGATTTTGCTTGCGCTAATTGTGGTGGCGACCATCCAGCGAGTTTTGGTGGCTGCCCCTTCCGTGTAAGCGCCTTACACCGCCGAGTGTCCTTCATTAGTGGTCCCAAACAACAACCTACTGAGAAGCGGATACCTGGAAGTGACGAGTTCCCGGCGTTAGATTCGGAAGTTGAGTTCCCTGCGTTAGAGTTGGACGTTCGTAGCGTGGTAACCAGCAACGTCAGAGAGCGACCTGAGCCTAGCAAGACGGCAAATTCCTCTGTGGGTGAGTCGGTTGTTCGATCTGCTGCAGCAAAAAGTGTCCAAGTTTCTCAGAGACCAGACTTGACAGCCAGACAGCCGGACAAGTTTCACAGCCAGACTCGACAACATGGAGGACATTCCCTCGCCTCAAAAGAGATGAAGACACCAGCTGAAGTGGACAAGAGTGGGTCCAAGTCCGCAACCTTTGTTGAAGTTGTGAGGAAGTGCGTGCAGCAAAATAAGGAGCTCAAAAATCAGGAACTGTCCGACCTTCTGCGAGTTTTGTTTGAAGTCCTGCGTTCATATGTTCAAGTGATGCAGACTGGCACCCTGAAGAACTTTCTACAGCTCGTTCTTTCCTTTGAGCCCATGATTACCACCTTCGCAGCGACCTTCACCTTATAATATGGCTAGTCTTCTTCAACCTCGTGCAACAAAAAATCACCGAAAAGTGCCATTTATTATGCAATGGAACTGCGCTGGGATTATAAGTCGATTAGCAGAACTTAAATTATTTCTGAAAGATACGTGCGTTCCAGTTTTAGCCCTCTCGGAGGCTGGCCTACCAAGCGGGAGATCTTTAACTGGATATGTCGCCCATAAGAATTGCAGCATAAAGTCATTTCCCGCGGGAAGCGCTGCCCTTTACATACGAAGAGAGATTCCTCATGTGGCTTTGAACGTCACCGATCTTTGCACCGATAGTATTGAGGTAGCGGCTGTGCGGATACGTCTTGGCTTCCGAACTCTTTCTATTGCATCCGTATACGTGTCTCCGCGGAAGAAGGTAGCAATGGACTTGTTTCTGCAGCAGCTTTGTGACCGTTGCCCGGCGCCCCGAATTATCTGCGGGGACTTCAACGCCCATCACTCTCTCTGGGGTGACAGGAACACAGATTCCCGCGGACGCAAACTTGTAGAAGTTATCGATAGTTTGGACTTGTGCGTGGCCAATGACGGAAGTCCCACTTTCTTCCGGCCTCCAGCCTCAGCCACATCAATAGACCTAACCTTGCATTCACCTGACGTCCGCGTGAAGTGGTCAACTGCACCTGACCGCATGGGAAGTGATCACTATCCAATTTTTGTGTTTACTGCCGACTTCCATTTGCACGACTCTAAAATTAGCCATGTTGTTAATTGGGACAAATACAGGGAGCAACTTGCATGTGTTTCTGGTGATGTGATTGACAAAATGATTTCTGGTAAGATGGCTGCTACCACAGCGGTCAAGTTGCCTACTCATTTTCCGACTCCGGATTTAAAACTCAGGAACCTTTGCGCAGCGCGCAGAAGGGCGGAGCGACAACTGATGCGGAAGAAGGACGACAGATCCTTGAAGACGACCTTCAATAGGCTTAACTCTGCCATTCGACGCCACACGAACAAGCTCTGTAGGTCGCAGTGGGCGTCCTTCTGCGCTAGCTTGACGGTTTTCTCACCGATGACGAGGATTTGGCGAGTCATTGGCAGTCTTGCTGGTGATTCTCGTCCTAGTAAACCTTTTGAAGCGCTTGCACTGCGCAAGCAGAAACCTCTCGTGTGCTTGGCAGAGGAATTTGCAGATGCATTTGTAAGTGCAAGTTCAGGAATTCCTCCCTGCACTCCACCTGCAACATCTACGTCTGTGATGGACGCCCCGTTTACACTTCGAGAGCTACAGACAGCACTCAGCGGCCTGCGGCGTCGATGTGCACCAGGTCCTGACGGCATCACCAACCAGATGATGCAGAACCTACCTCTGGAACACCGAAAGATGCTTCTAAGCTATCTCAATCGAGTGTGGGAGACTGGCGACGTTCCTCCTTCATGGAAAGTGGCTCGCGTTGTCCCAGTGCTGAAGCCCGGCAAAGAAATGACAGACTTGGCCTCGTATCGTCCTGTATCACTGACGTCGTGCGTGGCTAAGCTTATGGAGAAGCTGGCAAGTAAGCGTTTATCTTGGTGGCTCGAAGATAGAAGGGCTCTGCCAACATGCATGACTGGATTCCGAACAGGTTTAAGCGCGCAAGACAGCGTCTTGGACTTGATAAGCCATATTGAACATCATAGAGCTTTCGGCCTTTCAACACTAGTTATTTTCCTAGACGTATCAAAGGCTTATGATACCATCCTTCAGAGCTCAATACTAAATAGTTTGCAGGCCATGGGCGTACAGGGTTATCTTCTGCGCTTCATTCACTCATTTATCAGTGATCGGAAAATTCAAGTGCGGTTAGGAAGTACCACAAGCACCGAAAGGGTGGTATCGCGAGGTGTACCTCAAGGAAGTGTTCTTTCCCCAACGCTCTTTAACGTTGCAATGGCTGGTCTTCCCGCTGAAGTGCAAAAACATTGCAGGCATGTCCATATGTCGATATACGCGGACGACATCTGTCTTTGGTTAACCGGATATCAACACAAGCGTTTAGCTCTGATAGCTCGACAGGCATTACTTTCAGTTCAAAATTACCTTCAAAGTGTGGGGTTGACTCTCTCGGTGGAAAAATCTGGCTTCATAATGTTTCCAGGTAGAGGAAGAAGGCATACGCGGCTGAAGATAGACCTTAATCAATCTTGTCTTCGACAATTTAAACACAAGCGCTTTTTGGGCGTCATTATCGACTACCGCCTACAGTGGCGACGAGCTGTGGACTAGGTTGTGACATCGATATCTTCGCGTCTCAATGTAATCCGTAGAGTTGCAAGTGAGCAATGGGGAAATCACCCTTCTTCAATGATCAGGTTGCACGATGCACTAGTGACGAGTCGAATAATGTATCAGCTCCCTTTAATTTCCCCATCGATATCACAGCTGGAACGACTTGAGGTTCTGCACAGAAAGGGCCTAAGAAGGGCTCTTGGCGTTCCACAGACTGCTCCTAACAATGCAGTACTTTATGAATCTCTATCGAGACCTCTTAGCTTAGTCGCTTCACAGAGGTTATTGATGCAAATTGGCCGCCTCAAACAGACGGCAGCTGGCCGAGCCCTTCTACAGCGCCTTCGAAAGAGATCCGAGTCCCGAGCGTACTTGGCCCTTAATACTCTTGGTTACCTGGGTCTTGACGCTAGAGGTCGAATTAAGAGGGCGAAACCACCTTGGTCTTTCGCGAGCCTCGATAGTTCGTTGGCAGTTCCTCACGTTCGTGCTAAGCGGAGTTCTCCTTTGGCAGCAACGCGTTCGCTCGTACTGGAACATCTTGAAACGGAATATGCACGTCACCTTCAAATTTTTACTGATGGCTCTGTGGACAAGGTCGGAGGATCTAGTGCAGCTGCTTTTCACATTCCCTCTTTGAACTTTGATTGGTCCGTTCGCTTCACTGCAGTCGTGTCCTCCACAACGGCCGAAAGCGTTGCCATTGAGGCAGCTCTCAAAAAGCTACGGTTTTGTACGCCTCAACCTGTGGTCATTCTTACAGATTCGAAATCCGCCCTTCAAAGGTTAGAGCATGGATTCCCAACTGATGCCTTATCTCTAAGCTCCCTACGTTCGGTGCAAAATCTCAGTGTCAAAGGCTTCTCCATCCGATTCCAATGGGTGCCATCACACATAGGTATCATAGGCAACGAGATGGCGGACAGCCTCGCCCATAGAGTGCTGTCTGGGAATCCTTCGAGAAAAGTGCCTCAAGAAGACGGGAGACTCTTCAGAGAAGCGGTGTCGTGCTACTTCAGTTCTTTGTGGAGCTCACCTCACAAGCCATGTGTGATCAAGGGTCTCCAAAGAAACCAAGCAACCTTACTGCTACGCATTCGCACGGGCTCTGCTCGTACCCCTGCGTGGATGTTTAAGACTGGCCTGGCGTTATCAACATTATGTTCAACGTGTGGTGTGTGTGGTGACATTTAACATTACCTAATGTGCTGTACTGTGTATAACGCGGAAAGGAGGGTGTTATTCGGGTCTCTCAAGAACACAGGACTTCCTCACAGTTCGCTTCAGGACATAGTTTTCCCGCGCGGGAACCGGTTGTGTAGGAAGGAGGTCTCTCGCCTTCTGTTAAATTACCTACAGGACACGGATTTGGCTTCAACATGGTGAACTGAGGAGTGAACATTTGTAATTGGGAGGTCTGTGTCGGATTACGTGATTTAATTATTTTAAGTGTCGCTACGGTGGAGCAATTGCCGGCAGCAACTGCAAGGCTAGTCCCACCAGTAGCCTACAACAACTCAACTCAACTCAACTGTAGTGGCTGCTGCGAGTCCTGCCAGAGCCAGGTAGAAAAGAAAAAGGCACAGCACCGATCCCTGCGGGACACCGGAAGTGATGTCTCTTGGATCACTGAGCGCCTTGCCCAACCGTCCCCGAAAGCTCTGGCCCACCAGGAAGGCAGAGATGAAGGCCCTGGAGACATCCCGTGTCGCCTAAGCAGTGCAGTGCAGCCACGATCATCTCATGCGGCAGCCGGTCAAAGGCACTCTGGACGTCTAGCAGCAGCAGCATGGCGACGTCCCCACTGCCCCTGGCGTCCTCCAGGGTGGCCACCACGTCTGCGATGGAGTCAACCATTGAGCGCATGTGCCTGAAGCCAGATTGCTGTTCTGCGGAGTACTTCAGCTGGGCAGCTATTCATTCGAGCCGAGACAGGGCCATCTTCTCCATCACCTTGCTTGCTGCAGAGGTAAGGGAGACTGGCCTGAAGGAGGAGAGCGATGTCGCAGGCTTCCGTCGCTTCAGCAAAGGCACCACCACAGCCATCAGCCAGCTCTCGGTCAGGACCCCAGCGCTCCAGGAGTCGTTCCCGTTGTGGGTCTACATGGTTTCGCAATATCTGGCAGGTTATGGCGTCGGCTCCTGGAGCACTCCGTCGTTGTGTGAGAGCCAGCGCCGACTCGAGCTCATGCATGCGGAGAGGCTCGCTGCACAGGCGGAGATCTGTGCTGCCACCCACTCTCGGCGGCGGTAGGAAGGAAGGCATCGTCTTGTGGTGGCCATCGAGGGCAGTACCTGCGAGACCGGGGACCTCTTAGCAAACCGGTCAGCTAGGCGCTCGACCAGGACCCGCTCGCTCATGCCGATGAGGAAAGCCACGGTCAAAGACTGGCGTTGGGCACTAGGAGCGGCGATGAGTGACCTCAGCAGGCGCCAAGCTCGAGCATCGTCTGGATTGCGACTGATGGTGGAGCAAAGGCTCTCCCAGCTTTGGCGTTTGCATCCTCGGGCGTGGCAGCGGCAGACAGCATCCACCCGGCGGCAGGCCGTTGATAGTTCCGGAAGCATGGTGCGCAGAGCCTTGCGCTCCACACGATGCTGAGCAGTTCGCTGTTCCAAATGAATATCCGGAACTTGTTTGCCCTCCGGTACGGTAGATCGGATGGTAGCGGCATTGGCGCACTCCAAGACCATCTGCAACATATCCCCGTCGATGACCGCCTACCGGCAAAGCTCACGGAAGGCCTTGCGGTTAACTGAGGCATTCTCTGCTCCTGGGGGACTTGCCTCGAAAAGGATACAGGAGCAGAGGCAAGTAGTCGGAACCTCAGGTGTCAGAAAGCGCCTCCCACCTGTACCGCCAGTCCTCCTTGGAAAGGCTCAGGTCGATTGCCGTCTGTGTTGAGCGAGCTCCACGCCGGATGAAAGTGGGGACGCCAGTGTTAAGAATCTGCAGGCCGAGTTGGTTAGCAGCATCCCGTAGTGCCTTGCCACGAGGACAGCAGTGCCGGACCCCGAGGCTGCGCGGTGGGCATTGAAATCGCCACAGAGGACGAAGTCTTTGCCCAGGTACCTAGCCAAACGTCGCAGGCAGGAGGGGTCCCAGGGCTGGCACGGTCGGACATAAACACAGGCGATGGTAGTGTCCACATCCCCGATGCGTACGCGCACTGTACAGCATTCAAAGGGCCCGCCAGTCAGGTCAGCCACTTGTATCTCCACCTAGGGTAGCTCTCGCCACACGTACACTGCGCAGCGGGGAGCTCCTTGCTGTTTGGATCATATTGTTTTGCGGCCCGTCTCGGCACTCTGAGGATTTGCCCTTTAAGGGAAAGTCTGTCGATGCACTCTTCTCTCATGTGATGCCTCAGACTCGGGCGGTGTTTTGGTATCTTGTGAGCTTTTTGCTGACCTCAATCTATACGCGACTAGTGAATTCTCGGTAAGCACTGAAAGTTTTTTTCATCGTTTTCTCATTTTCTTTTTTTTTCGCACTACTTTTAAGTGCTGTCTAAATTCGCCGAAAGTATACCGCGTATCTCGTCATGCGCTGAAACCTTTTTCTTACTTTTTTTTTCACACAAGTCTTAAGTGCTGTTCATATTCGCCAAAATATATCCTGCCCCTAGGTGCTTTCAAGGCAACATGCGTGCGAGAGATTCGGGAACCACGATGTTAGGACCATTGAGAATTGACACTACATGTGCAACCTAAAACCCGCAGGGGACGGACAAATAAACGGATCTCTTAGGCATGTAGGGCCCTCTGGGCTGTACTTTTGGGTGATAAGGTAGCCTGGCCGCCTGCGGGATTATCTGACTGAGCTATGTCGAATGTTCGATTGCCATAGTCGGAAGTTCGAATCCTTCAATTTTTTTTTAATCTGACGAAGGTGTGCATAAATGTGATCTCCTCCACTGCACTAGATCTGCAGGCTTGGAGTGTCGCCTGACACCGGCAAAAGATGCCGAGAGCGAGTGGGGCTATACTATCCAGATACAACCAATTTAGGAAGGCCCACTAAGCTTTGACAAGGACACTCGCTCACCAGAACAGTAATTAGCTTCCCTGGTGCAGTATTCAGCCACTCCCTCCCTTATGATTCCTACAATTAACCCATGACCCTCAGTCCCCAGCAGCTGCGGAGCACCTGACTAAGGCGGCGGTCAGACCTGTAACGCAGCAGAGAGTGCTAAGAATCTCTGGACCCGGACATGTGGCTAAAGGAAACTGACCCTGGCATCCTTTAGCAGTCGAACTCTGTCGAGTGAGACTAGCTTAGCAGCACCCTTTGAGGAACAATCAATTATTGTTTGGGATATCATTGGCCTTAGCGAGACTAGAAGAACTGGTGGGGCTTATACACTGCTGATTAACCGCCATGTTCTCTTCTATAGAGGTCTCTCAGATAAGATGCAATACGGGGTAGGATTCCTAATCCATAAGGACATAGCGGGCAATATTGACGAATTCTACAGTATTAATGAGAGGGTAGCAGTAGGCATAATCAAACTTAATGAGAAGTATAGAACAAAGCAGTACAAGCCTACGCTCCAACATCCAGTCACGATGATGGGGAAGTAGATCAGTTTTATGAAGATGTTGAACTAGTGATGAGAAAAGTGCAAACTCAGTATACTCTAGTAATGGGTGATTTCGATGCAAAAGTGGGGAAAAAGCAGGATGGTGAATAAGTAACTGGCAACTATGGCGTCGATTCTAGGAACGCTAGAGGATAGATGAGGGTAGAATTCGCAGAAAGGAATAAGCTGCGAATAATGAACACCTTTTTCAGGAAGCACAGCAACAGAAAGTAGACCTAGAAAAACCCGAATGGTGAAATAAGAAATGAAATTGATTTCGTACTTTCTGCCGATTCCCGCATAGTGTGTGGGGATGCGCGACTCTCGCGCGTTCCCTGATGTTTTTCCCGCATAGCGCGTCTCCTGTAATGCGGCTTCGCCGCGTGGCCTGCGTGATGCCCGCGGCGGTCGATGTGGTTGGAGCGCAGTGCGAGAGATGGCGTGAGTGTTGCGCTGCTAGCGCCGCCGACAGGCGAGGTTACTTGTGCGCCGAAAGGAAGGCGCTTGCTCCCCTTTGGGTTCGAGATCGGCAAGCGGGACGGACGTGCCCTGCCGCGCGTGCGCCGACCCATGCTTCTGCAAGACCGTCTCGCGTGGCCGTCTTGGAATGCGCCGCCGTTCGCGCGTACTGTCACGCGAACGACCAGGCGTTGGGATCCATCATGGGGCGAACATATTGCGGTCGCGGTGAGTCGGACTTCTAGATTTGTCGCGCGCCCATCGGCATGTTTTGTGGATAGCAACTCGGCTAGCAGGCATTGATCTATGAAAGGTGCAATAAATCCCCTTGTGATTATTTGCACTACTGTGTTGTCGTTGCTTTGTCCCAAGAGTACGGGAGGAGAACGCCACAAGTGTAAGATGTAGAAGTGATATGTAGGGTAAAGGATGCAGTGATCATAGGTTAGTGAGGGCTAGGATTCACCTCAATTTGAAGAGAGAAAGAGTAAAATTGGTCAAGAAGAAACAGGTCAACCTAGAGGCACTCAAGTTAAAAGCGGACAAATTCAGGCTGGTACTTGCAAACAAATATGCAGCCTTAGAACAGAGATATGAAGATATAAAAGAGGTAATGAATGAAACCGTAGCTAGGCTGGCTTCAGAGGCAGCAATTGAATTGAGAGGCAAGGCACCCAGTAGGCAAGAGAGAGAGAGAGAGAGAGGAAAGGGGAAAGGCAGGGAGGATAACCAGAGAAAAAAAAATCCGGTTGGCTACCCTACGCTGGGGAGAGAGGGGAGGGGGAGGTAAAGTGGAAACAAAGTAGAGATAAGGAAAGGAAGGAGCATAGACACACAATCACAATCGGTCACTGTCACCGAACACTGTCATCGCACAGCACACTGACACTTGTAGCAACATTAACATCTGTTCAGGCTACAGTCGCCTGTCCAGTTCTGTCGCCCTCAAGAACCGCAACAGTGCCCTCGTCGCCCTCTGCTGCGATGGCTTATGATGGCGGTATCTGAAAATGAGTTCCTCTGTGAGAGGTCTGTGGTCAAAACGCGCTATCGCGGTTGCAAGTGATTGTCTCTGTAAATTATATCGAGGACAGTCACAAAGAAGGTGTTGAAAAGTCTCTTCGTTACCACAGTCCTCACACGAGGCGTCGTCGGCCCATCCAATTCGGTAAGCGAAAGACTTGGTGAAAGCCACCCCTAGCCCCAGTAGGCAAGCTCTCCCAAGTAACAAAGGACCTAATAAAGAAACAACGAACAGTGAAAGTGTCCAACTCCACAGCTAAGATAGAATTCACGGAACTGTCAAAACTAATCAACAAGGCGAAAATGAGTGATATTCGAAATTACAGGGTGAGAAAGACTGAAGAAGCCGCAAAAATGGACGCAGCCTGAAATCAGTGAGAAGGAAACTTGACATAGGACAAACCAAGATGCATGCACTGAATGATAAGCAGGGTAATATCATCAACAATCTCGAAGGTATAGTAAAAGCAGCGGAAGAAATATATACTGACCTGGACAGTACCCAGAGGACTAAGGATAACTCCATTCGAAACAGCAATGAACAGCATACAGAAACTCCTCCTATATCTAACGATGAAGCCAGAAATGCTTTACAAGACATTAAACGGGTAAGAGCAGCAGGAGAAGATGGAATTACAGTCGATTTAACAGTCGACATAATGCTCGGAAAACTGGCGGCTCTCTATACGAAGTGTCTATTGACTGCAGGGGTTCTAGAAAACTGGTATAATGCAAAGATTATACTAATCCACAAAAAGGGGAAGAATGAAAAAATATAGGGCTAGCTTACTTCATGTTTATATAAATATAGGGATCACGTGGACATAGCAGCCGCGTCGGCTGCTTCAGGAGCGCCGAAGCGAGCTGAAAACGAGTTTAAATTCCCTCGTACGCTGCGGTCCTCATTATGTAGCGAAATTTTCCCGCATGGAGTGTCTCCTTTACAACGCTTGAAAGCACTACAATAGGTAGTGGCTGCCTTTGAAGGCGCGCAACATGGCAGGCTACTGCTCGGTGCCGCAGGGCCGAACGCACATAACGGAGGCCGGTGTCAGCCTTATTCGCACGTAGCCGCAGGACAAGAAGCTGCGTGAAGCTTGGCTCGCGAAACATAAAGCCGGCAAACAGTCATCGGCTACAACTCGGGTATGCAGCAAGCACAGACGCGAGGAAGATTTCTGCTACGGCGCCCGGTCTGCGATGTTCTGAAAACGCGCACTGAGACGCTCGCCCGAGTCCGCTGCCCGACTAAGGTCATGACTGTTTGGTCTATGAACTTGTCGATGCTATAGATACTGGCAAGTCGAGTGGAGTTGAACGGCAGCGGTAAGAAGCACATTTAAAAAAAAGCATGGCATATGGTCATGTTTTTGTTATGAATTAATTAATGCACTGGATTGCAAAAAAGGAGCAGCGGGAAATTGCACGCTGAGAACACCGATAAACATACAGTGCGACGGAACACGAGAAATAATATTGAAAGGTCAAAGAATTTAGAAGAAAAAAAGATTAAATCGTCGCGACGGCACATCACAGTCCCCTATACACCAGAACACCGTGAATTCCAAGGAGGATACTTGGTGAATTCAAAGGGCGCCGCCATATTGATGAGCGCCGGTCGCGCCATCTATCCCAAGCGCCGCGAAGTAGCAGGCCTGGGCTGCCACGGCGGGAGATGCGACCCGGCGCGAAAGCGAAACTTGGGCTTTTTAGCTGGGCAGAAGGCGTGTTTCGCGTTTTTTCTAACCTGTCATTTTCGCTGTCTGGATTCTATCAAACTTCAAGACCTCATGCAAGTCCGCAATGGCCACACTGAGTGCTGTGCAGACTGCAGAAGCGAATACATCGGGTAGGTACGCTATTACGTTTGTACAAACCGCGCGCTATATGCTAGAACACGCGTGAGCTTTTTGGCACGTAACCTGTGAAGGAATTTACAGCACTGTGTTGGTGCCATATATTATTAAAGAACGCAGAACACTGTCATCTGCACTTTCAGTTTGGTCTTGTTTGTCATGGTCTCTACTGGGTTGGCCGCGTTTGGCAACCAACTGGCGAGGTCGTTTGACTGCCTGGTTAGCAGACGCCTGCCCTTCACCACCTGCACATTGAAAATAAAATAGATGTTATAGTAAGAAGGGCTGTAGTTCTTTCCCATGCCATCACTGTTGCGAAGGTATAAAGTCCTCTCAAAATGAAATAGAAAATACACCAGGCCAATTGTATCCTGCAACCACTTAAGAGTACAACATTCAGAACAAAAGCCTACAGCACTCGAACAAGCAGCATATGATGCTAAACCTGCACTCATTGGAAAATGAGGTACTACAGTAGTTATAATGTTCAACTACATGTGCATTCAAAGCCCATATAACAGGGCGAGCATGACAGATGCAGGTGTTGTACAGTTGCACAAACCATGACAGGGAACGTAAAATTACCACCCCTACTTAAAGCTGCATCATCAGGACCCTTTGGTACAAGACAACAACCGCACCTGCATTCCAAGAAATTAGCCCCACCAACTGCAGCTACCTGGTACCAGACCTGTTTCGCTTGTGCGAGGCCATCGGATTGTTGGCGCTCCCTTAGAAAAGAAAACAGTAAAAAAACTAGTGAGAGCGATCAAAATTTTGTTACAAAATACAAGAATAATTGAGCACTTTATTTTCCTCGCCATATGAACGGAAATATTTTGCGCTTTGCCCCGTATAACAGACCGCACGCAGTTTAGAGCTCAGGAGGCTCAAATGAATTCGTTACGAATGACACCTGCAACACCAGCTCGTAAAGGTAGGTGCGCTGCAAGAACACCTTCGGTGACGAGTAGTCGTCGTTTACGTTTTTGTGGACGCATGCTACGTGACGAGCAGACTTCGGTTAACTTTCACTAGCAATAACGCTCACCAGCAAGGCCTACAACTTGTCGTTCACACTTAATGGTCATTCCGTGCACCAGCTGCAAGTATCGCTAACCGCAAACTCAACTGTTCCGCTTAACCGTTGGGAGCTCTGCCTGAATGAAAACACGAAAAGGCTTGCCTTTTTGTTATAGCCAAGGCGAAGCACCGGCGCGGGATTCTGCTCTGTAGGCTTGTTGCCCAGAAAGTGCTCGGAGCAAACCTGCGTGTTACACGTATTACGTTCGTAGGGCGCAAAGTTGAACGTGGAACCAAAATATACACAGATCGAATACTCACTCGTGCATTTTCACTGGGTTGGTAGTTCTTCCTATTCACTGCAGCTATCCACCGGTGGCGCAGCTTGGCATTCTTCGTTGCGGATGGAAATCGGCGCAGGCTGAAAACACCGCACCGGCACCATTCCCTACGTGTGTTGTGCTCTTCGCAAACAGCGCTAAGCGACCTGCTCCTTTTCCGCTGGTTGTTTTGGCATCCAGACACGACGCAATGATGCCCAGATGACTTCTTCTACTTTGGATCCGTGTGAACGGGCACATTTCCGCACTTTGGAGCCCTAGAGCTGGCGCTTGCCATGTCTACTGGTCGCCGGCGAACACACTTTGGCAGCCCAGTACAAAACGGCGCCGGTCGACCGGGCAACCCGGGTGCGAGAGTATGCGTTGGGGTTAGTCTGGGTGCGAGACAAGCGTGTTCTGGTCTATAGGCGTCGAAGTCTCTACAATGAAGTTATTTTTGAACAGCTCTGACAGGACCCACGCAACAATGGTTGCTTGTATACTGTCCAATGCTCATATTCTGCGGCTTAAAGCTCATGGCATGGTGCGAAAACGCGCGCGCGCGGAGAAAGCGAAACAGTGCGTGGACAAGCTTGCAGACGCGCCGGTCGCTGCGAATCTTCGCGATCGCTGCATTGAGGCTTCGTTATATCACGCTCCATTTAGTTATACAAACACTATAAGAACATATTTCACATAGGCTGCTCTCAGCGTTTACCTACCTTTCACGCAAGAAGCCGGTTCGGGAGACTCCAGCGCGGCGACCGCGCGCACTGGCGTTCACTGTACGTATTCGGTAAAGAGCTAGCGTCTGTAAACGATTGTGTGCTTTCAGTTTGCCCAAGATTAATATTTAGACAGTAAACAACTTCTCTCGTTTCGAAAGTACTTACAGAAATGTCCGGGAGAGCTCGCGCGTGGTGTTTTCAGTGAGCGCTGACAGCAAAACCTATGAGGAGGGCGCCGCATGATCCCTCATACTACGCCAGCGAGGCGCTTCCGATAGATGGCAACTCCGTAACTCCTCGCCGCCAATACTGTGCGCCAAAGGAGTGAACGTTGGGAGCATCTGCTAGGTGTACCCGGCCTAGGTGCCGCCACTGTCGGCGCCCAGGAGCCGAAAGAAGCGCCGGCATAGGAGGAGGAGAAAGGAGATGTTGCTTTTAGATCATTCAGGAATTTTAAAGCGCGCGGTATAGCAACGCCACCTAGAGGAAAGTCTAGGTGGCGCTGAGCGCAGCGGCGAACGAGAAAGGAGGCGAAGCGTCGCGGAGGATGAGGGTAGGCGGAGGCGCGCTTGGTTAACTTCCATGTTGACCTCCTCCTCTGGCAGTTGCTACAGGTTCTGTGTACGCTATGGACGTACCGCGTTGACGGATACTCTTATGATGGGAAGGTGGAAAAACTGGGGTGAAGTGCAGCGCAGTAACTGTCTGTCAGTAGAGGACACCTCAACCGCGCGGCACAAGGGGGGGGGGGGGAGGAACGAAAGTCTCGTGATCGAGAGGCCTAGCGTCGAGCGAGAAGGACGGAGCAGCGACGCAAGCAGCGGCAGGCCATGCGCGAGTAGACCGACCCAGAAGTCGTCGCCAAGTGCCGGGTTCGAGCTGAACAATTCCGGCAGAACGCGCGGGCTTGGCGTGCCAGGAGACTTCAGAAAAGGAAGAAGGAGAAGGGGGAAATGACAAACTGTTTGAAATGATAAAGTCTGCGCATTTCCCTACAGTGGCTTGTCGTCTTTCCTGATGGCACTTCACACTTCATAAAAATTGAAAACCGGACATAAAATATACAAAATATAAATAAGCTTTGAAGAAACCGCCGCTCTTACACACAATCGAAGCATTTTTAAAACATCCTACGCGCAATGCACGAATAGGCAATAGCAACCACACGCTTGCGCCTGACCCGCGTTCACGAAGTGAACGTTACGGTAACGTTTTTCCTCTTCCATTTCAACCTTCAAATATTACAGTCTGCATTGTGGCCGTTCGCTGCGAGACCCAATGGGTTATCACAGCGCGACTTCTCTTATGCTGCTGTCGCGGCGTGGAAGAGAAGACAAAACAGCGCCAGCAGAAGCTACCGTCCTTAATCCGCGACAGAGCAAACCGGCGTCCCACGTGTGCATGCGTGCGCCAGCTCCGTGCCTCGTTCCCTTCGGCCGGCGAGCGGGGCGCTGGACAGGGCGACAAGAAAGGCAAGCAAACACAGCCCGCTGCAGAGGGAGCTTTGGCGAACCCGCTGCTTTTCCAAACAGAGCAGTGACAGCACTCGCCGGGCACCCGCAGTCTGTGTGGTCCAACGCCTCCATTGGCGCGCCTGAGGAAGTGCAGCTGCAGCAGCAGCGAGGAGGCTGGTGCGCGCACACACTGGCGTCCACTTACGCAGTGCGGCTGCGCGGAGAGGATCGCTCACGGCCGGGCCCGGCGGTCCTCTCCGAAGACCTTGTTGCGTGCAACACAGCACTGGCTTGGCTCTGTTTGTTTCTCCGTGTATTGGCAATATAAAGAAGAAAAGCGGAGAGGAGCTCGATATACCCTTCATCTTAATACGTTTGAATTCGATTCGGAAAAAGAAAATTACGTTGCAGTATAGCGAATGGTGTTTGTCGGCAGCAACTAAGGCAATCCAAAAAAAAAAAATCAAAAATGAGCGCGCTGAATTGTACTGATGTTGCAAGACAGCTGTTATTGCAGGTTCTAAGCTATTTGATCAGGCTCCATATACCAATCTATGGGTCACGCTAGAGTGCTAGAGTAGGTATCGTGGAAAGTACTTTCATTCGTATCACTTCGGGCTTATTGCAATGTAATGCAGTAATATATATATATATATATATATATATATATATATATATATATATATATATATATATATATATATATATATATATATATATATATATATATATATATATATATATGCGTGTGTGTGTGTGTGTGTGTGTGTGTGTCAAATGCCCCATTTAAGGGGTATAACATATATAGAATATAGTACTGCAAGCAATTAACGCCTACGTCGTAGTACACTGGCGATTGTTCGTGGGAAAACGTTTTTGTTTGTTTGTCTGTCTGTTTAGTGAGAAAGCAAATTGCATCCTTAATAGTTTGGAAGTGATGCATACCTGCTATATGGCGAATTCCGAATTCCGGATAAAATATTTTTCTAGTTTGCTCAGTAGAATGTTATACTTCCATAAATGTGTCTTGTCTGCGAGGAAATGCGATATATAAATGTTCGCAGCTGTTAAAAGGGAAAAGCAGAATTTTTCGACTTTCGTTAAAATATAATTTGCATTTGTAGAGCCCGAATTACAATTTCGTATTGTACACTTCTACACAAATAGATAAGGGTGGAGAAAAGATCGGGACGGGAAAAAGTGCTACCATCTGTGCCTCTATATCATAACCGGACGTGGTCCTATAGAGGAGCAACAACGCGCAAATTCCCGCGGCAGCTTCGCCTCCTTTTTATCACTAGGCTGTCTTGTCAGCTCCCTCGTCAGGGCACATTTGCGCCGTCGCATTTTAAGAAGATGGAATTGGTTGACACAAGGCAGGGGTGACGAGTCCGTTTAGAGAAGCCCTTCGTCTTGCAGTGGACATAAAATGGGCCATTAATGATGATGTTCTCGGAATTCCGGTCATTGCGACACCGACGCTGATTTTTCCGTCTAACCTTTGTACGGTGCCTCTATGCCTCGAGGCGCACTTTCTCTGTGTGGTCGCAACTTTCTCCATCCGTGTAAACAGTTGCCTAATGACTCTAGAACTCAGTGTCAATGCAAAAGATAACTAAGCTGCTCGAAGAACAATTTTTATCTTGAAAAATCTTCTGCCGTGTAGCAAGAGTGCCTTCTTTACAACGTGCTTTATGTAGACGCTCTTCGAGCAACAACGTGGCTGTAGACCGCCGCCGCAGTGTTTGATTCGCAGCCCGTGCCGGCCATAGTACACAGGCGCGCCCACGGCACATTTGTTCACCGCGTCTTAGGCGGGAATGCACTTCGCGCGAAGGGTGCAGAGTATCCGACTGAGGGCGACCCACCAACTCTGCAGAGCTCGGTCGAGCTCTTCCTCCTAATTGAGCTCACGCCATCACTGGCCCACAGTGCACGCAACTAGTGAGAGTCGGCCGTAGAAGAGTTCCGTTGTATAACAGCCGGCGCCTCGGCGCCGAAGCCTTCTTCGCTGGCGGCGCCGCTTTGAGGCAGCTAATTAAAACATTCGAGGACGCGCCCTACCATCTCGCAAACTATTAAAAGAACCAAAGGAGGACGCAAGAACAGCCACGCGGCTCTGTGCACCATTCATGGCACAGGCCTCTCGCAATGACTAAGCATTGCTCCAACGTGGAGACGCAATGTTTTTTTACGGACGGCCGAGGCGGCGCCCATTGCGCGATCATTTTATCGTTGTCGCGGGCGTCGCGTGATGCGCTACAGACGGAGTTTGCTACGCTGTCTGGGGAGATAAACTTAGACTCCTCTCTTTTCCCGCGTTTTTCCTTGAAGGGCATCTGTGAGGAAACGCAGGGGATAGAAATACTAGATGTGTCCAAGAACCAAATACGTTTTCGAAAAGAAACAAATATGCATGCATTGGTGTCCATGCGTTCGGAGGGGCGTCTGCAATTGCTCACTTATAAAGTTTATGACGGTTCATGCTAAGGGACAAGAAAATAAAACCGAGGCGCGAATTTCGAGGCAGTTGGCCGTTGCAGGAAACAGTTTCAGTCGCGAAATCAAGCACACACGCACTCACACGCACATGCGCACGCACATGTACACGCATACATACGCGCACACGCACACATTCACGCACATTCCGTAGAATGGTGTATCCAAGCAGAGAATTCTCGTTCGTACACTGCTAAAAATAATCCCACGCGAAGTTGAAAACAACTGTGTTGTGAGCTTTGTATTCCCGCACAATAATTAGACGGTTATGGCATCACTAGAGTCCCGTATTACGCATCAGCCATACATTGCAAAGATACGGATACGAAGCCTTGTTTCAAAGTACACAGTATCACACACACAAAAAGAAAATCTGGAATGAATTGACGCGATTGATTATGGAAGGTCGCAATATGCAGCCTTTCGTACTTACAGGGCACATGTACTATAGTGCTACATCACTCGTACTGTCAACTTAAGAATTTGCGTTTCTGAGAGGCAACGCAAGCGTAGAGTGCTCCAAGAGTACTCCATTTTGAAAGATATGCAGTACTTCCCTTGCTATGCATGAAATATGATGAGGTATTTTCGCACTAAAAGTGCTATGAGTTAGAACCCTGTGTGCATCATTTTTTTCGCTTTGAAAATATTCTGGTGTTTACGCCGGACGTCATATTGCGAGGAATCAGTCCGAACAGCAACCACGCAGGCCCTCCGCGTGGCGCACAGGCGTTACTGAACTATATGAATTCCTCAAAGTAAAATGCGTTAAAAAATAATGTAATATACGACCTAAACACAGCCTACAGCCACGATAGCGCTGGATTGTAATTTGAATATACTAGAGAAAATAATTCTGTTGCGCGGAAACTCAAACACAAACCCCGCTTTTCCGGCGTTCCTGCCCTCCATGGAGCGGCGCGGCCCGCTTGGTTCCTTGCAACAGCCCCATCCAGATGACGCTAGTCTCCGCGCATCAGCAAGAAAGCTGCGGTTGCCGGGAAGCGTGTCAAGCAGTCAGAGATCTTTGAAGCATGCTCCGTATTTTTTTTTCATTCTGTTCTTGCCCCTATTGGGCTACGTAATCTGTATGATTGTACAAAGCAAGGCAACTTTGTATGGCAGCAGAAATTCTGTCGTGCGCAAGTGCCCGTTGCAACTGCCTAGCTGTCTTCGCTATTACTCTATGACCAGCATCGGGAATGGTTTGCATCTGCTCTTATGAAAACTTCTAGCGCATAAGAAATTTTTGTGAATACGGATCAAACTTTTTTATTTAAGTCATGAAACGTTTTGCAAAAGTTATTGACCACTGCAAGATTTTTTTTTCATGAGCATCATGTTTAATAAAGAAATGATATCACAACTCTGTTAAGTGCGTTCATTAAGATATCTAAAGCGTTGTGAACAGCAATTATGCAGAACCCTCGTAAACGTTGTAACGGTTTGACATAAGATGTAAAATCGTATATCATATCTGTCCGCTTCACATACTCTATTTACAGAACTGGCGTATGTTGTGTTTATGCAGAGTTACGGATTTGTGAACTTCGTACTTCAATTTTCTTAACCTACTGAAATTCCGCAATTCTTGTAACAAAAGTTAAGGTGGTACATAAATATTATTCTGCCTGCCACCGGTAGAATTACGCTTTCTCTCTTAAACGAGAACATTGTCATTCATATGGGCTCAGCAGTTGTCCTAAGAAAGCTGCATTACGCACGTATTAAAATAGGGATATCGGTGTGGGTATCAAGGCAGATTCTGACCTCGGCGACGAAGATACGTATAGTGCAAACCTATACGATTATGCCTTGAGGCTGATGTGGAAAATAAGGCAAATCCTTTCGATCTGGCGAGCATATCGATCCTGGGGCCAAGCGCACTTTCGCACGGCGCACTCAAAGAATCGTGCAACGGAGGAGATTCGTCTTTCGCTTTGCCGGCATAGACCACCAAGAGCCGCTTGGGGGAAAAAAAATGCAACACTCTGCGTGGCAGCGCGCCTTTTAATTGTCTGTTTTTTGTCAGTCCTTTAAAAGGAGCAGCGCCCCCCCCACGAGCCAAAGCAATAAAAGTCGTCGAACATAAAACACGCTTTAATGAGCGGCGCGCGAGCTGCGTTAGCAGGCGAATCTACTCCGTCGAACAACACCAAAACAGAGGGCAATTGCGTCCGACCACGCACGGCTGTCTTCTGTCGCGGCAGGCAATCTTTGCGAACTCGGACATTCGTCGAGGCACGCAAGCCGGCGATATGTGGGCCTCGCCGCCAGCTCAATCAGGGAGACGCGTTTTGCGCGTACGCACGATAGCTCAATACGGGGACGCAATTTAATTTCGCTGATGCAGTGGCGACACGTTGCATGTGCGCCTGTCTGCGCGGTCGTTCGAACTGTGGTGCAGTGCAGCCCCCCTCTCCCCTTCCGTCGCATGGCGCGAGGATTCGGGTGGCCTGGCGCGGCCGCCGTCAATGCGCCAAGTCCATCGGTGGTGGATCAAGTGCAGCCGAGACGCGCAGAGGTTATGGCGACGATATCTGAGTGAGTGACGCTGCTTGACTCCGAGGACAGCGCGCGCCGAGGCAGGCGCAGGTCGCGCTGTCCACAGAAGTGGCTGCGCCAGAAATTTTAGATAAGGCGTCTAGAGTTTCTACGTGTTCGAGGCAAAGCATACGCAAATACAGACAAGTATAGTGAAAGTTGCGCAGAAACTATATATGTCGAGACCAGGGGACATCCAGGGTGCATTGATCTAGCTCCTTCTACTTATGACACATTGTGTAATTTTGTCAAGAATGTGAGTTCGTGGGTTGGTAACTTGGCTGTATGCTTGAAATATTTTCTTCGCGTGGGGGGAAACGTTTTCCGCGAGCCGTGTCAGAATGGAGGACCAATCAGCCCGAGCTGATGATAATTACACTGCGCCGCGTAGCAGCCTCGCACCGTAGTGATCATCAAGTGATCGTTAGCAGTGTCACCGCTACTGAAAACAAGTGACAAGAGTGGTTTGTTGATAAAAAACCGAGGCTGGAAATGGCTCAGCAAGATGTTTAAAATGTTTAGAGAATCGTTACATGTTAAAAATCGTGTTACTGATGATCGTTTATCAATATATATCTATAGAAATATGTTTTCTACAATTATCCTGGTTATATGAGAAAAATTAAAAGTGCCAGGATAAGAATCAAACATTTAGTTACGAATAGCTCGAAGACAAATCACGAAGGTAAGAGATTCTCGCAAATATGTCTTGGGGCCGCCGACAATATCAAGTTGCGATTGTAACTCTTAATGCGCCATAAGCGATTGAGACAGCGCTTATCTGTTGGTTTCGTGGAGCCATATAGAGAAAGTGGAGAAAGGAAAACAAGTGTAGACAACCAGACCACACCACAGGAGGCCTGGCTCGATATCCCGGTGTGTCTTTTCCGATGCCATATAGCGAGCTAGTTGGTTCATATTATTTTTGCGGTGGAAAAGACGGGAACATAAGTAAGGGAAGGAGGTGTTCCTGCACCATGTCCCTTCCACGAGCGAACCTGGCAATGGTCCTGCTGACCAAGCTATTTGAAACCTTTGTGGATGTTACAACTTGGCGAGTGATGGACTGAAGTAAAAATGCCCATTGATTTCTACCTTGTTACTCTGTGGTTTCGCTCCTTGTCATTTCAATACATTTTATTCATTGCAGTCTGGGCTCAATGTCAAAAATTGCTCATACCAATGGCCAACCGTTTTTATGTTCAGCTTTCTCGATACGTGCAAGTATCACGTTGCGATTCAAAATGGTGGTGGTCTTTCCAAATACGCCACATACTAGTTGGTGACTGCGCTGCAGCAATATTCGATGAATACCCTCGTTTCTCCTTACGTGCATGCGTGCTACTATAGGACTACTAAACAGTTCCCACTGGTCACTCCGCGGGACACGGGAATTCCCACGGTGTGGCTCCTTCTGAAGATTTCCAGTGCCGTTAGGATGCGGACGGCAGCAATGGAGGCAAACGCGGAGCAAGTTGTCGTCTACGTTTTCAATTCATACAATTTAGAACAAATTCGCCGAGATGTCCGCACTGCGGCCCTTCAACATTTGCAATGCACTGTTTTGTTTCAACGCTGACGACGCAACAACGCCGCTTTTGGATCTGTCGCTATCAATTTTGTGAGAAACATTTTCCTTTATAGCGGGGGTCTTCGAGATTGCATGCCATCGTTCCATGGGCGTAGACACACGGCAGGGGCGGCACACACGCATGACGTAACGAGTTCGCTCCCTCCAATTGCCCCGCTCCACTACTGCGCTCCGAATGCTGATCAGTAGATCGACATTGATGGGACTTTCCCGTCGTGTGACGTAATTCAGGGGCGACAGACGTGGCCAACGAAAATCCGCCTGGCGCCAACGCTTCCGGTTCTTGCGTGCGCTCGTGTACGTGGGCCTGGTGCTAGGCTTCCTGTACCAGGCCTCGGACGTGGTCGTCAACTACCTCACCTTCCCCACCGCCAACGATGTGCGCGTCGAGGGTCCCGAGCAGCTCGTCATGCCGGCCGCCTCGGCGTGCATCAGCAACTGGTAAGACGGCGGCACGTATCTGCTTTCGACGATTCCTCGGTCGAACTGCGAGGACGGAGCGAGCAAGTTGGCGGACGGAAATTTCGAGCCGTGCTAAACACCGCCGTCGCTATTCGCTCAGTCAGTAAACGCCTAGCAGCGCGACGCCACTGCGACACCCGTGTTGGGTGCACTTTGGCCACACGTTGGCTTTCAATAGGCTAGAAGTAATCGCGATAAACGTCGCAATGAACTTCAAAATTCTAAATGCTAACTAGTTCTCCGTTTATTTCGCCTCATTTTCACAAGTTTCCGCATAAACTTGAGCACGAGTTGATGGGCTAGTTGGTCAATGAAAATGGGCGTCTGGCACATTTAATTCTCTCCGCCCCATTTCTTCTTCTTTTTTGGGGGGGGGGGGAGGGGGGAGAACCATCAAAGTTGTATATGACTGATTCATTGCGACAGCTTTGGTTGTCGCGGTAAAAATAGTTGATTTGTTATTTTCTGATGGCTGTTCCTAATACTTTTGTTTGGGTTGCAGTTTTCTTTTTTTTTTGGGGGGGGGGGGGGTTGCAAGTTTTGGGTTGCCGATTTACGCATTGCTACAGAAACAGCCTATATTTATTTAATAATTGAAAATTTTAAATTAATTAGTTATAAATGTATTATATGAACCTCGATATTTATGGTGCCAGAAGCGAAGCGTGCCTTCGCTGTTCTCCGTGCGACACGTGATTCCTGCTGGCTCTGAGACGAAATCGCCGGGCCGCGTCCACGCAAGCGAGACTTGCCCGAGGCTCGAATCCCGTCCCTGCAATGGTCACAACAAACCGCAAGTTCCAAACGTGGCTAGCTAGAAATTTCCACGTCTATAATTGTTTAATTTAGGTGACCAAACGTCCAAGCGCACCATGCCTTCGAAGAAGGTGACTGTATGACTCGCCCTTAGCACAGAAGAGGTTCATAACGAACTCAATCTAATTTTGAACAAATACATATCTCACCGTATACATCTAATACGATGAATGTACACAGGTCCCACAAGCGTCCTGCTTAATCTCATTGGCGCATATCACCCAGGCGTTTGGAGCTACAGCTTCGGAAAAAGTGCGTGGGTGTAATATACGAGGAAAAAAGCACTCGCGTTCCCGATGGATTATACGCGACAGTATTGCATTTCTCCCGCATCATTCGTGCACACAAGTCAGCTGCACTGCACGTGTCCCAGCTATCGTGCATCGCTTAAAGAAAAAAAAAAAAAGACGGCACATTCTATGCGTCGTCTATAGAGCAGCCGCCAGTAAACTTTTTGCTCATGCCATTCAATTTAATTGTTAATGGCAAATGGCGAACTTTTTAATTACTGCTCCGAATGGCGCTCCGACAATGAACAATGTGTAGAAAATGAAAGAAACTAACAAGTGGCTCGTTTTCGTCCAGGTACTTTCTTGCCCATTTATTTTTTCCGCCTCACGTGACCAACCGGCCCCATGGATGGATGGATGAAAAGTAGGAGCGTCCCCTTTGAAACGGGGTGATTGCAGTTGCCACCATGCTCAGCTTTTTATTTTTGTTCAACTGTGTTGGAAGTTATTAAAATTCGCCATTTTCTCGAAATACGTCTTCCTACCCTTTTAACCTTATGCCACCTCCCTGTTTTTGAGCCACCAACCCTCAAATCGCCTCTTGCTAATTTCCACCGCATATTTATTCACATGACTATTGTTATCTTTGAACCCTGGGGCCTCAGGAAGCATGACTGTACCCGCACAGACATCGGGATGGATACCATCCCACTTCAGTGCGGGGTGCCCTATCGCATGCATCGAAAAGCAGCGCCCTAGGACAAATAGCACCGCAGGAGGGCGATCGGTCGTGGCACTGGCTGCTATACGCAGCTTGTTTGAGGGCACCATTTTTTGACGGGGGTGGACGGTTAGTCATGTAATATTTCTCATTTTGCGCGGGCTTTATCAGCCGGAAAAAATAAACGGGCAGAAAGTACCTGGCTGAAAGCCACGCCAGCTTTAACTTTATTTCAATTTCCTAGAAATTCTTCATTGACAGTACATCATTCAGAGCAGTAAACAGAAAATTGCTAATTGCAAGTAACTGGTAAATTGGATGGCATCAACAAAATATTATTGTCGGATACTATACTCTACAGCACACAATTTGCACTTCGTTATCTTAGCGTAGAAGGGCCCGTCTTGCTTAAAAACGCGATGCAGGGTAGCTGAGACACCCTGCACAGACGACAGGGGCACAGCGCGCTTCGTGATGTTGACCAACGTGAACACTTGCCTCCAGAAACGTTTTCAAATAAATCAGTTTTGAAAGCCCGGCTGAGTAAATTTCAACGAATATGTGTCCAAGTGAGCCCTATGAGTAAAAAAAAAAATTACGTATTTTCTGAGGGAGTCCGAGCGAGTTTGGCGACATGCATGCGCGCGAGTCACGACGCAGCGTTACATTTTCGCGCACGTCATTCGTGCAGACGACATTGGCCACCACACGGATCGCTCTTCAGACAGCGCCGATAGAGTGCGCTTTAGAATTTTGAACAACGCCCCTTGCCGCTAGAAATATTTTCAAAGCAATTAGCACGGGCGTCTGGCGTTGCCAATACCCTTCAAAGCGACGCTTTCTGTGCCCTCTCCGAATTCTCAGCGGCTTCTTCAACGCATTCTTTAATTTCTTATAACATTCGGGCTACTTCATTCTTGGACAATTTGGCCCACGTCGCTGTGGCGCGAGGGGAATTCTTCGATAATTCAGGCTTGTGGGTCGTCCTTCTCATCGCCATTCTTCCGAGCCTGGACGAGTACCGGACATCGGTCACGTGCTCTCCACGTCACTGCGCGTACGTCTCGCACTACGCATCCTCCGGCGTTTCGACACAGCTTTCGAACGAGGTCGCGAATAAACGTAAACATGTGAGAATAAAGCTGTGAACTGTGCGGTACATAAACATCGCATGACATTACACGTGTCATAGAGGGAAAAATAGAGACTTCTACGCATCGTATTTAGTTGTACAGCATTTCATTAACGACTTCATGGAAGCTTCGCATCGCATATGCAGGGTGTCTATAGCTACCTTTAGCCAGAGTTTAAAGACATGCAAATGCCACGTAGCTGGACAGAACCAGGGTAATGTTCTTTGCCACAGCTTGGAGATACTCAGATTCTTTTTTTTTTCATTCCGCCTGTGTAATTAGTGTGAATTAATTCAGCAACTTTTCCAATATTTTAATTATATGAAAAGTGTCAATCAGAGAATTGTGGAGGTGCATGAAAAACTCCCGATACAGCTTTCTCTTTCTAAAATACGTGCTACATGAAAGTGTTTTTCCAAGCGTGAAAGAAGCCCGCAAACGCACGCACAATTGCCGTGCTACTGGCCGCGCGAGGCACTTTGCTTGTATTCCCGGGCTTCTTTCGCACTCAGAAAAACACTTTACGTAGTGCGTATTCAAGAACAAAAAACTGTATCGGAAGTTTCTCATGTCACTCTACAATTTTCTCACTGGCAATTTTCATAAAATATGTTTTAATTATGTTTTTGTGTGATCATGTAAAATGGAAACACAAGACTAATAATCGCTGGAGACCTCAGCTTACCGCATATTAACTGGGAAAGCTTTTCAACTGGTCATGTAGAAACCCGCAGCGCTGATAGGCTATATATAGAGCTAATGTTTTCTCATAATCTCACACAAATTGTAAAAGACTGCACAAGAATCACCCCTACGTCACAGTCATTGTTAGACTTGGTTTTCATATCAAGCAAAGTGGCCGATTACGCCGTATCAGTTGAGGACGGTATATCGGACCATAGAATGGTTGTGGTTGACGTGTTCTGTGACATCAGCATTCGAGCAAAGCGTCACGCTCATGCACATGTTAAAGACTACGGTCGTGCTGATGATACGACTACCATTGACTATTTAGAAACATTGCTTAGCGAATTTGAGATGATATCAAGGCTTGAGTCGGTTGAACAGCTTTGGAAATGTTTTAAGAAAATTGTGCAGTACTGTTTAGATAACTGCGTCCCTACTCGCACTAAAAAAAAACAAAACGAAGAAACCCATGGATAAGCCGAAAAATAGTTCAGATGAAGCGCAGAATAAGAAGATTGTGCAAAAATAAAAGGTTCCCGATGGAAATAACGCGTGCAAAAGAAAACTTGAAGGCAGAGATGGCGCAGTCTAAAAAACAATTTTAATAACACCCTCACTAACTTTCTGAAAAGCTCTCCACGAAAGTTCTGGCTGTTCTTTAAGGAAACGTATGAAGGAATTGAACAGATTGTAGAAGGAACGGAAGTAATTACGGAAAAGCCTGATATCGCTGACAGATTCAATCGATATTTCCAGTCAGTGTTCCGTACGGACCAGGATGACAACAAAGAATATGAATCGGCTCCTACATTGCCACTTCAAGCAGGTAATATTAATATTAACCGAGAAGGCATATTTGATCAGCTGCTCCTTCTGGACACGAAAAAGTCATGTGGGCCTGACGGTATACCGAATGAATTTCTGCGACCATTCGCGGAGTGGTTGTCGTATTACCTAGTTATTATATTTAAGAAGTCTTTAAAATGCCACTCGCTACCTCAAGATTGGCGTACAGCAAGTGTGGTCCCAATTTTCAAAGACGGCAATAGAACAATGTTGAGCAATTATAGGCCTGTGTCTCTCACATCGATGTGTTGTAAAATATTTGAGCATATAGTGGCAAAATACATCAGACAATTTCTGGAACAAAATGACTTATTATGTCCGTTTCAGCATGGATTCCGCAGTGGCCTTTCAACTGTAACACAGTTATCGAAAAGATTCAGGATTTCTGTGTTGCTATAGATGCCTGTGTACAAGTCGATGTTATATGCATAGATTTTGCGAAGGCTTTTGACAAAGTTTCACACCGTAAACTGCTCTTCAAGCTTCGCAATGTCGGTCTTAGTGCGGATGTTCTCGATTGGATAGGAGCGTATTTAACTGATTGCCAACAAGAAGTCAGAGCGGCAGATACTATTTCAGGAAATCGTGAGGTGTATTCGGGCGTGCCGCAGGGTTCTGTACTAGGGCCACTACTTTTTCTTCTATACATTAATGATATCTCAGCGGTTGTCCAATCACCTGTAAAAATTAAGCTTTTCGCAGATGATTGCCTAATTTATTGTCCGGTAACATGCAGGGAAGATCAATTTAAACTCAACCAGTGCCTTCAAAACTTAAGCTCATGGTGTCAAAAATGGGGTATGCAAATTAATTTTAAAAAACCACTTACACACACATAACAAAAAGAAAGGAAGTGATCTCGTTCACATATAATATTGCTGATAATATACTGGTAAAAGTATGTAGCTTCAAATATTTGGGTATAACCATAACAGATAAATTGAACTGGCGTCCTCATGTTGAAAATATTTGTCAATCAACATACAGGAAGTTGTGCTACTTGGAAAGGAAATTACGCCAGGCAACGAAAGAAGTCAAGTTGATTGCATACAAGGCATATATCCGTCCGAGCCTAGAATACGCTGGTGCTGTGTGGAGTCCCCATCACAAGGTTTTAAAACATAAACTAGAACGAATTCAAAGAATGTCAGTTCGCTTTATCTGCTCTAAATATCGACGACGTGACTCGGTAACTGAAATGTTAAAAATATGTAACTTGGAACCACTGGAATCAAGAAGGCAGAAGCAGCGATTGAAATTGCTTTTTCAAATACTACACGCAGATGTGAAAATAAACAAGGATGATTATCTGACGCTCTTTCACAAAAGGTTACCACGAAGAACACGCAGTACATTCGTGCAACCAATAATAGCTCGAACAGACTTATTCCGCTTTTCTTTCTTTCCTGACGCTAATAAAATGTGGAATGAATTACCGAATGATGTGGTACAAAAAAAATGCTATGAGTGATTTTGAGGTTGGCCTTGATAAGTATTTCGCTCACACTGTATAGCTTATATTTGCTCCTTGCATGTAGCTGTGTGTTTTTTTTTCTACAAATGTTCTATGTATTACAAATGTTCTCCTACAAATGATCTTCAATGCTTGTTCTATGTACAATTCAATTACTGACCCTCCCTGTAACGACCCTCAAGTGAGGGCTAACAGTATGAATGAATAAATAAATAAATAAATAAATAAATAAATAAATAAATAAATAAATAAATAAATAAATACTTTTAAAAAGTGATTACTTAATTAAGAGTAAATATCTAATTAGCTGGAATGAAAAAAATTGTTTGAGTACATCCAAGTGACAGCAGACAATATTATCTTTGTTCTGTCGAGCTACGTGGCATTTGCGTATTTTTAAACTCTGGCTAAAGTTAACTGGGACACCCTGTATATACATTGCAATACATATGCATCGAATTGTGATTTATATTTTCTGTGTGAAGGATCTACCTTTCAGTGATCATTCATGATTTAATATATCTATTTACAGTGACATGTCGTGCCATATTGTCATAGTAACGCATATCGTAGCCCTGAGAAGAGCCGAAAGATGAGTTTCTTTTATGCGTTGCATACTGCAATCACTCAGTTCAGCCCTTGGGCGCGGCCGCGCAGCCACCATTGAGGGTATGAGCCATTGTTCATTGCTGCGCGTCTCATATGTGGGTCTATTCTCTTTTAAGTTTGCTATGTTTGTTATTAAGTTGCTTCTATTTTTATGCGTTGCATATTGCAATCACTCAGTTCAGGCCTTGGGCGCGGCCGGGCAGCCACCATTGCCCTTTAGCGCAACCACGTGACGTGACGTCACGACATCTGGAGGAAAAGCTGGGCCCCAACTCACGCAATATGCAACGCATTCTTGGCTTAACCAAGCTAAGCCTGGCCATGTTTAAACTTTTTTTTTATCGTATTGACGTTACCACATATTTATTACGTAATGCCGTATTAGCAAGTCTCACTCTTAAAATCAATGTGAAAACATTGTGCGCGTGATCTCACCAGAGTGCAGAGTGACGGAGCAGAACAACCAGTCACTGAACATTCCGTGGTTGCAAAATTTGACGCAAATGCCCGAGTCAGACCGATCGAACGCAACAAGCACATAACTCAGACAAACATGCCAGATTGAATACATAGGTTTGACCCATTGGTACCTCAATCCATTCCAATGCTCGAGTGCTTTAATAAATTATAGGAATAACGCCGGGATTGAGACTATTAAAACCACGAGTCGTAATTCGCCCATCTCCTGTTACCTCTCGCGCATTATGTTTCTGGACGCTCCAGTGCCGTATGCGGTAAGATTAAGAGGCCTGAGTCAGTGCACGCCTGCGATGTCGGCGTGCACCTTATCTTGTTCTCCCACTCAACGGCGCGTTGAAAATTTCGCAGTCTCGACCTGCATCGTCGCTCATTCCCAGCGGAAGCTCTTCGCCGGGAGGGAGGGCGGCGGGTCGCTCACTCATGCGCGCTCTTTTGTTTAATTGACCCAACTCGCCTCGTGCGAGGAGAGTGTGCCCTGAAGCAAGCGCGACGCTGGGCCTACGCTCGTGCACGGGGCCTGCGGGAGCAGCTCTCGAAGAGACGTGCGTGCATGTCCTGTACAGCGAGCGGAGCCTCGCTGGCCGACGTCTGAGTCACCGGATGTATACGCGCGCCTGCGGCGACACGACACGTGCTGCTGGCCGCGTGCAAAGGTCGAAATGCGCGACTGGGTGCAGCTGCAGCGAGGCAAATATACCAGGTAGCGACGCTTCCATGGAAGCCCACACGTTCAGAACATGGCGGTTCATCGGCGGATGGATGGACGCTTTGAGCGTCCCCTTTGGGTAGCGCCACCAAGCTCTTGCTATTATACTGCCTTATGTCCTACCTAGGCAAAAAAAAGAAGAAAAGAAGGAAAATAGGACAAAAAAAGGGCACGATGAATACCCATAACCAGATTTGTTGACCTTCTATTATGCACTTTTTTTTCTTCTAATTTGCCATTCTCCAGTGCACTACATCTGAAGCTGGGAGTGATGCCTGACACCGGCGAAAGATGCCGAGAGCGAATGGGGCTACACTAATCCAGGTACAACCAATTTAGGAAGGCCCACTAAGCTTGAACAAAGACGCTCCCTCACCAGAACAGAAATTGGCCTCCCCGGAGCAGTATTCGGCCACAACCTCCCTGATGATATCTACAATTTACCAACGGCGCGCTGTCCCCAGCAGCTGCGAAGCGCCTGACCAAGGCGGCGGTCAGACCTGTAACGCAGCAGAGCGTGCTAAGAATCTCGGGGTCCGGACAGGCCGCCGATGGGAACTGACCCTGTCAACCTTTAACAGCCGAACTCTGTCGAGTGAGGCTAGCTTAGTAGGACTCCTTGAGGAACTATCAGACGTTATTTGGGATACTATCGGCCGTACTGAAATTAGAACTGGTGAAGCTTACACATTGCTAAATAACGGCCATGTCCTTCGCTATAGAGGTCTCCCTGATAAGAAGCAATACGGGGGTGGGATTCCTAATCCATGAGGAGATAGCGGGCAACATTGACGAATTCTACAGCATTAACGAGAGGGTAGCAGTAGGCGCAATCAACCTAATGAGAGGTGTAGATTAAAGTAGTACAAGCCTACGCTCCAACGTCCAGTAACGACGGTGAGGAAGTAAATCAGTTTTATGCAGGTGTTCAGTTAGCGATGAGACCTATGACAACTATGAGGATAGGATGAGCATAGGGTTCTGGCCGCTGCTCGGTCGTTGCTTCCTCGGGCTATGCGGTCTGCCCTTTCGTTCCCGTCCAGTCCATTGTGCGCGGGGCACCATGTAATGCCGTGGTCCAGGTCCAGTCGTGAGCCGAGTATTCTTCGGGCGCTGCGCGGTAGTATTCCCCGCATGAAGAGTCGACACACTGCCTGCGAGTCTGTAAGCACATGAGCCGACTGACCCTTGAAGTCGGCGTCTCGTATCGCCAGTGCTATTGCCACTGCCTCCGCTGTGCATACCGAGGTAGTCTTAACCGTAGCGGTTATTTGGTTGTGGCGATCGCGTAGAAGTCCCTGCGAGTGGTTGCACTCGCGTCTGTGTAGTAGGCGGCCGGATCCTTGTCGAATCGCTTCTGCAGAGTCCTCTACCTGGCCTGTCTGCGGCCTGCGTGGTACCTGGCACTCATATTTCTTGGTATAAGTGAGACATGGACGTGCTCCTTCAAATCTCGTGACAACAAGTCTGTTTCGTCTCCGCAGAACACTGGTCGAGCATTGCACCCCAGTCTTTGGAGAATAGAGCGGCCCTGGGGCGTTGAGCTCAGCTTTACTCTTTGCGATATCAGAACTGCAGCGGCATGTTCTTCATATTTGTTTTAAATACCCAAGCGCTCCAGGCGCTCCATGCTGACTATTTTCGGAAGTCCCAGGGCAGATTTGTATGCCGTTCTGATAAAGGTGCCCTCCTTCTTCATTTCAGTTTGGTTAAGTTTTTGTAACGGCAGGCCGTAAGTGATGCGGCTAATCGCAAATGCTTGCACCAGCCTAATAGTTTCTTCTTCCGCGAGTCCGTTGCGGCTGCGTCCTACTCGCCATATCATACGTGCCACACTTTTAACGGCATCGACGTTGCCATTCTCTTGGATAAGTAGGCCAAGCATTCTCGTTTGGGCGACTTCACGAATGGCCGGGCCGTCGATATGTAAGTCTATCCTTGGTTTGGCAGCTTTCTTATGACGCTTGCTGCGTACGCGCAAGAACTCTGATTTTTCGGGTGCGCACGTCATATCCGCGTGCTTGGTGAAGTTTACTACTTTGTCGATGGCCTCCTGTAATAGGTCTTGTTTTTCTCCGTAGGAATCCCGGTATGCCCACAACGTTATGCCATCGGCATAGATCGTACATCCGAGGTCCCGTGCTTGCTCGAGTTCTAGGGCCAGTCACCTCATCCCGACGTTGAAAAGAAGCGGTGAAAAGATTGAACCCTGTGGAGTTCCTCGGTTGGGCATCGCAATGACGTCAGAGTGCGTACTGCCCAACCAAATCGTTGCCTTCCTGTCGCGTACCGAAACACCCTTCTTCCGCAACCTATGTCTTCCAGACCTCCGAGGATTGCTCCGTGAGAGATCGTGTCAAACGCTTTTTTGACATCGAGCGCCACAACTATCCTGGCTTCTTTGCTTCGTGGCAGGTCCAAAACTTCGTCGCGAAGCATAAGAAAGGCGTCCTGTGCCGAGACGTGTGGCTTAAAACCAAGCATAGAGTCGAGAAAAAGTTCATTCCGCTCGATGTAGTTGCTCAGTCGAGTTTGGATCACCTTCTCAAAAAGCTTCCCTGCACACGACGTGAGCGATATTGGTCTCAAGTTTTGTAGATCTCTGGCTTTAGCCGGTTTCGGTATGAGTATGATGGTAGTCTCTTTCCATTCTTCTGGTAGTGCCCCGTTGTCGGACCATACATTATCGTTGAAATAGGTCGTAAGCTTTGTAATGTGGTCCGGACACGGTGCGGTGTTCTTCCGGAAAGATTGTGCGGCTGCATAGAGCTCTGCCGTTGTTATGGGTGCGTCCAGCTCAACGTTGTCTGGTCCCTCATAGTTGTATTGCACTGATGTTGTGTCCGGTACTCCTACGTAGACGTTCTTAAGGTCCTCAGTGAGGGCATCGGTCGTGCCATCGTATTCATATTCAATTAATTTCAGTGTTCTGTTTGTGGTGGTCCGTGTTCCTGTCGGATATATCATACTGCGCAGAATAGCCCATGTTCCCTTTGTGATAAGCGTTCCTTTGAGTACATCACAAAACTGAAGGAAATTGGTGTCTTGCAGCTGCTGCGCTTACTCACGGGCTTCCTGCGCAAGCCTGACTATCCCGATCCTGAGTTTTCTGTTGTGTCTCTGTCTCTTCCAACCTTTGGTCAGACTTCTCCGCGCTTCCCACAGGTGTAGTAGGTGCCTGTCTACTGCCGGTGTTTCGACTGTTGTCGATATTTCCCGTGTAGTGCTTCTGTGCATTCTCCTGATGGATTCCGTCCATTCTGTAGCACTATCGCACGGTGTGGTCTGCCTTTGCATCTGTCCATAGGCTGTCCAATCGGTTATGGTGGTTTTTCCTAATCTATGGCAAACCTGCGTCGTGTTAACTGAGACACTAATAATGCAATGATCACTGCCAAGGTCTTCGCCTAGGTTGGTCCAGGTAACACCTCTGTCATTCTTGCTGAAAGTTAGGTCCGGCGTGGTATCTTTGACTACACTGTTTACCGTGCTGGTTGATTCACCCGGTCGCGTCAGCAGGACCAGCTCATGCTCCTCCGCGAGGTCGGCTAGCCTTTGGCCCTTAGGAGTGCCTCGATCATAGCCCAAATCAGAGTGCGGAGCGTTAAAGTCCCCTAGGATAATTGCCCGGTCGTTGCTTTTCACTTTGCGCAATGCGGCTCAACTAGCACATCGAACTTTGCCTTCCTGTCTCTAGGTGGGCTGTAGACCTTGGAAATTAGTGTTTTCGGTTTGCAGCGTCTGCATGGCCAGAGCGTGAGAACCTGATGTTGGACACCGCAGGTAGGGACGTAGTCCACGCTCACCGCTATGTCCGCCCGTGTAAGTGCTGCTATCTGAAGATGGTCAGGGTGCGTGTGCATCTTGTATCCTCTGAGGTTCGGTACCTTCTTGCCTGGTTCTTGTATGCATATTATGTCCAGGAGAACAGGCGCCGCATCTATAAAGCTCAAAAGTGCTGCGTGTTTATTTCTAAGAGTCCTGCAGTTCCACTGCCAGACCTTGAGATTTTCGGCTACTCTCGTGTGGCGATTAGCCATCTATAGTACTTTCGCTGTCGGTCAGCTCTCTCTTTTTAGGCCTCGGTGCAGGAGTTCCTGGGCTGGCACATTTTCGTTTGTTCGGCCCCTCTTTCGTGGCATGAGAAGAGGAGTCTTCTATCTGTCGTTTGAGAGTGTACAGCTCTGCGAAAAGAAGTTGGATTTGTCGGGCTATGGTATTCAATTTATCGTCTTTTCCTGTCACCTGTGTGTTCGCGTTCTTGGTTTCTCCTGGCTTGGCTTTGTTCGTGTGGGGCTCATTCTTTTGTTTGAAATCAGCCAGCTCCCTTCGAATTTCTGCAAGACTGTCCTTTAAAATTCTGTTCTCCTCTAAGATCTTTTGATAGGCTGGACTCTGAGTTACTGGATCGGCAGTGGGAGACACTATTCGCGCCTAGCTTACCTGCTGTGTGGTGATGGCCGCCGTCTGATGTTTAGCCTGCGGAGCCCTCTCCTGTTTGGGGGCTAGAGGCTTGACATTGCGTGCCCAGGATGGTGACCTAGATCTCTGACGACTCCGCCGTCTGGTACGCGATTTCGATCTCGATGTTCTTGGTTGCCTGGGTTTGGAGGGGGTCCCCACTTGCCGTTAAGGAAGCTCCGGAAAGTCACTGAGCTCCAATTCTTCGTCTTCTGTTGCAAACCACCGGGGTCGGTGTTGTGAGCAGCTTTGTGCGCTCCGCTTCTCGGTCGGCCTTGTGGTCGTGTTTTCTTCAGGCGTTTTTTGCAGCTTCGGTCGCCCGTGAGGTGCTCGCGGCGAGCACTCGTGTCCATCTTCGGGCTCAAGCGCCCCACAGATTCCATACACTTTTGTGTCCGGTACCGGGCAAACGTCCGTGCGGTGGCAGACTCTGTGACAAATATTGCAAACCTGGAGAGAGTTGCGGTATGGTTGGCACGCCATTTCCCCACCACAATAGTAGACGAACCGCGGTAGGACGGTGCCTAGGAAAGTGATGACTGCACTCTTCGAGTCCCCTAGCATTCTTGCCTGGATTATCTCGATGCCCTGGGCACGGATTCGCAGGTTTGCCTTGATTGTCTCTCCGGGCGTGTGCGCCGGGAGTCCATGAATGACACCTCTGGCTGCGCCTTCTCATGTGGCAGCGTACGCATTGAACGCGTGCGTCTTGCCATTGACTGTGAGAGCTGTGATCTTGCGTAGGAGATTAGCTGTCTTTTCCTCAGACGTTGAGACCATGGCGATGTTTGAGCCCTGTTTTATGCACAGTATAAAATGCTCACCCTTTACTTTGTTGTGGCACGCCGCGATCACTGCTTCTGCGAGCATCGGGCTGGTTAGAGTTTTCAACGGGAGTCCTTGATGCGGGCGGAGAATGGTCTTGAAGTCATCCCGCGGCAATGGTGGTAACTTGTTCCGTCGCACCCTGCGTCGGCGGTTGGGGGGCGAGTTGTGTTCCTTGTGCGAAGGCTCGTTCGGTTCCGCCTGCAGGCGTTCCTTCAATTGCTGCCGTTTTTGGCGGAGCGTTAGCACCGTCTGCCAGCCCTCTTCGGCGGGTTCTCTCGAAAACCGCCGCAGGTCCTCAGCGTCCATGAGAGGTGTTGTAGTAGTTTCATCTTTACGAGGAGTTAAGGCTTCGGGAAAATCCATGCCGTCTTCCTCCGTAGCGGGTTTCGGTTGGGACGGCGCGACATTTGAGGCGCCCGCCGCAATAGAAGCGATTTCTTTAGACGCCATATGCGTCGGTGTCGTGTGCCAGACACTACACCGACGCGACGCGGCGGTCGCCGCCTCGCCTTAGCTCTGATGCATGCTAGCTCCGACGCAGCGAACCTGGTAGCTTCTTGAAATTGTGGGGCCGCCGGAAACGGGCCCAGGTCCAAGAGGATTGTGTCCCTGGGTTCCGTAGACGTTCACGGTTCTGGTGATATACAATTTCGGTCGGTTACTGGAACTATAACCAACAAAAAACATGGATATTGCGGAGCTCGAAGCGGGTGCTGCTGCACTCCTCGACGCCGCCTATCGGTCTCCTCAGAAGCCAAAGGTAATGATAAGTAACTGGGCAAGGGAATAAGAGTTCAGGGTCGCCAGTCAGCCTCTAGAGTCTGTGAAGAAGCACGTTTACCTAGATCAACTAATCACAGGGAGCCCTGATCAAGAGAAGAAAATTTACAGAAGAATAAAATGGGTTGGATTGCCTACGGCAGACATCGTGAGCTCCTGACTGGAAGCTCACCGTTATCATTGAAAAGGAACATATACGATCAGTGCATTTTACTGGTGCTGGCATATGGGGCAAAGACTTGGAGACTAACAAAGAAGCTTGAGAACAAGTTAAGGACCGCGCAAAGAGCGATAGAATGAAGAATACTAGGTATAACTTTAAGAAACAGAATCAGAATCAGAATCAGAATCGGTTTTTATTGAGATCATTAGAATGATTACAAGTTGTTAATATTCAGGAGGAGGTCCCGGAGTCAAAGACTGCAATGGGACCTCCTTTACAAAGTAAACGTAATAAAACAAAAGTACAGCAGTTTTCAGCATATTGATAAAAAATTACAGGATTTAGTATGAATACCATGAATGAAGAATTACATATGCATAAATGTCATGAATAAAAGATCTGTAACACAATCTCGTTGACAACTGATGAAGTAACTGCGTAGATGACGTGACGAACACAGTAGAATTTGTTAACTCGAATGTATATGTGATACAAGAACAGAAACCTAACGGTATGGCAATGAAAATGAAATGAAGGGACCCTGAAAGAAAAAAGGAGAGTGGTTTCGATCAGAGAGCCAGCGGGTATAGACGATATTGTTACGTGTAGCTGAAGCTGAATGCTATTAACAATTTATTTACAAGGAAGCTAACGGAGGCCAAAATGGCGACGCTATATGAAGCCGGCACACACGTCGTCTTCTTTCTCCTCAGTGCAGCCACACTGTGGCGGCTGTTCCGTAGCAATATTCTAATACAGATTAAGAGCAAAAAAAAAAGAAATGGCACTGGGCAGGTCATGTAATGCGCATATTGGAAAACCGTTGGATCATTAGGCTGACAGAATGGGTACCAAGAGAAGGAAAGCGCGATAAAGGACGGCAGAAGACTAGGTGGTGCGACCGAAATGAGGAAATTTGCTGGTGGTAGTTGGAATCAGTTAGCGCAGGACAGAGGTAATTGGACATCGCAGGGAGAGGCCTTCGTCCTGCAGTGGACATAAAATTGACAGATGATGATGATGACGATGACGACGGCGACGATGATGATGATTATGATGATGATGATGAACTTTGTTTTTGCTTTTCTTCCACCAATCTTCCAATCGCCTCTAACTAATCTCTATTGTGGACATGCTTACTTTCCCGCTGCTCTTGCTGAACCCAAGGGCTTCAAGGAGAGAGCGGGCGCGAGAGAGAAAATCTGGAGGCTTTGGATTATTGTGCCTAGGTACTACGGAGGAGGTTTCTTAGCGCGTGTTGTGGCGTTTGTCCCTAGGCGTGCCGGCACTGGGGCGTGGGGTAGAGTTCGTTTACGCTCGGACGCTGGCTACTGGCGCGGTAAAGTAGGTGAGCTGCTGGCCAAGTCAGTCGTGCCGGATCGTAGCTTTCTCGCGTCTTACGGCGATGTAACTTGTAAATAACATGGCAGGGGTTTCTGTGGGAACAGTAGCGACCGTAGTAGAGCCCGGGCTGCATGTATTGAAAATCTGGAAGGCAGAGCGCCTTAGCAACTGCGGTTGAACGCAAGTGGCTGAAAGGCCGCCGGTGACGATGACTGACCCAACACAAGCGCTGCAGGCGCGAGAAAGCCTGTCCGACGTACCTTCAGACGTAAAGTTCTGACTGATGTTGGAGAAGTTGCGGGGCGCGGTGGTGCTCAACTCAGCGTCACAAGTTGGCGGGTGGACGTAACTGTATTTATTCAGTCGTGTTTTTTACTCATTGTAACAATGTGTCATTATTTCGCATTATTGGCGGCGCCTCCAGGGCACTAAAGCGATAACGGGGACACCAAAGCTTGGACCCGGACTGGTCCACCGTGAGTTGGGGCTCGCCGAGGCCTGCACGTACCAGCTAAGGTCTATAAGATCTATCGTGGACACCCAATTTTTTATGCGCACATCCCCTAGCACGCTTCGGCCTCCGCGGTCCGAACCCACGGGCCGCCCTGCTTCCAGCTTTGATCCCCCCGCTACCCATTGGGTGCCCCGGAGATCTATTGGGTGCCCCGGAGAGTCATATATTCAAGGAGCAAAAGCCCCCAGATTTTCTCTCTCGCACCCACTCTTACGCGCGCCAGCGCACAAACGACTGTCGATCCCTCAAATGAATGTCTCGTCTCCCAAAACGCCATTATGGATGGATGGATGATTGAGGCTCAACCTGTTGAATCGGGTGGCGGCGGCGCGTGCCACCTAGCCTTGAATGGTACTATAAGCATGCATACCTATGTATTTACTCCTTTACTTTTGCGTTATTATCGACCAATCAGATAGCCTCAGTTTAATTATTTCTACCTGTTCAAAGTCTATTTTACTTTCACTGTCTTTAAAGCCCAAAGCTTTGAATAGTTCCCCGTTACATTCAACTGCAGGGTGAAGTTGTTTACAAGCAAGTATCAGATGTCCAGCCGTTTCCTCCTCCTCTCCACACGCCCCACACAACAAATCTATCTCCTGGTATCTGGCTCGGTACGTTTTAGCCCGCAGTGCACCTGTCCTGGTCTCAAACAACAATGAGCTTCCCCTAGCGTTATCGTAAATATATTATTTGGCTATTTCTTGCTTAAACGTCCTGTATGTCTCTAATGCTGATTTGGTTTGCATCCCTGTTTTCCACATACCCCGCTCTGTCTCCTTAACCTTTTTCTTGGCGGATGATTCCTTACGTGTTCCCCCACTGTTGCCCAAGTATTTGCTTGACAATTTTCTAGTTCGCTTCCTCCACCTTGTGTCAACATTCCTTGTGTATACGTAACTGAAAACAGTCCTAGCCCATCGCATTTCCCCCATTTTTGTCAATCGCTCCTCAAGTGCTACCTTGCTATTAGCCTCTCTGCCCTCGAAAGAAGACCATCCCAGATCCCCCTGCACCCCAAGATTTGATGCCTTGCCATGTGCTCCCAGAGCGAGCCTACCCACACCACGTTGCCTAGTTTCCAAGTGTTGCCGGGTCTCTGCTCTCATACATAGAAGTGCACTGGCATAAGTCAGGCCTGGAACCATTACCCCCTTCCATATCCCTCGTACTACCTCGTACCTATTGTAGTTCCACAGTGTCCTACTCTTCATAATCGCTGCGCTTCTGTTACCTTTAGTCGTTACATATTTTTCGTACTCTGTCAGATACTCAATGCCATTATTTATCCACACCCCAAGGTACTTGTATTTATCGACTATCTCCAGCGTGGCCTCCTGTATCTTATGCTCGCCGCAAATGTTATCATTAAAAATCATGACTGCTGATTTTTCTTTGCTAAACTTCAAGCCTAATCTGTCTCCTTCTGTACCACATATGTCCATCAATCCCTGCAGATCTTCTGTATTGTCAGTCAATAATACAATATCATTCGCATACATCAGTCCTGGTAATGACTGTTCAATCAATTTTCCTTGTCTGAAAAATGATAGGTTGAAGCCGAATCCGCTTTGCTGTATTTTGGCCTCTAAACCTTGTAGGTACAGCATAAACATCAGAGGTGACAATGGGCACCCCTGCCTAAGCCCCCAACGAATCATTGCAGGCTCCGAAACCTGCTTTTCCCATTGTATAATCACCCGGTTACCTTTATAGATATCTTTTAAGAAATTGGTTACTCCATCTTGCACTCCTAATGTTTCCAGAATGCCCCACAAGCCCTCTTGAAGTACACTGTCATAGGCTCCCTTGATGTCCAAAAAAGCCAGCCATAGGGGTCTGTGTTCATTTTTCAGCTATTTGAATGCACTGTGTTAGCGAGAACAGATTGTCTTCTAGCCTCCTATGCTTCCGGAACCCATTTTGTAGCTCTCCAAACGCCCCCTCGTTCTCTACCCATGCCTGCAGTCTGTCCTTTATAATTTGCATAACCACCCTGTAAACCACTGACGTCACTGTTATAGGCCGGTAGTTATTTATGTCAGCTTTGTCCCCCTTACCCTTATATGTCATTCTCATCCTACTTAGCCTCCATTCGCCAGGTACTTTACCATCCATTAGCATTTTGCTCACCACCTCCCATAATGCTTTCTTAATATTCTCTGGGGCTTAGCGCCATCTGTGTGAGAGTGTGGGAAGGAAACACTTCCGGCGAAAAAAATGTGACGTCATATCCGTTAAAAACAGAAGTGACGTCATTTTGTTCTCAAAGGCGCGAAACTTGTTTGGTGGCTTGCCATTAGAGCTGTATAGTCAAATACCGCGCCATTCGACTTCCTGGGCGTTTCGAGCTTTCAGCGCGCAAAGCGATGCAAGAAAAGGTCAACCGTACGGGTGTCGAAATCGCACCCCGGAACAGAATATATTTTCTTTGGAGGCCGATGAAAGTTTTAAGTGTAGAGTGCTGGTCCTATCGTCGGACGCCAAACCCGTCGGCAAGCGCAGTCGCACGAAAACAACTAAACAGTTATCTGGCGGCTGTAACTCACAACTACTTAGTGTACACATTAAGAAATAATAAAGCTGCTCACGTCACAAAATTCAAACAAACATCGACAAGGAAAACAGGATAACGTGTGAGGGGGTGTACGGTAACAGGCGAACTTTACGAGCGCGCCTGTCTACACGCTTCAAGAGCTGGATTGCATTGCAAGTGATAGCGGCGACAACGACCCCTCTTTCGATTGGCGCTGAAAAACGATACTTATTGATAAAGTAGAGTTGTCTTTTCTTTACTGGCCACGCATATAGAAAATTGATTATAAGTTTTATTTTCGTTGAATGAATCAAACTGTGTCTCGCTTGAATTAAAAAAGAAACGCTTTTTCTTTCCCAATGTTTGTTCCGTCCAAATATAGTCGCGCTTCAATTGCTCCCATAATCACCATTGGGCGCATTGTCTCGCACACACAGACACACACACAGACACACACACACACACACACACACACACACACACACACACACACACACACACACATATATATATATATATATATATATATATATATATATATATATATATAGAGAGAGAGAGAGAGAGAGAGAGAGGGAGATTTATTAGAACCCTGCGGGTAGTTTATATGACAGATTTTTAGGCATGCAGTCCCATTTTACTGCACCCGATTTCTTGGAAATATTCAAACCAGCACCTAGTGAATATATTCACGTATATTCGACGTTCAATATCGAAACCGCGCGCACCGGGAGGGCCGTAGAGGCAGCCCCGTTATCGCATGAGCTGGAGACTCCTCGTGGCATAACGAAGCTTGAAATATAGCATTTCCTGGCAAATGGTCATACAGCACGCTGCGGCAGACGTTTGCAACGCAAAACGTATCGGACCACTATCTGCCGCGACGTCCAGTTTCAAACTCCGTCATGGCGCTGCGAGAAGGCACCTCTTGCGTATACCTGTCGTTACTACGACGTCCAAAGCTTCTCTCTCTTCGGACAACTTAGATACCATTTTCCGATCCAGAGATACTCGCACCGTGGCCAGATCCGTCACTGGAGCAAAGGGCTGTCCGTGCACTGGTGCAGCTCTTCAACTGCCCCGACTCGAGTGACCCTTTATACTTGCTTATTTATTTACGTTACCCTCAGGGTACAGAGTACATTTCACAGGGGAATGGCAATTCACAACAATAATAAAGAACACAACACATGTTTCATATATACAAGAATATAAAGCTATAGAGAAAAAAAGATTAGAAATCCTAAGAATTGTCTTACGACTTTATAAAACAATTGACGAACAATAATCTTAGGCGGAGAACCAAAACAGGATACTAAAATCAGTTAATGAACAAAACACAAAAGCGGTAATTAGGTAACAAGCGTTGTAATGACATTTTTAAACTGAATGAGATCAGTGATGCTTGTCAGTGATGCAGGTAAGGTATTCCATTCTATACAAATCCTTGGAAAATATGATTGCGCACATGTAATGGTGTTGCAAGGGGGTTGACTTTTTGTAGGTGATTTCGGCGATGGTAAATGAAGGGTGCTGATTGAATCCATCGGAAGCCAAGATTAGAGTTAATCTTATGGAACAGACAAATTGGGACGCGCTTTCGGCGGGTAGCTAGTGGGATTAAAGAAGTTTTTCATTCGGGTGACGCCATAGCCGAACGATGACAGTCAGCCAAGATAGAACGAGCTGCACGATTCTGCTCAGTTTCCAACATGAGTGCCAGTGTGACCTGTCCAGGGTCCCATACAGATGAAGCATATTCAATTTGTGGTCGCGCATAGGTGGCGTATAATGCTGTTTTTACTGATGATGGAGCCACAAAAACGTTTCTTCGAAGGTAACCCAGTGGTTTGTTTGCCTTTTGATGCTATTTGATCTGTGTGTAATTTTCAGGATAGAATGTTAGTTTTATGGACGCCGAGATACCGGTAGGAGGTTACGCTTCCAAGGAGATGAATGTGAAGAAAATAAGTTGGACAAGTTGTACTCGAACGAGACACCCCCATAAACTTACACTTTTTAATGGTTAGTACCATTTTCCAAATATGACACGAATGTAGCATACTATTACATCAACCTGGAGCGAAGGAATATCTGAATCGTTAGTTATTTTACGCTCAATGACACAATCATCAGCAAATAAACAAATTTTGGAGGTAATAGCAGTAGGTAAGTCATTTATATAAATTAGGAATAGTATGGGGCCAAGCACAAATCCTTGAGGAGCCCCAGACCAACAACTGGTGCAGTAGAAATATTAACGTGATTAGTGCTGACGAATTGAACAGGAGAAGATAGAAATGCAGGAATCCAGTTAAGAACTGGGCAGGGTCAATTTTTAGAACACTTAATTTAAATAAAAGCACTGAGTGGTTGACTTTATTGAGCGATTTAACAAAGTCAAGAAATATGCAGTTAGTGGAAAAGTACTGTCCAAATAGAAGTGCAAATTATTAGTGAAGGAAAGTAGTTTAGTGTCACAAGAGAAAAAAACTTTCGGAAGCCATGCTGATTTAAAGAGAAGAAACTGTCATCCTCGAGAAAATTCAAAAGAAAAGTAAATATAATATGTTCCATCATTTTGCGTGGTAATGATGTGAGAGATATGGCTCGATAGTTAGATGGATTGTGTTTATCTCCGGCTTTATGCACTCGTATGACCACTGCAGTTCTCCAGTCTTTAGGCAGTACGCCATCCTGATACGACTGCGAAAATGCATTTATTTATTTATTTTATTTATTTATTGTAACATCAGTGCCAATGGCATTAAAGAGGGGAGTGTGGAATAAGTTCAACACAAATTATGCACAACAGCATCAGCAAACAGTGAAAATATACTAGTATAATTCTACAATATGAGCGAATAACCAAAGTAGATAAATATTATTCCTAATTATTCAAACTACATATGTCAACGTACATAGATTACATAAACCAAAGTGCATAAGGGGCGTTAATAAGCAGCATCCACAATTCAATGTGAGAAGAGCATTCAAAGCATAGTTATAAACCCAGTGAAAACAACAATACTCAAAACGAAATGTTGGGGAAGGTACCTTTAAAACGGCTAACATCACTTATGGAGGCAACAGTTACAGGAAGGTGATTCCACTCATCAGCTGTCAGCGGGAGAAATGAGTGTAAGAAGGAGGAGGATCTACAAGAGAGAGAGTAAAACTTTATTCAATGTAAATAAAACAAGGCACGATGGTTGGAGCCCCTATTCCAGGGCCCCACTGGCACGAGCGGCTCGCTGGGCTTGGTCCAGAAGAGCCAATTGGCTCTCCCGACCCTCGTCCGTAAGCCATGCCTCCCACTGCCTATTCCTCATTAGTGGATGTTGGTGTAATATGGGGCTGTCTATGTGCGGAGGCCTCCTGGGGCACTCCCATGTGATGTGTTTTAGTGTGGGTGCGTCTGTGCACCACGGGCACTCGTCAGTGAGCCTCGTGGGGTGTATTCTGTGTAGGTGGTGCAGGTTGGGGTGTGTATTCGTCTGAACACGGCGCCAGTCCCTCTCCTGTTGGCTGTTTAAATCGGAGTGAGGATGTCCAAAACGTCTTCGCTCCTGCCTTTGCTGTAGGAGGATGTCACGAAAATTCGGTGGAAGGTCGTCTCTAGGCCATGCCATTGCTCGGGCGTTTAATCCTCGAGCAATACGGTCTGCCCTCGCGTTTCCTGCCAGTCGCTCATGTGCCGGACACCATACGACAGTGTGGTGCTCCTCTAGTTGAGTGCCTAAAATTTTGATTATTGATTGGGGTGCCAGGATCTACAAGATGGAAAAACAACTTTACGTTGGTGATCAAGCCGAGATGATGTGTAATGTGGTGCTGAAAGAAGCTCGTTTCGTAGTACGGGATAATGATACATCTTGTGAAAGAGAGAGAGCCTCAAGTGTTCACGCCGCAATGCTAAGAGTGCTAACTGTAGGTTAGACTTCATTGTGGTGATGCTGGCTGTCCTGTTATAGTTGGATAATATGTATCGTGTGGAATTCTGCGCACTTTCAACAGAATAAATTACAATACTTTGACTAGGATCCCAAACTGAGGCGGGGTATTCGAGTTTAGGCCGGATAAGTGTTTTACAAAGCATCAGTTTACTAATCATCATTACTAATATGGATGAGATAGTTCAAGTGGCTGAGGAGTTCTATAGGGATTTATACAGTACCAGTGGCACCCACGACGATAATTGAAGAGAAAATAGTCTAGAGGAATTCGAAATCCCAAAGGTAACGCCGGAAGGAGTAAAGAAAGCCTTGGTAGATATGCAAAGGGGGAAGGCAGCTGGGGAGGATCAGGTAACAGCAGATCTGTTGAAGGATGGTGGGCAGATTTTTGTAGAGAAACTGGCCACCCTGTATACGCAATGCCTCACAACGTCGAGCGTACCGGAATCTTGGAAGAACGCTAACATAATCCTAATCCTTAAGAAAGGGGACGCCAAAGACTTGAAAAATTATAAACCGATAAGCTTACTGTCCGTTGCCTACAAACTATTTACTAAGGTAATCGCAAATACAATCAGGAACACCTAAGACTTCTGTCAAGCAAAGGACCAGGCAGGATTCTGTAAAGGCTACTCAACAATAGATCATATTCACACTATCAATCAGGTGATAGAGAAATGTGCGGAATATAACCAACCCTTATAATAGCTTTCATTGATTACGAGAAAGCGTTTGATTCTGTCGAAACCTCAGCAGTCATTGAGACATTACGGAATCAGGGTGTAGACGAGCCGTATGTAAACATACTGAAAGATATCTATAGCGGCTCCACAGCCACCGTAGTCCTCCATAAAGCAAGCAACAAAATCCCAATAAAGAAAGGCGTCAGGCAGGGAGATGCAATCTCTTCAATGCTATTCACAGCGTGTTTACAGGAGGTATTCAGAGACCTGGATTGGGAAGAATTGGGGATAAGCGTTAATGGAGAACACCTTAGTAACTTGCGATTCACTGATGATATTGCCTTATTTAGTAACTCAGGGGACCAACTGCAATGCATGCTCACTGACCTGGAAAGGCAAAGCAGAAGAGTGGGTCTAAAAATTAATCTGCAGAATACTAAAGTAGTGTTTAACAGTCTCGGAAGAGAACTGCAGCAATTTACAATAGGCAGCGAGGCACTGGAAGTCGTAAGGGAATACATCTACTTAGGGTAGGTAGTGACTGCGGATCCGGATCATGAGACGGAAATAATCAGAAGAATAAGAATGGGCTGGGGTGCGTTTGGCAGGCATTCTCAGATCATGAATAGCAGGTTGCCATTATCCCTCAAGAGAAAAATGTATAATAACTGTGTCTTACCAGTACTCACCTACGGGGCAGAAACCTGGTGGCTTACGAAAAGGGTTCTATTCAAATTGAGGACGATGCAACGAGCTATGGAAAGAAGAATGATAGGTGTAACGTTAAGGTATAAGATAAGAGCAGATTGAGTGAGGGAACAAACGCGAGTTAATGACATCTTAGTTGAAATCAAGAAAAAGAAATGGGCATGGGCAGGACATGTAATGAGGAGGGAAGATAACCGACGGTCATTAAGGGTTACGGACTGGATCCCAAGGGAAGGGAAGCGTAGCAGGGGGCGGCAGAAAGTTAGGTGGGCGGATGAGATTAAGAAGTTTGCAGGGACGGCATGGCCACAATTAGTACATGACCGGGGTTGTTGGAGAAGTATGGGAGAGGCCTTTGCCCTGCAGTGGGCGTAACTAGGCTGATGATGATGATGATGAGTTTGAGAGACTGTGGCGCACGTGAAAAATTGCGTCGATGGTAACCTAGTAATCGATTAGCGTTGCTTATTACGTGTGCAATGCATGTCTTCCATGTAAGGTCAGATGAGACGTGGACACCGAGGTATTTATAGGATGAAACGCAATCGAGTGAGATTTTGTCGATGTAATAGGCTGGTGGAGTGTTACTACATCTGGATACTCGCATTAACTTACATTTGCTTATGTTTAATTCCATGCGCCATGTTTTGCACCACGCTGCCCAGTCAGTGCCCACGCTGCCGCGCGCGCACTGACTGACCGCGCTGGCGCTGTAACGGCCGAAGAGAGAGTTACGCATGGTAGGGACGCGCCTGCCACTTATAATGAACTTCTTAAACACTTCTATCTCTCGCGGCGACAATACCCTCCTCCTCACCCCAAGCTCTCGAGGCCTCAGGCACTTACATTCAGACTGTTGCAGACAGAAACCTATCCCAACCTGTTCACGTTACATGCGATATATCCGGAGATTTACACTGATGTCGCATGCCCTGCTTGTGGGGATAGATCAAAACTTTCACACATGATCTGGGGATGTATCTCTATAGCAAGCCCTGACTTCAGCTCAGCTAGGTGGGAGGCGGCCCTCCGCAACCCACTCCTGGCTGAGCAACGTTGGGCTGTCCAGCAGGCCCACGATGCGGCTGGCAGGCTAGGCCTGTCGGTCCCGACGTGGGAGCGGCCCGCGACGTGCTAATATGCATTCTGCAGGACTGTAAAATAAAAGTTACTCAATCAATCAATCAATCAATCAATCAATCAATCAATCAATCAATCAATGTTTTGCACCATGCACTGATAGCATCGACATCAGATTGAAGAGTGGCTGTATCGTGGTTAGTAGTTACCTTTAGAAATATTGCGCAGTCGTCAGCAAAGAGATGAATATGCGATGTTATAAAAGAAGGTATGCCACTAATATAAATTATAAATGGCCGCGGTCCAAGGACAGAGCCTCGCGGCATGCCCGAGGAAACCAGGCTAGAGGGAGACTCAACACTTTTAGCAGAAACGAAGTGAGAACGACTCGACAAGAAGCACACAAGCCAAATAAGTAATTGGGGTTAAAGATTGGGCGTATGCAATTTATACATTAGTAGATTATGACATACTTTATCAAACGCTTTTGAAAAGTCTAGAAATATACAATCCGCAAGAGAAGAACGATCAAGAATGGCGTGCAGCTTATGTGTAAGCGATATTAGCTGTGTTTCGCATGAATAAGTTTTGCGAAAGCCATGTTGAGAGTGCGTGAAGAAGGAATCAGATTCCAGAAAGTTAGCAAAATTACAAAATAAGATATACTCAAGAAGCTTGCATGGGATACTAGTGAGCGAAATGGGACGATAGCTAAGGGGAGAGTGCCTACTGCCTGTCTTGTGAACTGGAACCGCCTTTCCCGTCTTCCGTTCCGCAGCGATAGACCCCGTGTCAAGTGACTGTTGAAAACTTTTGGTTAGTATAATGGAACTATACTCGCTCGTGCTTTTTAAAAACTTCGGACTGATCGCGTAGCAACCAGGGGAAGAAGAAAGTTTCAATTTATTAATTAGACGTTCTACGTCACACGGGCCTACTGTAATCGGACACATTGAAGTGAAATATTGGCAGTGTAAAAGCGGTGGCGAAACACTTGTAACTGATGAAAAGTTTGAAGCAAAAACATCGTTAAGAATAGATGGGCACTGTTGAGAAGGTATAGTTCAGAAGGTATAGTTCAGAAGGTATAGTTCAGAAGGTATATAGTATAGCGCTATCGTCTCTTGGATTATGTCGCGCCAGAACTTTCTGGTGTCGGTAGCGAGCATAGATGTGAGAGTGCTTTCCAAAAAGTGCTGTTTTGCACAACGGAGTGCAAAACAGCAACGGAGAGCAAAGTGTTTTGCAACGGAGAGTTTATGCGCATTCCAATGATAGTCACAAGGACAACGTTTCGCTGATCTGAAGACACGCTTCTTTTTGTTTGGTAGGCGTTTTATGTGGCTGTTGTACCACGGCGCCTATTTGTCTGAAGTTATCAAGCGAAGGGGTACATATTTTTCAAGTAAGGCTTTAACTTAATTCATAAATAAATCCCAGTTGTTTTGAATGCTACGGCTCTCAAAGTCGGTTAAAGAGGTATTCATGAATGTACACAATTCTCTGCTGATCGCGTCAAAGTTTGCATGTTTGAAATCACAAATAGTTTTGCTTATGTACTTAGGCCGCGATGACTTCATTTCAAACGTTAAGATGGAATGATCCCTCGAATCGGACAGTAAAGCTGTATCGGAAGCAAGATCGGGACGAGTGGCGAGTATTAAATCAAGAGTATTGGTGGAAGCAATTGTCGTTCTGGTGGGTTCTTTGACATGTTGTGCAAAGAAAAAAAACATTACACATGTCAAGAAACTCTTTTGCAAGCACCGACGAAGGATTCATGCTGGGCGGATCGCAGTGCCATGCGAGATTAGGGATATTAAAATCACTGAGCAGGAACAAAGGCAGTGTGGGGTATCGTGACAAAACCATGTTAGTGACATCACGTACATGGTTATATTGCGCTCAGTTTTACACAGACGATGTTAAGGAAGGACAGGACGTGGACGGACGTAGCGCAAACTACCAACTGTTTATTACTGTTAAATAACGCGCTTATATACAAGGAGATATGGCGCGGGGGGGGGGGTATAAAAGATATGACAAGTTCACAGAATGTGATCATAGTTCGGGTAAGACATACGTCGTTCACTGGCACCCGTTCGCCCTAGCAAACTCGACCTCAGCTTTGATAAGCGTGATGGACGGAGTGCTTACGCACATTTCTTTTTCTTGAGCTATCGCAAGCGCCTCCCATATTTCTCGCTCCGTTTTTGTTTTTGATGTGCCAATGACTGTGGCGCTTTCTAGAAGCGGAGAGCATTTGCATTGTTTGCAATGTGCAGCCAGGTTGCTGGGTGCTGTCAGAAGCTGGCACGTGTATTTGTGCTCCCGTAACCTATCATTTAGACAACGTCCAGTTTGCCCGATGTATACTTTCCCGCAATCAAGTGGGATTTGGTAAACAACTGAAGTTGCACATTCCACGTACTTTTTCACGTGCTTAGTCTGACATATCGTAGCACTAGGGTTTGCCTCTTTGGATCCTGCGTTAACCCTCTTGCACATGCCTTTTAGTTTTTGTGGAGCGGAGAACAGAACTTGAACGTCATGGCATTGGGCTGTCTTTTTTATCCTATGTGACAAGCCATGAATGTAAGGCAACAACACGCGTTTTTTCAATTTTTCTTTTTCCTGTGTAAGGCATGTGCAAGAGGGTGAACGCAGGATCCAAAGAGGCAAACCCTAGTGCTACGATCTGTCAGACTAAGCACGTGAAAAAGTACGTGGAATGTGCAACTTCAGTTGTTTACCAAATCCCACTAGATTGCGGGAAAGTATACATCGGGCAAACTGGACGTTGTCTAAACGATAGGTTACGGGAGCACAAATACGCGTGCCAGCTTCTGACAGCACCCAGCAACCTGGCTGCACATTGCAAACAATGCAAATGCTCTCCGCTTCTAGAAAGCGCCACAGTCATTGGCAGATCAAAAACAAAAACGGAGCGAGAAATATGGGAGGCGCTTGCGATAGCTCAAGAAAAAGAAATGTGCGTAAGCACTCCGTCCATCGCGCTTATCAAAGCTGAGGTCGAGTTCGCCAGGGCGAACGGGTGCCAGTGAACGACGTATGCCTTACCCGAACTATGATCACATTCCGTGAACTTGTCATATCCCAATATTGGCTTGGGAAGTGGCGAGAGTGAGAAGGTAACGGAAACAGTGATAAGGGGGGCTTATCTACATAATAATAATAATATTTGGGGTTTTACGTGCCAAAACCACTTTCTGATTATGAGGCACGCTGTAGTGGAGGACTCCGGAAATTTTGACCACCTGGGGTTCTTTAACGTGCACCTAAATCTAAGTACACGGGTGTTTTCGCATTTCGCCCCCATCGAAATGCGGCCGCCGCGGCCGGGATTCGATCCCGCGACCTAGTGCTCAGCAGCCCAACACCATAGCCACTGAGCAACCACGGCGGGTTATCTACATGATGGCGTCTGATGCTTTCGCTGGTACGCTCGAGATGAAGAAGCCTCGTCCCAGTGGCTGGAGTCTCAGGACTATCCAGGAATTCGTACAGTGACCGCCAGAGCTCGTTGGCGGTCACAGCACTGCAGTGGCTCGGTAGCGCCCAGGTCTGTAGGATGGGATTTGTTAGGTTCAAAGCGCCCTAAGCGATGAGCACGTTGGACCACATTATCTAATGGGCTTTTGAGCGCGCCAGTAAGGGCGTAAGTAAGTAAGGCCGAAGATTTAGCGAATTATTCTGAGTGAATAAGCTGCTCACCGAGTCCGTCGCCTTGCTTTGAACATTAGCCAATGACATAGTTTTGTTTTCGAGGGCGTCAAACATTTTTTTCAATGGAAACTATCTTTGTTTCAATATATTTTTGGCTAGCCTTGATGTCTTTAACGTCCGCAATAAGTTCAGTTTGGCCCTTTGCCGACTGCATTGCACGTGTATGTACATCTGTGAGTAAGTGAAAGAGCATGGTCATCTGCTCAGCTGGATCATCAAGCAGCTTATCAAGTTCCAACAATGCAGACTGTCTACTACAAGGTGCCGGGTTCGTTTCAACATCGCCACAGACTAACAGCAAGGAAATCATTGAAAAGCACTCACAGGCAACATCACTAAGCGCTGGTGGGCACAGGAGCAAAAGAAGACAAGGATCGTCGTTTTTTTTTTGAGCATATAAAGAATACGGCGAACGCACCTGTGAAAGGCAAAAGCGTGGCAGATCAGCAATGTTGTCGCCGTTTCCCACGTGCCCACTGAAAGTGGCTGCTTGCCGAAGCTAGTTTATACAGCATTGAAGAATTGATGACGTTGACAATCCGATTTGATGATTGAAGCCTTGACGCGCCAAGAACGGTAAATGCAAGAAAATGCCGTCATTAATTGTTCTTCTGTCGAAATGCTTGTGGCATCCAAGGCTCAAGCAAGTGTTGTGAACTTGCTGACACGTCCAGCGGAAATTGGACGCCGAACAGGGCAAGCATCACGCAAACTTGCGAAAGGCAAAGGCGAGGCAGATGAGCCATGTTGTCGCCGTTGCCCACGTCTGATATAACTATTGTACCGGAGCACTTCAGCGACCGTGCTGTGCCAGCAAAGAGAAAGAAGTTGACGTTCGTGTGTCTCACTCTGTCGGTTTTTCAGGCTGCGGCTGCCTTGTGTCAGTGGCCCTTTTCCAGATGTCGTGCCCACGTTACTGAGTCGAACACGCCTGTTAAATTTGGCGGAGGTGCTGGGCACTCCCTTTCCTCGTCCTGGAGCTCCGCAGCCGTAGTTTAGCATCGCCCGCTGCAATGACTTAGGACGCCACTACCTCTCAAACCGTACCCACCCCCGTGCCTGCCATGTGTGCTGGTGTGGTTGGTCAGCGTGACCCTTCGACGTACAGTGGTACTGACGATCGCGATGCCGATAACTGGCTGTCCTAGTATGAACGCTGTAGCGCTCATAACAAGTGGGATGACGCTGCCAAGCTGACTCACGTCCTCTTTCACGCGACTGATGTGGTCAGTCTCTGGTTTAACAATCATGAAGCCGATTTTACGACCTGGTCGGTTTTCAAGGAAACCCTCACATCATTCTTCGGTCGGCCAGCCGTGCGCAAGCTTCGCGCTGAACACCGCCTGCGTGGCCGAGCTCAACACAATGGTGAGGCTTTCACGAGCTATATTGAAGATGTTATCGACCTATGTAGCCGGGTGAATGCTTCAATGGCGGAAACCGAGAAAATAAGGCACATCCTGAAAGGCATAGACGACGATGCCCTGTAGCCAAGAACCCTCGGACAGCTACCCAAGTAATCGAACTGTGAAAAGTTTTGATGAGCTGCGTAAGCAGCGCCTTTCCACGCGTTGTATAAATATGCAATCCGCGGAAATTTCAGCGTTGGAAACCACATATACTGGAGCTGAATATTCCGTCCTGCTGCCGCAAATTCAGCAGGACATCCGCGAGGAAGTGGCCCGCAAGCTCTCTCTTGTGGCATCTGTTCCCGAGACCCCTACCACATTGGACAACCCCCTCCGTGATGTCATTCAGACGCAAGTCGCTAAGGCACTGCCACCTCCTGAGGCACCAGCGCACATTACAGCGCCTGTCACTTAGGCTGGAGCCGTGAATCGCTCATATGCGCGACCTCCGCCAGCACTAAGCAGCCCAGTTACCAGCTTCTACTCGCTGCCACGTCCCGTACGCCCAGTTCACGTACAAGCGTACCCACCTCGCAGACCTTCTCGCAACGCATGGCGTACTGAGGATAACCGCCCCGTCTGCTACGCCTGCGGTATGGCTGGGCATGTTTCCCGCCACTGTAGCCGCCGTGCAGGGTATTTTCGCCACGTCGCGCGCCGCATTGAATACACACCTCAACGACCAGAACGCCATGTTGACGCTGACGCTTCGGACTCATTCGCGTCGTGCCACCTTCAGCTCACGTCGGTGGCCTTCACCTCGCCGCTGCTCCATCACCGCCATGCTTCGGCGGTCCAATGCTCGACCGGGGGAAGACTAACAGCCGCAGTTCCTGATGCAAGAACTGCGCTGTCGTCGAAATTTTCAAGGCCTCATACTTTGCTGCCTAATAAAATCGCAGTGTTTATAGATGATGTCGCGACCAAAGCTCTTGTCGACACGGCATCTGCCGTTTCTGTGATAACTGAAATACTGTGCGCAAACTGAAAGAAGTGACGATACCGGCTCCTGACCTGTCATTACGGAGGCCGAGTTCGCGGCAAGTTAAGCCTTTGGCCGCGTGCACCGCTCGTTTTTTGATTGAAAACCTGCCGTATGCCGTCGAATTTGTCGTCCTGTCGCGTGCGTCGCACGATGTTATCCTAGGCTGGGACTTCCTTTCCGAGCATCATGCTGTAGTCGACTGCGCTCGTGCACAACTGGCCCTGTATGCCGTCGCTGCCGACGTCGTCATTTCTCAGTTCCCGGCGGCCTTAGTGTCCATCCGCTGTGGCTCTATCACTGATTCAAGTGCTTTTTTACGCCGTCTGCAGATTGTGCCCGTCGCCGGAACCTCGTATACTTCCGTTTGCCGTCGTCGAACTTGCTGATGCTTGCGGCGCAGTTTACGCGTGCAGTACCTTTCCCTGCTCTTCAACACGGCCAATGCCTCGGCCATCTGGATGCTTTTCATGCCATTTTCCCCATCCCAGGCATCTTTTGATGTGGCACCCATGGCTCTTGAGGCAGTGACTTCTGCCACCGCACCCGCCAAACGTGACCAAGATATCTTGTCGTGCAGCATACATTATACCCTCACTCAAGCCCAGCGCAGCCACGTCGTTCGACTACTTGAACGTTTTCGTGCGTCTTTTCACCTCGATCAACCTTTCTTGGGGCGCACGTCTGCGGTTGTTCATCGTATTGAAACTGGTGACCATGCTCCACTGCGCCAGCGTCCCTACCGGGTATCGCCGACCAAAAGCCACGTTATCACTGACTACGTCGCCGATATGCTGAAACGTGGCGTGATTCAGGAATCCCACAGTCCCTGGGCTTCTCCAGTCGTGTTGGTGCGTGAAAAGGATGGTTCGATCAGGTTTTGCGTTGATTAACGCCGGCTAAACAAGATTACACGCAAGGACGTTTATCCGCTACCGCATATTGACGACGCCCTGGATTGCCTTCAAGGAGCAGAATATTTCTTGTCGCTGGATGTGCGTTTTGGCTACTGAAAAGTGCCCATGGTTAAATCCGACCACCCAAAAACGTATTTTTTCACTCATGACGGTTTATATGAATTTAATGTGATACATTTCGGCCTTTGCAACGCGCCTGCAACTTTCGAGAGGGTGATGGACTCTATTCTCAGAAGATTCAAATGGCAGACCTGTCTGTGCTACTTAGACGATATAGTAGTATTTTTTGGAGATTTTTCCCCTGACATCACTCGCCTTGAACAAGTTCTCGAGTGACTCACTGCCGCAGGATTACAGCTAAACTTCAAAAAAAGTCATTTTGGCGTCCGTTAACTTACGATCTTAAGCCACGTAGTCTCGAAAGAAGGCATCTTACCGGATCCTGCCAAGCTTCGTGCAGTTGCCAAGTAAGCTAAGCCTTGCACTCTAAAGGAGCTCCGTAGTTTCATCGTCTTGTGCTCGTATTTCCGGCCTTTCATCCGCAATTTCGCCTCCATTATCGCCCCCTTGACGCAACTTCTTGCCGGCAGCACTAACCTCTCGACTTGGAATCCCGAGTGTCATCAGTCATTTACAACGCTTCGCCGACTCCTCACATCTCCTCCAATACTCCGTCACTTTGATCCTTACTGAAATCCACACGGACGCTAATATATTGGACTTGGTGCCGTACTCGCCCAAGGCAAGAGTGGCTTTGACGAATATATTGTGGCATACGCCAGCCGTACACTAAAAAAGGCAGAGTCAAATTCCTCCGTGACGGAAAAGGAATGCTTGGCCATTCTTTGGGCAATCGATAAATTTCGTATTTACCATTACGGTCGTCAGTTTGGCGTTGTCATCGACCACCATGCCCTGCGTTGGTTATCGTCTTTGAAAGATCCCACTGGATGCCTCGCTCGCTGAGCTTTACGCCTTCAAGAATATGATATTCGTGTCATTTATCGCTCGAAACGAAAATACTCGGACGCTGACGTCCTCTCCCATTCAACACTGCATTCTGAAACTGTCTGTTCAACAACTTCCACCTACGATTGGTCATCCTTTGCCATAACGAACATGCTGGCGGAGCAGCGCAAAGATCCCTGGATCGCTTCGCTGCTTGACCATATATCTCGATCTTCGCCTCACTCACTGTCACGCACCTTTCGTCGTCAAGTTTCACACTTTGCTGTTTGTGAAGGCTCGTTGTACCGTTGTAATTATTTAACCGACGGCCGCAGGTGGCTACTTGTTATTCCTCGTCGTCTGCGCTCGGACATTTGCAGTGTTTTCCACGATCACCCCTAATGTGGCCACGCTCGCTCATTCAGGACGTACTCCCGTCTTCCCCAGCGGTACTACTGGCGCGGCATGTATCGCTACGTTCGCCAGTTATGTTCGGGCATGCCCTACGTGTCAGCGCCTCAAGACACCTCCGCACAGCCCCGCCGGTCCTCTACAGCCATTGCCTTGCTCTTCTAGACCATTCTACCGCGTTGGAGTCGATCTTTTCGGTACCCTTCCGAACACTCCTGACGGCAACCGGTGGGTCATTGTCACCGTTGACCACCTCACACGGTATGCTGAAACATCGGCGCTGTCAACCGCTACCGCGGAAGGCGTTGCTTACTTCCTTCTTCCTCACGTCATTCTGCGACATAGTCCACCACGTGAACTGCTAAGCGAACGTGGCCGCGTGTTTCTCTCAAACGTCATCGAAGCCCTCTTAAAGGAATGTCAGACTGTACATCGCACCGCCTCAGCTTAACATCATCAAACTAACGGCATGGCGGAACGTTTCAATCGTAGCCTTGCCGACATGCTGGCGATGTACGTGTCCGACGATCACACGAATTGGGACCGGGTACTTCCATTAATAATCTACGCTTATAACTCTGCCACCCAAGCTACCACTGGTTTCTCACCTTTCTGTATGGACGTGAACCATCATACTGCATAGACACAATTCTGCCATACCGACCTGACGTTTCTGAAGCGAAACCTATTTCTGAAGCGGCTGCTTATGCAGAAGAATGCCGTCAACTGGCGCGTTCGTTTACCACGCAAGACCAGTGTCATCAGAAATCTCGCCACGACGCCTCTGCATCTACCGCCCACTATTCCCCCGGAACGCTAGTTTGGCTATGTATTCCATCCACCACTCTCGGCCTTTCTACCAAGTTCTTGTCCTGATACCACGGTCCTTACAAAGACCTAGAGCAAACGTCGCCCGTGAACTATGTCATCGAACCGGTAGAGCCAGCTCCCGATAATCGTTTCCGAGGGCACAAAACAGTTCAGGTCGCACGGCTTAAACCGTGCTACGACCCGCCTGCGCTGTCTTCTGCCTAGGTTGCCAGGTTGGCTCCTTTCTACCCGGGGAGTGTTGTACTGGAGCACTTCGGTGCCAGTTCTGTGCCAGCACAGAAAGAAATTGACGTTTGTGTGTCTCGCTCTGTCGGTTTTTCGGGCTGTGGCTGCCTTGTTTCAGTGGCCCTTTTCCAGACGCCGTGCACGCGTTGCTGAGATGAACACGCCTGATACACTATATTCTTTTGTATTACATAAAAATTTGCTATTAATTCCATCAATTACACTAGCTGTTAGCTTCAAATTGTCGATAATTGTCACGATGCCATGTGAGTCGAACATGATGGGATCCATAGCAACATGATTGCATAATTGAAGCTTGGGACGTTGGGTGTCTTTGGATGAAGAAGAAAACGACGTGATAAAAGTATCGTTTAGTACAGTAGCACAAAGATGGTCTGGTACAGGGTCATCGGTGTGTGTAATTAAGGAAACTTTATTGGTGTTGCCAGATTTAATTGTGCTCCAGAAACGTTCTGGATTAGTCTTGAGGATGTTCGGGAGGGTTACATTAAAGAAAGAGGATTTAGTAGACGTTAGTGCTCATGAGTATGCTGAAGAAGCTATCTTGTATGCCCTCCAGAGGGCAGGTTTTAATGAATGTTTTGCATATCCGAAGGAGAAGAAGAAAGAGGAGTCTTTTCTTTTTATTAGAAAGTCGGCTTAAATATTTGGTATACAGTGAAACCTCGTTATAACGAACAGTTAAAAAGTTGGAAATTAGTTCGCTATATCCATAATTCGTAATATAAAATTTCGCGAAAAATACATGCAAGAGGAGCAAAATTCAATCACAGAAGGCACAGCAACTCGAACGATGCTTAGTTGGGTCACGTTCATTTATTTACGCACAAAGAACTGCGTTATCGCGGCCTGCTTCTTGGTGTTGATCGCATTCCGTATCACGCCCTGTTCAGTACAGCCGTGGTCGCTGAGATATCGTCGCCACCTACGAAGTCTTCTACAGTCATTGTTGCGGGCATGTCACCAACAAAACGCGAAAAATCGTTCCAGGCCTCATCGAGCTCGCGGAGCTCTGCTTCTGCTTCGTCGGGATCGTCACCATCGTCACTTGATGCATGGGCCTCTGGAGGAACAAAACCTGCGTGCCGAAAGCAGTTGGCAATCGTTTCACCTTTCACACTGTCCCATGCCGCTTTAAGCATCTGGATTGCTCCCAGCAGGTCGATCTTCAAGTCTTGCTTCATACGAAGCTTCTCGAGAAGAGTGCCAATCAGTCTCCTCTTATAAACTGCCTTGAAGGCCCTGATGACGCCTTGATCTAAAGGCTACAGCTCTCGATGACGACGTGGCATCTGTGGCGCTGTCAGCGCCTGCGAGGTAGTCCTGAACGTTTGCTGCGCCGCACAACACACTTGTAGTGCAACGAAGCCTGCCGCCTGCTATTAAAGTGAGGTAGGGCTTGGCGTCGCGAAGTTCGTTATATCCATTTTATGCCAAACCGCGTTCGCTATAGGAAGTTAAAAATACATGTGTTTGACAAAAATATTTCGGAAGAGTTCGATATATTCAATAATTCGTTATATGCGTGTTCGTTATATCGAAGTTTGACTGTACCATGGAGCTTCGTTATTAGAGTACACGCGGCGAAGAGGGATAGGACGATTGATCAATTCAGGCACTTTGTCTCGGAACATACACCAGTTTGTTTCCACTGAGCACTCGAGATAACCTGGTCAGAAAATATCTAAAAAGCAGCCCAGTTCGTTATTAACGGCTGGAAAATTAGCTTTGTTATAGCCTCCAATGTTCTTGGAGCGTTTTGATGATGGTGCATGTGACAAATTGAACGTTAACTGCAAGATGTCGTGGTCGCTCAGGTCAGGCATATGCGAAAGGGCATATGCAAAAGGGCATATGTGCGACCAAACAATGTTAGGGTAACTGAAATCCCCCATAAGTATGACTTTCGCACTGGGATAGCGAAGCACGATTTGATTTAAGCAGCCATGCAAACTATCGCAGAAAGATGTATCCCTGGAAGGGGAGTGATAGCAGGCACCAACAATCACTTTCTTGAAATCTACATTCATGCAACACCCCAACTATTCAATATTCGAAATGACTGGTATACAGTAGCAACCTAAGCGCTCATCGATTGCGAGTAAAACAGTATTATATCAGTGCGGTCACTATGGCAGACAACATACCTTTTATCACAGCGAAACAATTCGGAGTTTAGTATTTTGCTACTGAGCCATGTTTCAGCTAGAACAATTGGATCGGCTTTCAGATCATTAACTAGGGTGCTTAATTCATCCATCTTGCGAAAAATACTCCAAATATTAGTATATAAAATAAAGAATCGTGATCTTGGACCAGAAGCGCCGTTTCCCCTCGTGTATCGCTATCGGTCTTTGAGCAGTAGAAGGCGGCCAGAGTGAAGTGATCGAGGTGATGTACCGTGTGAATTCCGTGCAGTATTCGAGGGGCCGATCTCGAAAACGGTGTCAGTCACGTCATTGTAACCACAGGATTTGTCGCCAACGCGAATGATCCCTCACGCACGCAGTGTTCACTCTCTCCCTATTCCCCCCAGTGTGTGGAGCAGCAAACCGGACGGGTCCATCTCCCTCTCATCGTGGGGCTGCCTTTTCTGCCGGTGCACTCCATTTCAATATTGCCTCGGCTATTATTTCCAATTTAGCATCATCGTCATTACCATCATCATCATCATTTATTATTCACTTAAAGTACAAAGGAACAATGTTGGCGTACATCAGTTATGTGAGTTGTCACAGAAATGAAACATTGATAATAAAGCTGTGAGCCAGTAAATGACTCAATTAACAAATAATAAATTTAAAAGGAACATTACATTTAGTAAGCTCTAACATGTTGGAGAGACATAATGAGTGGACAACGTTCGATAAATCCTTACATACCTCAAGCATTTATCGGAACATTTCTTGTGATACTCACCGCCTAGCTTTACAGAACGCTATCAATGAAATAAATGATCGGTACACGCCCTAACTGCATGATGGCTTTAAAATTGCCCAATTGGCAGGGGCGCGGCGACGTCGTCGACACAGATTCTCTTTTGCCAGCCACCTTCCGTTTCAAGGAGCCTGCCAAGGGGAACTAATTGTTCGCGTAGCTCCCACGTGAAATCCACTATTTAAAATTTGATCGTTCGGATAGGTAGTGTGGAGGAAGGGCCCCAATGTGCTCATTTGCTGTAGCCACCTATTGTCGATAATTAAAAAGTTAATTGCCGTAACTTCACTAATTATGCACGTAATTGTGGAAATTGCTCTGTATTTAGAGGTCGCTTATCCGTACACTCAAATGGTAAACATAAAGTTACCATGATTTACATTTTTCTCATTTAAAAAAATTTGGTGCAGGCAAAAGAAAACACCCTGTACAATCATCACTATTGCGAATTTCATATTTTTCCGCGTTCATATTCTTCCACGTGAATGGAAAATTCAACAACAGGCATCCAAGAACTGAATTCGACGACAGGCACCCGGTGTCCGCTCACGAAACCCGGCGAGTTTCGCAAAGAACGGCTTCGCGTTTAAAAATGTTGTATTCGCCCGAAGGCTAAGCAGGGAAAGCGATGACAAGGTTTAGCGTTGCGCTGTAGGCGATTCACTGGACTAGCGCGATAAGGCGCGTGCGAGGATGAGTGAGAGGTTGACTTAGCCTGCTGTTGTTGATGACTTAGGATGACTTAGCTTGCAGCAGGAACGCAAGCGCGCTCAATGCCACAGTGTCAGCAGCGGAAGGCAGAGACGACAGAGCGTCCGATTGGCTACGTCGCTTTTGGAGCCAAACGCACTTCGCGTCTCCCGAGGCTTCCTAATCCTCCACGTCCGGGCCGTGCATGTGTCGCTGAGAGCAGGACAGCACGACAACGCCTACGCCAACCGCGATGTCGCAAATACGCCTCTACCCTCAGTATAATCGCTGTCTCAATTAAAAAAAAAAAGAGATGCATTTCTGACACACCTGCTTCGTGGGCACACAGGACACTGACTCGCCCATCCTCCGTTTATTCTCCTGCAGGATCAGTCAAGAGAAGCTGTGCGCCCGTCAGCCTGAGTTCTGCAACTACAGCGACACAGAAGTAAGCGCTGCACGTGTGTGTGCGTGTGTGCGTGTGTGCGTGCGTGCGTGCGTGTGTGTGTGCGTGTGTGCGTGCGTGTGCGTGTGTGTGTGTGTGTGTGAGTGTGTGTGAGTGTGCGTGAGTGTGTGCGCGTGCGCGTGCGTGCGTGTGTGTGTGTGTGTGTGTGTGTGTGTGTGTGTGTGTGTGTGTGTGTGTGTGTGTGTGTGTGTGTGTGTGTTCTACCTTGAGTACGTTTTATTAAAAATGCTAAGAGCAACTTTATTGAAGAATCAAACGCTCAATGGGTGGAGCCCCTAGACAAGCGCCCCACTGGCTTCCGCGCACCGTCTTGCTTGTTGGATGATGGCCCTTTGGACCTCTTCCTGTGAGCTGGACAGCGCCACCTCCCATTGTGTATGCTCCGTAATTTCTGTGTTTGTCTTTTGTGGATATGCCGTGCATGCCCATGAGATGTGGTCTAAGGTTGGCGTGGCTCCGCACCATGGGCACGTGTCCGTATATCTTTCGGGATTAATTTTATGGAGAATGTGCAGGTTGTTATATGTATAGGTTTGCAGCTTTCTCCATATAACCTGTTCTTCCTTACTGAGATTCTTATCTGGGGGTGGTGGCTTCATTCTATTTCCTCTGTGATAGTTTAAAATTGCAGAGTAGTTCTGATCAATCGGGATCGGGTCGTCAGAGGCTTCCTGTGAGCACCCGTGGGGTGTAGCATGCGCACGAGCTACTGTGTCAGCCTCTTCGTTTCCCCTGATTCCCTCATGACCGGGTACCCATAAAAGGTGAAATTTGGGTCGGGGTTTTATATCTTGTATAATCCTATAGGCTGCGGTGCATACTCGTTCCTGAGCTGGCTTCTGCATGCCGCTTGAGAGTCTGATAGGATGGCTATTTGTTGTTGGTTTGGTTCCGTCGCTTTGATAGCAAGGGCTATTGCGATTTCTTCTGCCTCCACGATAGTGGTGTTGTGAGTGGAGGCGCTAATGATTTCTCTGCCCATGTAGTCAGTGACAGCAGCTACCATTCTTTTCTGCCTCCCTGGGTATCTTGCCGCGTCCACGAAGCGGAAGTTTGGTTTGTCGCCGTGCGTTTTTTCAATGTATGCAGCTCTGGCTTCTCTTCTGCCTTCATGTAGAGTTTCTGGGTATTGGCGCCACTTTGATGCAGTTTCTGATTATTGTGGGGATGGGCTTAGCTTGGTTGTGTTTTTCAAGGAGCTCATGATACCCGAGTCTACCAAGGAGTTTCCTACCCGTGGTCGTTTGTGCGAGTCTGTTTCTTTGAGTTATCAGTTGAGCTTCTGCCAGTTCCTCGAATGTATTATGAATCCCTAGAGACATGAGTTTTTCGGTTGGGGCGCACTGCGGAATTTGTAGGGCGATCTTGTAGGCTTTCCTTAAGCACGAATTGATTGCACCCCTCTCTGTTTTCGTTAGCTGGTAATACGGCAAGCTGTAAATAAAGCGGCTAACCACCAGATTTGTGATTAGGTGAAGGGTGTCTGATTCCTTCATCCCCGTCCTTTTCGTGGCTACCCGCTTTATCATTCTCGCGACTTGTTGTGTTGCCGTCTTGATGAGGTTAAGCCCGTGTTGGCAGTGTTGATTTGATTGTAGCCACATGCCTAGTACCCGGATTGTGGTCGTCTCAGGTACTGCATCATTGCCAAGTCTGATTTCCAATTTAAGGGCATGGTCCGTCGGGACGTTACGATTCCCTTTACCTTTCCAGACTCGTACAATCTCCGATTTCTCTGACGCGCATTGCAGCCCTCTGGCTCGCACGTATGTCTCGATTTCACAGGCAGCTGCTTGTAATCGTTCTTCTTTTTCACGTAGCGACCCGGTGACACACCAGACTGTAATGTCGTCCGCGTATAGGGCGTGCTGGATACCCGGGATGGCTTGTAGTTTTCTTGCAAAGCCTATCATCGCCACATTAAATAGCGTTGGCGAGATCACTGCGCCCTGGAGAGTACCCTTGTTGGGTGCCTTGAAAGTCTTGATTTCTAGTGCGCCAAATTTAATCTCAGCGGTTCATTGGTTTAAAAAACTGCGAACATAGTTGCATATTCGCTCTCCGCAGTTTGTTTCAACCAGGCCATCGAGTTACTGCGCTGCACTTTACCCCAACCTTTCCTTCCCATCATCAAGAATCTCCGTCTCTCTCCTTGGTGGCTTACGTTATCAAACGCTCCTTTTATGCCGATGGCCATGACAACGTGTTCTCTTGATCTTGGTGTATTTGTCAGGACTTCTTCCTTCAACAGTAGGAGGATGTCTTGAGTTGAGAGCTTGGGTCTCAATCCAAACATAGTGTCTGGAATTATTTCATTGTCCTCCAAGTAGTTTTGCAATCTAGAGTTGACTATTCTTTCAAATAGTTTCCCCAGACAGGAAGTTAGGGAGATTGGTCGAAGGTTACTAATTGCTAATTTCTTGCCACGTTTGGGAATTAAAACTATTTGAGCGTGCTTCCACTCCCTTGGAATAGTACCCTGTTGCCAATGTTCATTTATAAAGGTAGTATAGGCCTGTAAAGCCTCATCGCTTAGGTTTCTAATCATGGGATTAGTTGTCCGGTCTTTGCCTGCCGCTGTGTTTCGGGTCATTTTCGCTATGGCAGCTCTAACGTCTTCGATGGAGATAGGTTCATCGAGTTCAGGGTGAGGCGCCCCCCCCCCCCCTTATTTGGTCGCAGAGGGTGGGGGAGATGGGTCTGTTCCGAAGCACTTGTTATATAATTCTTCTTTGAGTTCTTGTTCCGTCCCTGGGTACGTATGGATTAGCCGTTCCACCCTTTGACAGCCCTCGTTTTTCCTTTTTGTTGGTTCCCTAATTGCTCTTAGTATGCGCCAAATTTTTGCGGTACTCAATGTGTCATTAAGGGAGTCACATAAGCGTTCCCAATTGGACGTAGTTAGTTGCGTTGCGTACTCTTCCGCTTTGCGGGTGATTTCTGCAATGCGTACTTTTAGCTTCCGGTTCTGTGTCTGTCGCTTCAATCTTTTCGTTAGTCCTCTGCGTGCCTCCAAGAGATGCAGTAAGTGAGGGTCTATCTCAGGTATCTCACATGTGCGGGCTATTTCTTTTGTGACTTTATCCTTTTGTGTTCCTAAACTTTCACACCATTCACTTAAATCATCGATTGGGGTGCTTTGTTGGCTCTGCATCCGGCGGTATTTCACCCATTCGGTAATCTTGGCTATTCCTATGTGCCGTTTGATTCTCCCAGTCCTAATTCTGGTGCTGATGATGTAATGGTCGCTGCCTAAATCATTTAGGGTGTTTATCCATTGCGCATCTTCAGCGTTCTGCACTATCGTGAGGTCAGGGCTGGTGTCCATGCTCACACTGTTGCCCTGTCTAGTGGGCACTGCAGGATCCGTTATAATTGTCATGTCGAGTTGTTCTGTTTGTTCCAGAATATTTCTGCCCTTAGCGTCCTGTTTCGGGTATCCCCAACTAGGATCTTTTGCATTGAAATCACTTACTATCACCAGTGGTCTTCCCTTTACCAGGCGGGCAGTTTCCTGCAAGAGTCTGTCAAACCTTGTCTTTCTCTGGTTTGGTGGACTGTAAATGTTTATATAAAGGCAATCTTTTTGTTCAGGCCTTTATGTAAGATTTCTATTAGTAAATGGTTAATACCAGTGTCGGTAAAAGGATCGTGTTTGATTGCAGTAATCGTTTTCGCTACCAAAGTCGCTATTGCTTTCTCCGAATCCGGGTGTGTGTACACCTCGTATCCCTGAAGGTTTGGAGGGGATCCGACTTCCTGAAGGGCTATGACAGCTGGTGGCTCGCTCTGTGAGCTCAACAGCTGTGTTAAATGTCCCCTTTTCCGCCGGTATCCACGACAGTTCCACTGCCAGATTTCGCAATTTTCTGTTATAGTTGGTTTATGTTTAGGCATGGTTGCTTTCTTGTGCAATGGCTGCCAGCCCTGGTCTGGCGTATGGCTTCTCGGCTCTCTCTCTAATGTTAACTCCGGTAATTTTCATGATTTCAATGGTTCATTTTCATTTCAATGGTTCAACGCACCATTTTCATGATTTCAATTTGCAGAGCCTGGAGTTTTTTGTCGGACTTCACCTCAAACTCAGTCATTTCTTGCGTTAGTTGTTGGGTTATTTGCGCTGACACCTGTTGGATGATCTGTTGCGCTATTGAGGGTAATAGTTGTTCGAAATTCTCTTGGATTTGTGTCTGGAGTTTTTCGACCGACTGTATTCTAGAGCGCTTTTGGGGTGCTTGTACAGCTTGCCCCGAAGCTTGCTCTGACTGCGCTGGTTTAGCCTGCGTGTTCTGTTGCTGTGACTGCATTTGCTTTAGCATCGCATTCTCACGCTCTAAGTCGCCTAAGCGAACTCTCATGAGTTCTAGCTCTCGTTCTAGGCGCGTTATCTGAGCAGTTGTTTGAGGTGTGTGTTGGGAGGCTATATTGCTGACCAGCTCACCTTGTTTTTGTTGCCTTCATTCTCTGGAGGTTGTTTCTTGCTCTTCTGTTGGCTGGTGCTTTGCTTCTCCTCTTGTTTTCTGCCCCGAGAGTTGGATCTGCCTCGGGAGGTCGACCTGGTACGTGAGCGGGACCTCTTCGGCGAGTCAGAGTTCTCTCGGTCTGAACTGAGCCACCTCTTCTTGGGGGTCCCTGTGACCTGGTTATGTTGTCTCATACGCTGTCTTCCCCTTTGCGGGACGCGCTTCAGTTTTTTGGTGCACTCTGGTGCTGCTGTAGGATGAGCTCCCCGGCACAGGACACACTTGGGCTCACACTCATGGTCCGCTGGTGGGTCGCGGAGGCCACATTTCGCACAAGCCTTGATAGTTGGGGTTGGACAGACATCCGTCCTATGTCCTTGATTTTGGCATATCTTGCAGTATTGTCGAGTGGGTTGGTAGGGTATACATGGCGTCTGGCCACCGTAGTAATATACGTAGCGTGGCACGATGGGGCCATCGAACGTCAGCACTGCCATCCTCGATTTGCCAAGCATACGGGCGTAGAGTATTCGTATCTCTTGCGTCCGCACTCTTAAGTTGTTGATGAGTTCGTCTTCTGTAGTTCCAGGCTCCAGTCCGTGTATGACTCCCTTAAGGAGGTTGTCAGGCGTGGAGATGTAGGTGTTTACAGAATGTATGTTGCCTCGCAGCTCCAGCTCCTTGATCCTCAGGATCCGTTCCGCTGTTCGTTCTTCGGGTGTGCTTGCTATGATGATGTTAGAGCCCGGCCGTAGCCGCAGCAAGAAATCATCTCCTGTGATGTTTGCAGGTCCGCCACACGCCTGGACTATTGCTCTGGATACCTCATGCGTCCGCAATTCCCGAATCGCCAATCCTGGTTTCGGTCTAATAATGATTTTCATGTCATTCTTGGGTAGAGGGGGTGCTTTTCGGCGTGGGTGGCCCCTTTCCGCCATGCGTCGTCTCATAGCTCTCTCTCCTGTAGGTAATATTGCGTCACGGGCCACGTCGCTTGCTCCTCCGGAGCTAGGGCGCCCCCGTTGTCCTTGTGCAAGCGCGACGCGTCGAGCGTCTCCGGTGCGTTGCTCCACCCCTGCTTCGTGGTTGGGGTGGTTGACCCCGCCATTCAACTCGGCGGTCCGCCCTTCTTCTCTGATTTTCTTGCACGTTCGTAGGGATAATGCAATTTGCCACTGACCTTGCTTGCTGATGTCCTCGGCATTCTCAGCGTCGGTGGCGGACTCCTCGTAATTCACCTCGTCAGGCGAGAGAAAGTCGTCATCAACACTCGTGACTGCCTCCATTTAATTTTCGGAGTCCTGGTCCTTGTGCATTGTGGTCTTTTGTTAGTCCGGGTCCATATCGGGTGGAGTTCTGCTCGCCACGTATCGGTTAGACCGCGTACGGGCTCCTGGAGCCGCGGTCTCCGCACCAGCTGTTAGGGTTAGCGTGGCGAGTCGAAGTGCAGGCGATGGTCTTTGATTTCGGAAGAACTGGGATTCGCATCACCAAAAACTTGGTATCGGCGACATCCTTACGCCTTCCGGTATATCTGGTGCAATTTCGGGAGTATACCTGGTGCAATTTTAGCTGCAACAGGATACAATCGTAGACGGAGCCGTTGAGAGCGCGTCCGCACTGCTCGGCGCCACCTCTAAAAATGCTAAAGAAATTTTTATAGCTGTCTACTAACGTGCAAGTATTCCTTGGCTCGGCTGTTACTTCGCTTTTACTTACTCGTGCTGCTAGCTTATGCATGTCTACCGGTCGCTTTTTCCGAAGCCAAAGAAGCTTACGCATTAGTCGACAATTCTCGAAATTTCTGTAGAATTTTTTGTTCCTTATCATGTCTATCCTGATTATACCGTATCATAACGTTCCAAGCATAATTATATTCCATACAATCACGGGCATCATAATCTTCTACTTGGTTCTGTGGAATCTTTTATTCTGAATTAGACAACCTGCATCTAACCTCTGGAGACTGGGAACCTGCTTCATTTGGTATTATTTTTGTAACACATTACTGCATAAATTGACTATGTCTAGGCGACGGCAACGCGACCAGTTATTTTTATCGAGCGTCGCCCTATAACGTCATTTCTGATGCGCTTCTGAACACCTCCGTTCCTCTTCTCGCTGTTGGTTGTATCCCCGTTCCTGTCGCTGCTCTCGTTGTTCCTTTTGCGGACTGTCATTTTTGCAAGTATCATTTTATACTTTTTATTGCATCAAATGACTATGTCGGGGCAATGGTGACATAACCAGTTTTTATTGTTTAATGGATTCGAAAGTTACCAACCGTCTACAGTTACACTACTACAACGATTAATGTCTCAACTTGACCAATTACGCACTTATTTCTCAGTTACAAGAATTCACAGAACAAATACGGTTTATGCAGGGTAATCGCCAAGGAATGATTACGTGTTGACTTGAACAGCTTTTAATTTATCGGTTCTAAAGCTACCGTTCATATACAGTTACACAATTATAACGATTAAATGTTTGAACTTGCATTTATTTCCCAGTTATGGTTACAAGTTACACAGTTATCTTTTTTACGGGACAGACACGGTTTCTCCGGGGTACCCGCCAAAGGAGGCTTACGCATTAAAATTCAGCGACGATTTAGTGGTAGTTGCGAGAGAAATGCATAAGCCTTACGTCACCCCTCTTTGAGGTGCCGGACCAATCATTTAAACAGCGTTCACCACATTGCAGAAGAGTGTTGTTCAGGAGCTCACTGACGCTGCTCCGGATATATATATATATATATATATATATATATATATATATATATATATATATATATATATATATATATATATATATATATATATATATACATATATATATATATATATATATATATATATATATATATATATATATATATATATCTATATATATATATATATATATATATATATATATATATATACACCTCCTTTCCGAGTCACCGCAAGCAGCGACTGCGCTGCATGCGGTGACTCGCAAAGCAGAGACCACCGCGATCGTTCAAGGTTGAAATTAGGATCGGATGGAGGACGACGGCGGCGGGGGTGAAGCGGAACGCTTACAAGGGGCTGCAGCATCGCATTGACCATCTGTAGTTGGCGCTGGGCTCTGATTTTTTCACGTGAAGGAGCTGAACTGCAGAACGACCAGAAAATGGGGCCAATAACTTTTTCTCTAGTGGAGAATATTAATCATTGTGCTAAGAGGAAAAATTGTCGGCAAAAGAGAGGCCAGGCGCACACGAAGAATATTAAAATGCAAAGCGACTATCAGTAATAGGAACGGACATCAGAACGTAGCGTTTTGGTAAATGCAGAACTGCTATCAGTCGTACCAAGTAAAAGCAAACAAAAAGAGACATTACAACACAACAAATTTAAAGCTACCCTAGCGGGTTTGAGCTAAGCACATCATACACCAACAGCCAGGTACTAGTTATTAAATAGTATCAAATCTCATGCGCACGAGAACTGAAAACTATATTGCTCGTATTGATTCTAAATTATTGATACACTACTAAGATGATACAGATTCCAAAAGCTTTGCAGCGTAGCCAACTGGAACTGTACCTCTGGTTAGCCTCTCTGCCTTTCCACGCATCCTTTCTCTCTCTCTTAGTTTGCAATTATGGCGAGTGTACGCACACCTGTATTAGCAAATTGCCATGTAACTTGGACAATAGTAAAGTGGGCAAGTTGGCATTGGTTAATAAGGAACCAATAAACAGACAATAACAATAAGAACAATAACTAGACAGGGAGATATGATCTCTCCAATGCTATTCACAGCATGTTTACAGGAGGTATTCAGAGACCTGGAGTGGGAAGAATTGGGGATAAAAGTTGATGGAGAATACCTCAGCAACTTGCGATTCACTGATGATATTGCCTTATTTAGTAACTCAGGGGACCAACTGCAATGCATGCTCACTGACCTGGAAAGGCAAAGCAGTAGGGTGGGTCTGAAAATAAATATGCAGAAAACTAAAGTAATGTTTAACAGTCTCGGAAGAGAACAGCAGTTTACGATAGATAGCGAGGCACTGGAAGTGGTAAGGGAATACATCTACTTAGGGCAGGTAGTGACCAGGGATCCGGATCATGAGACTGAAGTAACCAGAAGAATAAGAATGGGCTGGGGTGCGTTTGGCAGGCATTCTCAAATCATGAACAGCAGGTTGCCACTATCCCTCAAAAGGAAAGTGTATAACAGCTGTGTGTTACCAGTACTCACATATGGGGCAGAAACCTGGAGGCTTACGAAAACGGTTCTGCTGAAATTGAGGACGACGCAACGAGCTATGGAAAGAAGAATGATGGGTGTAACGTTAAGGGATAAGAAAAGAGCAGATTGGGTGAGGCAACAAACGCGGGTAAATGACATCTTAGTTGAAATCAAGAAAAAGAAATGGGCATGGGCCGGACATGTAATGAGGAGGAAAGATAACCGATGGTCATTAAGGGTTATGGACTGGATTCCAAGGGAAGGGAAGCGTAGCTGGGGGCGGCAGAAAGATAGGTGGGCGGATGACATTAAGACGTTTGCAATGACAACATGGCCACAATTAGTACATGACCGGGGTAGTTGGAGAAGTATGGGAGAGGCCTTTGCCCTGCAGTGGGCGTAACTAGGCTGATGATGATGATAATGAAAAATGAACGGAGAAAGACGCAAGGAGAATGTTTTCCTGCAGCCGTCTCTAATTCGCACACTCTATTTATAGAGCTGTTGTTCATTATTCGCCCTGTATCTCCATGCAAAATTTGGCATATTTCCGTGTAAAAAATCTCCGTGGAACAGAAATTTATGCCTACCTGCATATAGACGCGACAAGTTGTACGTTAAAAGCGACGCTGTAGCAAAGTAAGCATTCGGTCGCTGTCCCGTCTCACGATCAGAAAAAGAAAAAAAAGTATATTTCCCTCTCATGTTTTTGAATCCCATGGTGAACATTTTAATGTTCGTGAATAATCGAAAGTTATGTGTGTTCTCAAGGAGAGATATGAACGAGATATACAAGCAATGTTCGTCTACGTGAGTTTGCAGGCTCCTACTGCTTCAAATGCCCGAGAAAATGGCACCAAACAGAAAACAGACGGTGAGTAGGAGGGTCGGTGATGTGAATAAAAATAAAAACGAAGATGTAACCTTATACAAGGAGCACTACAGGAGCGGGCTACAAGCTATCAGGAAGGCAGGTTCCTGAAGATCGATGTGTGGGAGCTGATCAGGCCTCGATGCTTTCAAACACAGGCAGAGGCAAGCGCTTTAATAGGCTTCCTACCCTCTTCGTCCATCGCATTTCTGTTCATTTCTCGATTGCGTACGCATGAAGCACCCGGGAGAATATATATATATATATATATATATATATATAGTTTGTTATAACAACATGGGGTAGACTTTGACGTGAGAAAGTAAAAGTAAGCAGGAAGAGGCCAGCCCCGCGCGTGCAGTAGCCGGTGTCATACTTAAGCGTATTGTCGGCGAGGAGGGAGAGAAATTGATGACGTTGGCAGCCATAAAACGTGGATGGAACGGAGTAAATTGGGAACTGGTCATTTATCCTCGGGGCATTCGCCGTTGTTACAATCAAACCGTCCATCGCACTGAAAAATATGGGCCCCGTCGGAATCTCTGCTGAATTGACTCGCCCCCGGAAATCGACCTGGCGTATACGAAGAGAGAGACCGAGGGCAAGCAGCAAAATAATCGAATGTGGTTCCCGTTCGGTCGAAATGTAGCCGTCAAATACTTTGCTCCCTTTGTCTTTGTGAATGTGCGCTACTTTTCCTTCCTATACGTCACAGTAGCTCATTCATAGTACGAGAATCTGTTTCAAACCCGGGTCCTCGTTTACAGTGCGACACGCGCAGCGCAAGCAGACTCGTCTTCTGCGTATCGGATGTTCAAGAACAAAATTCACAAATCATTTCTTACCTAAGAACCATATATGCGATTGGCTGTTGCCTCGGTACCAGGACAATCGCTATCACGAGTGGTGCACACCGAAACGGCTGCCGATGTGAAGAACTCCCTATATGTTAATACAAGTTTTGTGAATGCGGGGCCTGGTGTTCCCGCGGAGCTCGCAAAATCACGCCACGAGCAAGGATTACGAAGACAGGACCTATAGAAACGCCGTTGTGCTTTCAATCGTCGTCGGACGCCAATGGGCTCAAGAAACGCTTTCCCCTCGGCAGAGTAGTTCGCCACAGCCGGGGTAGTTCGCCACAGTATCACGCAGAACACGAGAGACATTTAGGTGGCCGTCTGTGCCGAGAAACTGCCGCAACAAAGCTGCTGCGGTGGCGTTCCAGCATGGGGGATATGTCCCTGTGACGGGCTTCTGAGACTCATTTCAAGTGTTACTATGTTACTGAGTACTGCGCATGCCGATATGCATTTTGTTGCTCATTTTCTGCTTCTGTGTTGTTGTTCATTCATCTTTAAGGGCAGGCTCAGAAAGTTCACATGCCTTTACTGCACTGGGTAACTACGACTTCTTGTTAACTGCAATATTAACAAGTGTAGAGGTTTGTCGTTCGTATTTTGGTGCAATGTATTTTCCCATGTCCCGTAACGACGTCCATATGGAGGCTAGCGGTATGTATGGAACAATAAAAATATCCCCGATATCCTTTAGATTATGTGGACATCACAAATTGAGGCACAGCGTTGGGACATATAAATCCCTGGCTGAAGTATAAACTGTGACTACTTGGATAAGAAGAAAGTGGCAGTTTAACCCAAAAGGCGAAGCATCCATTGCGATAGCAACTTAGTAGACAGTTATACGAAGTAAGGATAGTAGTTTTATCGGCCGTATTAACATGGAAACATTCGCTTAATAAATGAATTAACAAGCATGATGTCAGCGCGCGCAAGCTAACATGCACACATCACACTCGATGAGCGCGAATACCCGCTGTGAAAATGCTGGTGTGATCGAGCAAGCGCGGCAGCAGCAGCGAGCGAAGCGACCTTCGTGCGGTCTATCGCTTCAACTCGAGAGCGGCGAGAACACAGCGCGCGCAAAGCTATGAGCCGGCTGCAGACCCCTTTCGAGATACGGCGAGCGCAACAACGCGCCGGCGCGCAAAGTACGCACATGTTGGCGGAGTGGAAGCCCCCCACCCTCTCTCCCGCGCTGCCTCCCCTCTTTCCTCCATACGTCGAGATGGAGTCGCCATCGTCAGATCCCCTTGCCCCCCCCCCCCCCGTCGCGAAATGTGCAGTTGCTGCCGGAGCACGACGCCACCCCCCTTGCCTCCCTGCCGACCCCCTACGGCCGTTCGCGCGACGGAAGACGGCGCGCTTGCTCTCCGCTTTCTTCCTCGCGCGTGCCAGATTGAGCGACGGTGTTATCGCCCTTGGAATTTATACAGAACATCACGGCGTCGCCGTCGGCTACGGCGAAAATGCGCCTGGAGTGCCCCAAAGATTGCTATCATGATAAAACATTGCGCGCTCTGTGCTTCGCACGGAGGCACAGATGGAGGTCGCACGCTCGCCACAATATCCCGGCATTAATGATCTCTGCGGTCATTACATTTCATTGTGCGAGCATCGATCGTAAACTCTTTCGCTTGCAAGGACGTCGTCCTTGCAAGGGTGTTGTCGTAAGGACGATAATCACGTTGACGTAAGGACGTTGTCGCGCCTCCACTTTCAAAAGCTAACGGTGGTCGCGAGGCAACGTGAACAACTGCCACAGTCGCAAAACATGCGTCGCGCCGATGTTCTGTGTTCTGTACGCACCCGCGGAAATGTCGTATTGACTTCAATTTCCATATTTTTTCCTTATTGCTTAATTCGGGACATGAATATTTACGCGTTCCTATAATAGCCATAAATAGACAAGAGCATGTGCCAGGAGAACTAGTAACAAGCATTATTTTAGAATATTTTTCTCTCTCCATTCGCTCAAAAAATAAAAGAAGAAAGAAGAAATATGTGAATAATCGTTACTATAACTTCGTCCTTTTTATTGTAGTTCTCTTTCTGTTTGCACTCGTTGAAAACATTCGCGTGTTTCTGAGACCCGAATGAATGAATGAATGAATGAATGAATGAATGAATGAATGAATGAATGAATGAATGAATGAATGAATGAATGAATGAATGAATGTGTGCTGAGCTTTTCTTAGTTTTATGTGATCGTGAAGGGTGGAGTACATATTCACACCGGAGCTAGTGTAAACCAACGCAATTTCGCCTGCGATGTGGATAGTTGCGCACCCTCCGAAATTTTGGCGCCACAATATTACCGACTTCTCAGCGAAGTCCAGTAGTGCATTAGTTATTGATTTATCTTGTCAAGGGTGGTGATAAAACTAACCTTTTTAGCATATAGTCCTCAGTACGCATCCTTCAATGGGAAACTTTGATCACCATAATGTAAAAAACCCAGCTATCGGCGATGTGTTTTTAAATAGCACTGAGAACGAACAATGTTAGGCATAACGTTAAGAGACAGGAATATAATGTGGTGTGGATCAGAGGGCAAATAGGGATCTCCGGTATTCTAATTGACATTAAGAGAAACAAATGAAGCTGGGCAGGCATTGTAATGCGCAGGTTAGATAACCGGTGAACCATTAGGCTTACAGAATGGGTGCCAAGAGAATGGAAGCGCAGTCGAGGGCGGCAGTAGACTAGGCGAGGTGATGAAACTAAGAATTTTGCGGGTGCTAGCTGGAATCGGTTGGCGCAGGACAGGAATAATTTGAGATCGCAGGGCGAGGCCTTTGTCCTGCAGTGGACATAAAATAGGCTGATGATGATGATGATGAGAAAATTTTGTGACAGACGTGTACCACACCTCCTGCCTAGAAACCTTGGAGCAGCGTAAAAAAGAAACATCGACTGAGCTTTGCTCACCTCCTTTCTTTTTTCGACATGCGAAACAATTAAATGAGAAAAGTAAGCTTACATAAGGAAACTAGAATCAAGTGTCCACGATTACGCTGTACTATTTTATGATATAATTTTACTTGCCACTCAGGATGCGTTTGGTGGTTTTCATTACGGATGTAAAAGGATCGCGAATAGTCTGCCGAATCATTTTAGAACCTTAAAGCATCAAGACATCATGTTACTTCAAGGCATGTGTGCAAGCACCGACAAAGGCGGAACGAGTCAACGCGGTGCCCCTTGAAAGGTAAAGGACGCTTCGTATTTGACAAAAATTTAATTCGAAAGCATTATATGCCCCGTGAAGCGGAAAATCAGGCGAGCGTCCGGCTTAACATCCGAGGGTCACAACACCTGCGTAATTAAGTGATGACGTCACGTTCCCGGTGCTGGACCTGCTGCTGCTCGCACTGCGGAATCCTACGGTGAACAGCCACGGCGTTGGACGGACGACGTGGCCCACATTCACAAGATTGACTCCGCCCACTTCGAAAATTGAGTTGACCCACGTTCAAAAGCGACCTGGCCCACTCCCAAAATTGACCTTGCCCTGTGCGAGCACATGAACAAGAGAAAAGTATCACGCGCAAGAGTCATACTGCTTTCGCATTCGATGCACAGGCTTAAGTGCCTCTAACTCTTATTGATCGTCCCTAAGTATGTTCATTTGATACGTGGCACCTGTGTTGAAGTAATTGGTATTGAAGCTAGGCATGGTTACTAAGGTATTTTATCAGGTTTTTGCATTAGTGAAGTGACAAAAGCCCCGAGCTGTTCATAGTATGCTTCCGGAAATGAATGAATGAATGAATGAATGAATGAATGAATGAATGAATGAATGAATGAATGAATGAATGAATGAATGAATGAATGAATGAAAGTCGTGTTGTGGGTGCGGCAGCTATATCTATGCTTTGAAATCAGATCCAGTGGTCAGATCCAGCTCGCAAGAGAACCTTACAATGGGCAACTGTTTATCTTGGTTTCTACGTCGACAAAACGCTAAGCTTCTTTTCACACACTATGCGAAACAACGTGCCCTTCGCGCTCTTCGTATTGTTTCTCGTATATCGCATGACTTCCACTTGCCTGCTGCCTTTCTGAAATTGTATTCTACGGTGTGCCTTCCACTACTGGACTATACCACTGTATTTTGGGGCGGAACGTGAAAATCTAGTTCAATTTATATCTATTTTCAAACGCCGCTTTTGCCATTCTAACGATCATAGTCCAGCACCTTCTAAGATCAAGACGTATTTAACGCTGACATCTTTTCGCCGATGGGCGTCAGAACACGTGTGATAATCTGTGCTAAAACACTGTGCATAGGAACCTTGCTTATACATCAAAATAAATAAATAAGTAAATAAATAAATAAATAAATAAATAAATAAATAAATAAATAAATAAATAAATCTAAGACTAACGTGGAATGATTTATCTGCGTCGGTGTCGCCGCAGGAATACAAACAGCGCCTACTACGCTTCCTGGACACGGCCGGCAACTTGGGGGAGCTCGCCATGGACAGTGAAGTCATTCTGCAAGTAGTCATGGAGAACCCCGGAATGTCCATCTTCCCCAGCGGCTTCGCCAAGCAGTGAGCCAGCTTTCGTAGGGCCATGCCGCGGCTCATTTGCTTGTATACTTGCTTGCCAGTACTGCAATCTTCCTTCCCCCCGAAATGGGATTTTCGCGGGGTAGAATTACACAACAAAAAAAGAGAGGGTACAGGATGCACAGAAGCATTGTATCACAAAAAGAGCGCACATCATCTACACATCACAGAGTGAGCAAGTGTAAATGGAAATATTTTATTGGCTGAGGCGCAACGAAAACGTATTCAGGGAGGGCTGCAGCAATATGGTGCTTCCACTTATAACAGCGCTATAAGCAGGACCAAGAACGAGGTAGACAAAGAGCGTGCTACATAAAAATAAATTTTATTCCGTGCCGACGCAAACGTTACTGGGAGTACGATTAGTATCAGGCAATAAAATACAAATATTTGAGGAGTCTCGTGCTGTATATGTACGTGAACTTATCGCAATGTAGCGAAGGCACTCTGGCACATTCTTCTGCACTTTGATGAATGGCGAAGGCTGTGAAGGTTCGTCGCGTCACATCACAGTGAGGCCATGTATACTTAACCCCCACGTGACACCACAATGCTGGCAGTGGTGTCTGATGTCCTTGTTTGTCTTCGTTCCTTAATATTTTTTTGCCCCTAACACTGCTGGCAGTACATACTGAACACGACACGCAATGAAATTGGTTGTTAGTGAGCACCGTGTTCGTCTATACACTCGTCAATGTCCTGTTTTTAGCGTTGTTATCTTCAAGGTCCGGAATGCACCAATCAGCCTAATTCAACACGTGTCCGCGGTAAAACGAGAGCGTATTGGAAGTTGATTTCAGTCGGAAAGCGCGACAGTTAGAGGGGTCCTGAACCACCCGTTCGGGCCTGGCGAAGAAACACGCTTCGTGCATAGCATGCGCTGCTCTGAGCATTTCCGCCAAGTTCTGCGGGCGCGCGCACATCTCGCAAGCGGAGCGCGAAGTCATCTTCCTCTCAAGCGCTCTTTTCCGCAGGAGCCTGCTCCTCACTCTTTTGTGAACGTTTTATTCCGTTTTATATATATATATATATATATATATATATATATATATATATATATATATATATATATATATATATATATATATATATATATATATATATATATATATATATATATATTGCCGTCGCTTGGGAATGCTGAAAACTATATTTCATTCTACCTAGTTTGATAATTAGTCTGATTTATTTAATCAACTTCCCAACTATTATAACTTACTGACACCCTTTCCCATGTGATTTGACGTTCGCTATATACGTGTGTACCATCACGTAGCTTTTGAGATTCTTGTTCGTTTGATATCGATGTCGGCATGGTTGGTGCCTGGGACCCATGGTCCATGGGACCCATGGTCTGGCTAAAGTTACGTGATCTCACGTGACTGTTCTTCACGTGTCTAAAGTACGTATGTACGTGCCGTCGCAGACCTTGTTCGAAGCCGTTCGTTTGATACGCACATCAATATGATTGGGAATCACGCATGGGCCAACGAAATATACGTGAGGCCACGGGACCACGTCTGTCACGTGATTTGACGTTCGCTACATGTGTACCGTCGCATAGCTGTTGCTATTCCAGTTGGTTTGACACCCATCTCACTGTGTTTGTGAATCACATGCGGGCTTCCGAAAGTTACGCAAGGTATGGCGTACCCTTCGTGAGTGCTATCACAGAGCTCCTTCGAAGCCCGATCGTTTGAGATATATGTTAATATGGTTGAGAATCAGGAGTATGCTGGCGAATGTTACGTGAGATCCCGTAACACCCTCGTTCACGTGATCTCAGATGCGTTACGTGGTTATAATCGCAGATGTTGTTCCCCGTTCAATTATTATCCATGTCAAAAGGCCTTGTAGAAAACAAAATGATGAGAGGTTACGTGACGCTCTTTTCAGCCTGTTTTTATCAGCTTTAGAAATCAAAGGTTTGTTACTATGTGCCCCTTTGTATCAGTACATGTCAGCAAAGCCATCAAATAGCTACATTGTGCATGACCTGTTTTTGGCAGTAATATAATGTCCATAACAGTGCAATATTTCGATGATATATCGCGCGGGAAAGGCATTTTTGTAGTCACTTGACAATGCTCTTCAAGAAAGCCCTTCTGTTATGTTTGGTCGGCGCAAAATTATAATATTTCGTCCTAATTTTGAACATCCTAGAACACCATCTCAAATGCATCTTTACTTTGGATTAAATACAGTGGTGATGGATTAAAATATGTGATGCGTAATAAATTATTTGGCGCTGAGATTAATTGTGTGGCAGTTGAGTTATATTCACTGGCGCGTGGAGTAAGGTAGCTGGCGCTTAGATTAATTTGAGCGGGAAAATGTAGTAGGGAAAATGTAGTAGTGACTGGGCCTCGCCAAGGGTGGCGAGGCCCAGTCAGGCACGTTCAGTGCCTTTTGTCGCGTCCCCCAAGGCATTTCTGTAAGGAATGTCTTGAATAAATGAATAAAGAAAGAAAGAAAGAAAGAAAGGTTCGAATATTAGAATATCCGGCTAACCGGTTATCTAAATCGGATGGCCTCGATGTCCGTTTCTTAAAATCTGGATAACCGGATAACGGGTTTTCAAGACCGGATTCACTTCCTTCCGGTTAAACCGGATTGCCGGTTTGGCGTATATTTGCAAGCACAGGTTAGTACTAGTACTAAAACATAAATACTCAAGAAAGTGGATGGGAGAATGGCGCCGCGGTGGCTCCGTTGGTCAGAGCATCGCACGCGTAATGCAAAGACGTGGGATCGCTCCCCACCTGCGGTAGGTTGTTTTAAAGCGAAAGCTTTACCGGCCGCGAACTTGCGATTTCGCCGTGACCGTGCTTGATGAGGCACATGACGTCACACCACGTTCCTACACCACGTTCCTCATCGTTGCGCTCACCTCCGCTCGCTTCGACAGCTGCGTCACATGCCTGATAACATGTCGGAGAATTCAAAAGGCGAGCTCGCGTGCGCCGCAACCACAGTTGAGGCGGCAGTATGGACGGCGACAATTCTGATAAGCAGGAGGAGGCCTGGAATCGACATCGGAACGAAATGAAGAGGAAACGAATCGCACAGGAAACAGACGAACAGCGCGCCGAACGACTGGTTAAACGCCGTAACATAGCTATAGACAACCAGACTAACCTGGACTTGCAATCAAGATTTTTTCATCCATTTTCAATTCCATTAATTTATCGTTTATTTAATCTAATCAGTAAGTACAAGTATTTCCGCTATGTTGTCCTTGGTGTCATTATTTGTTGGCTTCTTATGATGAATAAAAAATCGAGCTCCTCGGTTGACCCCTTTCTTCATGTTTATTACATAACGAGGGTCTTGAATCTGGCAACATTGATACCTTCAGGTACCACGTGTGGAATAGTGCATACTGGCTAGTGTGTTCGTCCGCGTCCTCCCGGGTGGCACCGGATGCCATGAATGCCGGCGTCTGTCGCTATGAGCGCTGCAGTGCAAGAGGGTGGGCTTTAGGTGGATGCCGCTGCAGCAGCCAGTCTTCGCAGCCCGTCGTGTTTCCACAGCATCGGCAAGCAGGCCGCTGCGCTTTTTGTTCTTATTAAGCCGTAGCAGCAGCACAGTTCAAATGTGGGCAGCTGATTACCGATTAGGGTTTGTTTTGATTACAACGTAGTTCTTTAGCGCTTGTCGCTTGCCTGAAAAGTTTGTGCTAGCTCAGCTCGGCTTCGAGCGAGGTACCTCCGTCTCTCTATGCTGGCGAAGGGAAAACGTAATTTTTAAAGGGCTCCTCACCAGGCCTGGCCATTTTGAGCTGACAAGCGCAGAGCATACAAATGCGCACTAACGATCGTGTTTGCAAAGAATTATATCGCTACGCGCCGCGGGAAGGTCTGAAATTTCAATCCGAACGCCGTTTTCACTTTCTCTCGCGGCGACCGCGCTCCAAGCCGGATGGTGACGTCGTTGCGTCCTATACGCCTACGTGGTCGGGTCCGCAGTGTGACGTCGCTCGTGGTGACATGTGACTTTGAGAATTATTCGAGGCAACATTTGTTATTTGTATGATCTGTTGCTTGAATTGACGAATTGAACTTTACAGAAACAATAAAACGCATAAATGGAAGCCTGCGTGTTTTTTTTTTTACTTCGCACCCTAGCAAGAGAGCTGTACTTCCGCTTCGTCTGCTTGTTCCAATGTTCGTGAAGTCAGGTGCGCAGGTACCGAAACTATGCCATTTTCTACCGTGTTCCAGCACGCGATCATGCTCTGCGATCCGCTTGCTCTGCCTCAGTATTCGTGTAGCACTAAATTATACGGCTAGTCATGTGTCCTCGTGCACAGCGCGCAAAATCATGTGCGGCGCGAAACGAGATATCACAACAGCTCGCGCGCAACGTCAGCGGAAGTGCGCAGCGCCGCAAAAAAAAAAAACAACGAAAAAAAAGTCGAGGAGAAAAAAAATGAAGGCGAGGCTGTTGACATAGGAGTAACGCGATACTCCTGGTTCGGTATGGGAGAACGCAGGGAAGGAATTTCGTTTACGGAGGCTAGACGGGGCGAGTGGAGAGAGTGTCTCACTATGCAGTGGAGCTCGCCTTGTGAAATCCTGGGTTCGCGGCACAGAACTATTTATATCTCGGCTATTAATAAGCCGATTTGAAAACTTTTTGCGGCAGAACACTCCTTATAAAGGGCACGTAACAAGTTCCAGCGTATAACCGAATTCGCTATGGTACCTGGTGAGGAGCCCATTAAGGCAAAAGCCTTAGATCTCAATGTTTCAAGGTCGTGTTGTGCAGCACATAACATATCACGCAACCCAAGTAAGGCCAGAAGCAAACCAAAGCATGTCCAGCCGTCTATAAGAGATGATTAGTGATTAGCAAATTTAATTAATGATTTATAAGTGATCGGGCTAAGGTGGATTAAGTTCAATTAGGGGGATTAAGCTGTATTAGGGAGGATTAAGGTGGATTACAGCAGGCTTTACAAGGCGTTCGCTTCGTCTCTTATGTTATAGCTAAGGACACCTGTTATTTATTCTAGCGATGATGGAAGCGTAATGTTCTGAAAGGTAAGTTTGAGGTTACATTCTTATTCTAATAAAGTAAAAGAATGATAAGGTTATATTACTTTTCTGTTAATCTTATATTAATGCATAACCATTCAAGACCGTTGTGACAGATCATCTTTCGAAATGACTCGAATTTCGCTGTTGTTTCTTTTTCGTTTTATTTGTTGTTGTTTCTGTCTGTTTATCTTTTGTTGCCTTCATAGGTCTGAATGTTTTTGATTGTTTGTAAACTATTTACCCATCCCCTCATAATGCCCATTGGGCACCACGGGTATGATAATAAGTAAATAAATTAGCCTGTAAAATCGGCTGCAGGTGTTCCGTGTACTAAAAATTTTTGTACCTGATAGACACGTGCACTTTTCTTTTATATCTGATATACGTGAACAAAAATACGAAACAGAGCTTTCATTTAAGCGTAACAAAGATTTTATTCAAGCGTAACAACAGTCAAACGAAGGTACAAGACAGCACTATAGGGATGGGATGACATAATGCTCACATACATGAAAAAAAGTATACATCTAGTGGCAGTGACGCAATTTAAGGAGCTTCTGACGTTCCCTTTGCGCTTTCCTCTCTTTGTTGATGCCTTCTACAAAAAACCGAAACCTCAAGAGAACAAAGAATTTTACAACTGCTGTCGAAACTGCTTTTTCATGCTTTGGGCACCTTAGTTGTGAAAAGGCCAGTGTCTGCAGCTGACTTGAAAAACCAGCTAGACTCGCTACATGTAACTTGTTTTTGTTTTCACAGCGGTTGACACAGTCAACCGCTGTGAAAGGCACTGTCAACCGCTGTGAGACCTTGCCAGCCGCCTTCACAGCGGTTGACAAGGCCAAGTAAAGTAGCTAAATATGAAGCAGAGTCGGCACTAGCTTCCATTTACGCAAAGGCAGCCTGCACACTGGGCTCAAGAATTTTTGGCAATGATCTTTCGTGCAACATAACCTGCAGTACAGTAAATCAAAGCACCAGGGGCGTAGCCAGGGGGGAGGGATGTTTATGGGGCTCCAGCCACACCCCTTCCCGAAATTTTTTCGGGCTGTCATGCACTGCCGACCAAAATAACCCCCGGCGCCGGAAATCGTTCTGGATTTTGTCTAGAATTTCTATTTCACGCTCGAAAAGACATTTCAGCGCGAACATTGCGAACTCGGGCCGTATTTCGCGGCAACGCCCATGCACCGGGAGTCACATGACGCAAGGAGCCCCATCCGAGCACAAATTTTCATGGGAGGTCTGGTGGCGAGCGGGCTTGTCGCGGCATCTCGCGGAGGCCGCGGAATCTGCTCAGCGCACGAATTTCAATTCCGAAACTCTGTGGGTTTAACGTTCTACTAAACTTTTGATGCGAAAGGTGCACTGACATTTCCAAAGTCGTGCTTTAGATTTGCAATTCTGGAACTTTGTCGGTTTAATGTTGTGATAACCATTTCACGCCATAGGTGCATTGACTTCTCTTAAGTCGTAGATCGGACCATACTACGAGAAAAGCCAAATCGACAGACTATCAGAGAAGTTGACAAAGCACGCAGCGAGGTCCGATGAATCGAAGCGTTGTGGTGGTTCATTTGTGCTGTCATGTCACAGAAAACAATACCAACATGTTTTTCACCTGCGCCAAAGCATCCATGTCAAGACACTAAAGCAAGGAAAGGTAACTACGTTCTTATTTATTTTTCTACTTTGACTTTTATTCACGAGGACGCATTGAGCCGCTTCAATTTTCTTGTGCTCCCTACCCGCGGGCTGCCAGAGCCAGCCAAAGCGCATGCGTTCTTCACGTTTTGCCCCGACCACCGCGCGGCGCACTTCGGTGCGCGTTAGTTTTTCTCTGGCCGAGTGGATTTTGGCCTGGCAGAGTTTTGGACGCTTTCCGGCTATCAGATGAGAAAAAGAATCAATGCTCGCTCGCTGGCATCACTGTGGGGACTCGACGGATTGCAACGCGTTCGCTTGAGCGCGACCACTTGGGAAAGTCTTGTTTCGCTGGTGTAGGATGCCAAGCAGTAGGCTGTAAGAGTTGGAGCGGTCGTAGTCGTAGCGAGGACCTTGGGACGACAGGGCGAGGCGAGCAGGGTTTATTTGCAGGATTTACATTTAAAACATGAGGTACATTGACAGTCTAGCGTGACTCCCATATGGAGCCCGCAAGACTAACATACAGCAAACAGCTTACGAGCACACAGCTCACGAGTACATTTCTAGCATGACAACGAGCACTCAGCTCCCGACGACGAGCACACACTAGCAGCCGGCAAACGCTGCTTATAACCACTTGATCCCCCCTTGATTCCCAGTGGACGGAAACGTTCGTCCAGTCATCGTTCGACGTCACCGTTCGACGTCACCGTAGATGACCCGTCCTTTTGGAGGAGGGCGAGGGCTGTTGGAGGAGGGTGATGACTCACATACACGTGCCGCACACACACACAGATGTAAAGGTCCGGAGCCGACGTCAGATGGCTTCGTAGAACTCTGCTTTGTCCCGGGTGGCGCGGCCGAGTACCACATTCCTGAGGAGACCGCGCGCCACGTGGCTGCCGGTTATTCGCAGTTCTCTTAAGTGTGCCCCGTCTGGTTGGATTGGAACACGTGCAGCGGGCTGAAAGCTGGCACGTTGTCACCCCGTACGGCCACTCCTAACAAGGCGCATGCTTCTCTGTGGACCAAGCCCTTCATGTTTTCTTCGATATTCCTTCGGTAGCCACATTATAGGTTCCCAAAGTAGACGTTAGATTGTGGCCAACATGCTTTCCTTTCCGTTTTTTCCCCTTTCGGTGCCCCCGCCCCACAAAAGAAAGAAAGACATTGTTGCTCAATTTTGTTGCTTCTTATTTTGCGTAAAGTAATGGACCACGGGACGCTTCACTTGCCGGATACTCTTATTATATTATTGCGATGGCAATTGTATGGACACTCCAGGCTCATTTCTGCCGTCGTTGTCGTCCTCATGTTCCGTATAAAGTCCAAGGGCGATAACATCGTGACCGCGCGCCGCATGCTGTATGTGCGAGTGAAAGCGTAAGGAGGTGGTGGCGGCATAGGCGAGCCTACGGTGGTGGCTCAGTCGCGTGCGCAAGGGAAGAAAGCGGGGAGGAAGCGCGCCGCCTTCCGTCGCGCGCGATACATTAGGGGGAGTGGAAGGAGAGAGGGAGGGGGGGGGGGGCTTAGGATTCTGTAATCTGTGAATCTGTGATTGAGCAACATGTTTATTTGCCTTGTTTGACGCATTATATACAGTGACGTTTTCTTAGATACGTAGATATATTGGAGACTTATACGTATATTTAAATATTTTGTTGCGAGGTTTTGTGTACACGTGCAGTGAACTTTGTTTCCAGTGACACTTTTTTGCCCTTTATCAATCTGTATCTTCGCATTTCTAATGCACGAGGGCGAGTGAAATGGAAGTGAGACAACCCACCCCGTGCAATAATTGTTCGGTTCATTATCTTCGAGGCATACGCGCAGCACACATGCATCTCTCATTCATAAAAGTGACACGCAGCTTTGAGGATAAATGTTCTTTAATGCTATCCTACACTGCGTTGAACATGGTTACGTGACATAATTGACGCTCCAAAAGTTGAGCAACGTGGTGTCGCGAGTTTTCTGACAGCTGAAGGCGTTTTCCAAAAAATAAGTTAGTCGCCGTATGGCTGCCGTGCACGTTGAACATTGCATTCCATTGGCCACTGTGAAGCGTTGGAACAACCTGTGCGAAGAAGGACGTGAAAGCTGCAAAGACAATCCAAGACAGGGCCAAAGCCCCCGTGCAATCACCCCCAACAGAATTGCAAAGGTTGATGAGCTGATTAGACAAGAACGGGCGATAAGTATCGATGAACTGACACAGCGTGTGAACATATGTCACGGTTCTGTTCACTCCCTAATTCATGAATATCTCGGTCATAGGCTCTTGTGTGCGCAATGGATGCCCAAGGTTTTGAACCACTGCCAGAAGACGGAGAAGTTCGGCGGCGGTGCCTTGACTTATCTGATCCGGTATCACAATGAGGGTGACGACTTCTTGTCTGCAATTGGGACCGGCGACAAATCATGGTGCCACTACTACGAGCCTGAAACACGACGGCAAGGCTTACTGTGGAAACATTCAAATTCACCAGCTACAAAGAAAGCAAAGGCGATCATTTTCGCCGGAAGGAAGTTGTTGACCTATTTTTTTTTTCGATCGTGAGGGGCCATTAGCGATCGAATTTGCTAAACCTGGAGAGACTATCAATCGTTTCCGATATTCTGAAACGTCGGATGAAGAACAAACGACGTGGGAAATTGACGAATGAGGTCATCTTGCTCCATCACAATGCCCGTCCCCACGCCGCTGATGTGGTTAACACAAAACTGGCAAAGTTCAAGCGGGAAACGCTGCAACGTCCGCCATACAGCCCAGACCTGTCGCCTCGTGACATCCACATTTTGGGGCAACTGGAGAAACAGCTAAATGGAATCAGATTCGTGTAGGACGATGACTTGAAAGATTCAGTTACAGACATTTTGAAGCAGCAACCCAAAGAGGTTTATGAGACGGGAATCACGCGACTCGTTAGTCAGTGGGACAAATGTCTAAATGCCCATGGAGACCACTTTTAAATAAAGTACCCCGTTTGCCATATATTCGCATTTGCTCACTTTCATTTGTCTCGCCCTCGTATATTTTGGAGAACTCCATCTTTTATGTGTGCTCTCTGTTGCGGCTATAACATCGGTGCAATTCCTCGCAGTACACGACCGGTGACAGCTGCTTCTGCGCAATACATTCGAACAAAGGAGAGCTTCATTGACATCTTTCCCTCGACAATTGCATATGCACAAAAATGTAAACAAGGTTCTTGAATGACAAAGTTTCAATAAAATATTTGTCATCAACTTGTTAATTTCCTGGCCTTTACATTTTTCATATCAGCGGCATGCAGTGCTTTGGTGGTTACGAACTGATATGGTTCGAATGTTCGTGCGATATTTTCTTTACTTATTAAATAGACAAAAAACATGGAAGCATTGATATCAGTTATTTCGGGCACAATTTTTGGGACACACGCGTATATTATTGTATGAAAAAAGGCATATTTTGCTTGTCTTGACTGTGCGTAGCGTTTAAGAATTTGCAGCATCTTTGGCTATGGCAATGTAGTCATTATTCATGTATTTGATGAAGTCATTATTCATGTATTCATCTATTATTATTAGTCATTATTCATGTATTCATGTATTCATGTATTCATTATTCATTTGAAGTAGTCATTATTCATGTATTTGACAAATTTCATGAAGAGGAGGCCGAGCTACAATCTGAGCCCTCCTCTGAACGAAATTTTTGGCTACAACACTGCAAAGCACTATTACTCTTTTTATGCGAAGCATATTACGAGAGCTCAACCCAGCTCCTCAGGCGCGGCGGTGTCGCCTTCAATACCACGTGGCACCGTGACGTCACGACAGAGGAGAAACGGGGCTCCAACTCGCGCCGTCGCTCGCGGCGTCGCCCCCCGCATCGGACGCCGTGAGCGTCGAGCAACGCAGCATTCGGCGCGACAACGATTTATTCATGAAGTGCAACGCCGCAGACACCGACACCGGCTTTTCTGCGACACGAGCTGTCGCGTTAAAATAAAGGCTAGTATGCTTCGCATCCTGGGCGTAACCTTAGCTAAGCCACAGCCATTTTTTTTCTTGTTTTTCTTTTTCCTGACACTTTGGGCACAAGCTGCTTAGGATATTCAGGAAATATCGTGGGTATGGCGTCGGGTTTCAGGCGTGATTTATTTATTTATTTATTTATTTATTTACAATACCTCTAAGGGCCCTCGAAGGAGGGCCTTTAGGGGTATTGGAAGGGTGTTTTTGAACGAGCGCGCTTCTTCCTACTGTTAAGGTCCTAAAGGGTGTAGTTCACACTGTTATTGGCTCCTATAGTCCTAGTTATTAAGCTACGGGCTGCTGGAAATGACATGCCTGACCTGAATCCTCATCGTGGAGGGGCGTCATCACGAATGGTTGCTGCTTTTCACCACAGGCAACAGACGGCTGTTGGCCCGGAGGCATGATGCAATCCGCATCCTGCGCAAGCTTTTTTGTTTTAGACGGGCGAACACCAAATAATACTGACGATGAACCAAGGGCGGTGTTTCCATAACGGTTGCTCTTTTTTGATTAGGGATTTTGTCATCATGATCAGCTGCTTATTATTAGGTCCACTGAGAACGAAGGCCTCCCCTAGTGATCTATAATTTTCCCTTGTTTTGCGCTATCCGATTCCAAGTTATGCCCGCACATTTCCTGACCTCATCCACCACCTAATTCTTTGCGGTCCTCGACTTCGTTTCCCTTCCCTTGGCACCAATTCTGCGACTGTTATAGGCCACCGGTTATCCACTTTACGCATTACATGGCCTGCCAAGCTTCATTCTCCCTTCTTAATGTCAACTAGAATATCGGCTACTCTTATTTACTCTCTAATCCACACCGTTGTCTTCCTGTCTCTTAAGCTTACGCCTAATATTTTTCATTCCATCACTCGTTGCGCGGTTCTAGGCTTCTTCTCGAGCTTCTTTAATTGTTATCCTACTAGCAAAAGAAGGGCAACTATTATGGAAAAGCTGCCCTTGGTTCATCGCCATTATTATTTTGGGTTTTGCTGTCTAGAGCAAAAGCTTGCGCACGATGCAGATTCCATCATGCCCCCAGGGCATGATGGAATCCCCGTCTGGAACACCCGTCTGTTGCCTGTACTTAAAAGCCGTCCGCCTTCGTGGTGGCACCCCTCCCCAATGAGGCAAAGGTCAGGCACGTCATTTCCATCTGTCCGTAGCTTAATAACAGCCACTATGTGCGTCCATATGTTAGTTCAATGCAATCATCGTACAGTCTTCTTTTCGGGGATAGCGGCAAGTTGCATGTAATGATTTGGCAATGCCTGTCGTATGCGCTCCACCCCTCTTTATTCTTCTGTAAATGTCGCTCACATGATCAGGGTCCGGGTTAGTACTCATGAACAAAAAAATTTTGTTATTGATATGAAGAGGAGCTGAAATTTGGGCTTGTTGGTACAGATTCATTGTTACGGCGCGCGGCAAACAGAACACACACACAATCGAAGCAGATGGGCAACGGTGCTAGTCGCTACTGAAATAGCTTATTAAGATGGCCCATATAAATAGTTGTAAACAGTTCTTACGCATGTTACAAAAAATAGGTAGGGAAATGACGGAGGGGTAGAAAAATGCAACAGTGATCACGCGCATACCATATCAAAGGTTGATGTCCTTGGCGGACAAACCGACAGACTAGTAATTAACTAAGACATGCAGTTATGCGAGTTCTCGAAGATATGGCAACTTCTATAACCTCTCAGCCACCTCTCTAGCGGCATTTGTCTTGTTAAACAATGGCGAGCAGTCGAATGACTTTGGCATTCTTGTCGAAATTGCTCCCCTCCGCTATTCCTTGCCTGTTCTTTTTTTAGCACACCTGATGACTATTTACATTTTATTTGGTTCGTTTTAATCAAGCATTTTAGTCGCTACCAGAGCCGTTTGTCGTGCGCTTCCTTGTTGTTTTTTGTTGTTTCTGTCCGGTGCCCATTACGCCACGATGCACCGTTGAAATCGAATTTGTCTTGTTTGTGGCTTAAGCACCGAACCACCTTAAGGTACGGGAGGAACGTCGAAGTCATCTTCTGCGGATGTTTTTCGATCATCTGGTTTTTGGTCATACGGGATGTAACATAAGACGACGTGTTATCCTATAGTACTTAGACATGTCTTAACACCTGCATCTAGTATTTTTTTCTGATCTCATTCGTGAAAAAGAAAATAACTCCGTGGCCTCTATTCAAATCAACCGAAAAACAAATATTTACTTTCAGATATTGGATTATGCGAAAAACTATGACACGAAGTAAATTAAAGAACCAAAGTCTATGGATATCCAAATTGAAGTGGCACCATCTACACTTTATTGCAGACCGCGTATGAACGCCGTGTAGTTAGGAGTAAAAGTTCGAGATTGCACATTGTACGTATACAATTCTGGAGACAAATCGCACAATATGGAAACACCGATTGGCTTCTGGCATTATAAAAGTGAATCGGAAACCTTAATTTGATCATATCGAGAGACAAAAAAAAAAAAGAGAGAAACCAGAAAGGAATGACTTGACGTCATCCGCACGCGGTTCCTCGGCAGGCATCTGGTGCAGTCGTTCGCAAGGCTTCCGTACTACATGTGCTTCACCTTCGACTGGAGGGGCAGCAACAGCCTGGTCAACTTTAAGGAAGACCCGCTCACGTACGGTGGGTCATTTACCTATGCTGCTCTCTCTCCACCAATGATCTCTTTCCTTTGCATAGTGTCTCTTTCTTATCTACACCGCTTTTGTTGAACCGCTGATGAGTAAATAAGAGTAATGCGAGTGGTAAGTTACTCTATTCGGCAAACTAGTACGACATTAGGTGTTCGAGCCGAAATATTCAGTACATAGCTATGTGCTTGCTATTTAAAAAAGAAGGATGAGAAGAAACAAAATAATGAACAAAAGAACCCCAAGCAATGCAGTATCTGTGAAAGGCGGATCAGTAATGTGTACTGTGAAAACTATTTCTCATCGCAGAAAGAATGCATCGCCGCGCACAATCATATGTTCTTTGATAGATACTCTTCTAGTTTATACGGAGTTCTTGCTTCTATTCGCCACTTCCCGCCGCGAGGCGATGACTGGAAGTTTTGTTTATTGGTCGTATCTGCGTAGCGAGCTTCGCTTTTGTTGCCTTCTTCTCTTAACTTGGTGCATCTTATTTAGACTGAACATCCTGTATACAAAAAAAAAATCAAGTTTATTTACTATCCGTGCATCAGAAGTATTTAACGACAGCTTTTGCAAGGGCGACACACCCTCACTTTTTCACCAGTGGGATTCACTATCCAACTAAACTTCTTAGATAGTGCCGTTGGCATTTTTATGATCAAACGTAGTTACTAAATATTGGAAGTGATGACTTGGTTTCTCCGATATACGAAAGGGGTGGGGGGGAGGGTGTTGCAATGAATTTGTACTTTGCAAGTGTTCTAACTGCAAGTTCGGATTTGTTTGTGCTGCGCCTTAAATTGTCATCACTATCGTAACATTCCCTCCTTTGGGTCGGTCTGTTTTCTTGCATCAAATGTTCTGCCTAATGGAGGTGAGGTAAATGTGACTAGGTAAGTCACCGTTATATACAATGTATGCGTTACGCAAATAATTTGGACCTACTTCTATAGTAGTCCATGGGTGAAGTCAGTGGCGTAGCAATAGGGGGGGCTGGGGGGCCGTGGGCCCCGGGTGCAAAGGGCCTGTGGAGGGGGGGGGGGTGTCATATACGTCTGAAGACACCCCTCTTTCCGCCGGCTACACCCGGGGGGGGGGGGGGGTGTGACAGAAGACCTATGGGCCCCGGGTGCCAGACGACCTAGCTACGCCACTGGGTGAAGTGCAATTTGATAAAACGTGCGCCCCGCTTTTTGCTGCTATTATGCAGAGATGAGCATGATCGTGCTCTGGTATCCCGACCGATCTCCACGGCTGTCCCACTACGAAATGGACATGACCTTCCACCACATCGACAGCATAAGCGCTGCCACCCAGCACACACTGCTGCTCAGGCCATCGGGCAGCTACGAGTACAGCCTGCAACAGGTGATGCCCCCTGGCGGTGCTTGAAACAAGCGCTGTCAGGTATGGTGGGGGAGCTCTGCGGTCGCTGGAGCGGACGTTCTCTCGTTCTCTCCTAAGCTGAACAGCCACAACAGCCAAACGAAACTGCTCCTATGCGAACTTTTTTTCTGAGTACCATGCCACGGTTGTATTAGAATCTGGTAAGGAAGTTGACAGAGAAATGCCCCAAGTAGGTGAAAGCCGTTCATTGGGTGACGGAGACGTGCGAGATGTAAATTGATGGACAGCGGCCGAAGTGCTGAGCATTTGGATAGGCGAAAATAGCTGTCTTGAGAAATACTTCTTAATTGAAACTGTAGAATTTGGTAACGTCACACACGCGCGCCCGCACGCACGCACGCACAGGCACACGCACGCACACGCACGCACTCGCGCGCGCGCTATCAAGCTACTTTATCGCAGCAACATTGAGTAATGCCACAGATGTTCCTCTGGATCGAGCTGTGAGAGGCCAATGTCGAACCCTACGCTGTTGTCACATGCAGCATATATGCGCGGTCTGTTTAAGCGATACAAAACACCTTCAGCTTCGATATGCGTAAGCATTTCTATGCTTACAAAACGAGCAAACCGTCCATCCCTCCGTCTGCCCGTCACGTAAGACGATCGCTTTCAAGATAGAGCCCGCAGCAGCGAGCGACTTTACCTCCGTGCTGCTTGTCGCTTCACATTAAACGCAGCGGCAGAACACAGCGCTCAGCACACGCTGCGCCCTGCTCCTCTCACAGATCGGTTTCAAGATACCTGCCCGCGCGTCTCTCTCCAACGCGAAGCAGCGAAAACACAGCGCGCAGAGCTATCAGCAGTCCGCACTCTCTGTCCGCATCGCAGATCGCATACTAGATACGATCGATCTGCGCGGCCGTGCTATGCTGGCCAGATGCAGCCGCCGCCGGAGTACGTTCCACCGTAGCTAGTAATGGTTCCGGGCGGATGAATAAGTCGCTAAAGAGCGATAACGACTGAAAATGAACGGAGCGTCATCAGCTCACTGGGCGCCGCCGTCCGCACCAGTTCGTATCGCCGCAGCGCTGTCGTTTGTACTTGCCGGATCAAGTTTCATAACATTGGTAATGATACCGGGTTGCGTGGAGATGAGCACTTGTCGCAGTGCTTACGCACACTTAGATCCCTGAGGAGTTTCTGCGTGAGTCCTTTACTTGAAGCCCACACCTGAAGCTACTTAAATGACGTAAGCGGCTAAAAATCGCCTGACCGAAGAGGTTATTGTAAAAAGGCTATCTTGTGTCTAAATCAAACACCGGATCAAAAGACGTATACACCACCATATCCGTTAAAGAGAAGCGGCGACTCCAGCACAACGAATCGCACTTTCATCATAGCTTCGTCCCTAGCTCAAATGATGGCGCCACCGCACCTCAAAGCTGCTTGCGGCTTCAGAGCAATATAAGAGCCCGACCCAATTTCTTGCTATCGATACGCCGGTTCCTCCTGACACCGATTAACGAAGAAAATAAAGATAGCACAGAGATCCTTGCAAGAATGGGGCGAATGGCCGCTGGCTCGCATTCCAGTCGGTGCACAGAAAACGCGGCTGCTTTTTTATCGGCGGCGCGACGAGACCGCGTGGCGCGAGCGCATTTACTGCAGTGATGCAAGGCCACCGATTGTCAAAGCATTACTGCAATCAGTACACGAGTGAGTGGCCCCGGGTGTGCGAAAAAAAAAATGGACAATGAAACGAAGCATTTGAGGCGTTTTATACGAACTTGACTAGGGAGGGAAAACGGTAACATGTCAAAGGAAGTGGAAATGCAGGGTCAGCTTGCAGCCTTTGTCGGAATTACTGAAACCGCTCAGCGCCAGCGTGTGCATGGCCGTCGTCGAGTTCTCCGCGGTTAAAGAAACCCGCCCAGCCACGACGAGATTCCATCAGCACCAATGCGGGAAGGCGACGAGCACGCGCACATGGGCTAGCTTGTCTGAATCAGCAGGCAGTGCTTTTGCAGTGTGTAGCGCTATAAAGAAGAAAATAATTGCGTATGTTTTTAACATATCTGTCAAATTGGATAATCAGAACAATTTGTGCATGTCGGCGAACGAATATATTTATATTTATCTCGTTGATTCAAACAGGCTGCAGTCAAGCCTAATAAAATCTTTCTGTCATTTTCATTTAAGTTTGACTGTTTTTTAGAGGTGATGCCCCCCCCCCCCCCCCCCCCCCCGGGGACGAGTAACCTTAAGTAAAGGTCCAGTGTGGGGGTTTTAAGAACGAAATTTCACGCTGCGAAAGAGCGGTGGGAGATGAAGATAAAGAAAGACAATGAAGGGACACTAAGCAGAAAAAATAAGTTCATCAGTACTAGTAAACTATACCCGCTCCAAAATAGCAAGACGTAAAGCCCCTCCTTCCGGGTGCTCGAAAAGGACGCGAGAGGCGACGCTGCCTCGGCGTTGCCGCACCGGCTCAGCGTGACGCCACAGATCGTGACAGCGTCGGATGTAGGCCTAGTTGGTTTGTTCAGAAAGTATAGGGAAAAAGATAATACAGTACAAAATTAATGGGTTTCAATATAGATATATCAGAGCATCAGTTTAGTTGCACGTTACTGAAGTGTCTGGAATAACTACAAATAATTAGAAATCACTGACTACCGCACACAATCGTAGATTTTAGAGACCCACTACGTGAGCACCACTTTGACCAGATTCCTGGAAACACAGAAGTAGAAAGAGGAAGTAATAACGTCAATAATGACGTAAAACACGCGGTAGCACGATATTTAACCGGCTAACTAATGGGAAATAATTGCCTGGCATAGACTGAGCCTCTGCCTAGCAGAACGGATGTGATGTCACTACCTCTTCTCTCACTTCTCCTCTCCCGGCGCGCACCTGCTCGCTCGCTTGCTCGCAACAGCTGCGCGCGCGTGCTCCTTACATGCTCTGACGTCAGCGCCGGAGAGCGCGCGCAAGGTGCGCTTCGTGTAGGGTGCCAAGGGTGCCTCGATGCACGCGCCCTCTCGGAGGGGAGTGCGCGCATCGAGGCACCCTAGCTTCGTGTAAAGCCCCTTAAACTTCGTAAAGTAGCGGCACGCTTTGAAGAATGCCTACTCCTCCTCGCGCGCTCTGGCCGAGGCCGACGCCGCGTCCCTATTGGCCTAATAGTAACACGTGGGCCCTCGCCCCGTGCATCAGCGCCATTTTTGCTCGAGAAGCGTCATATCTACGGAGTGGCGAGGAGCGCATGTTGGCGCCGTTGCTACGCTCGAGCAGTGTCGGCGGCGTCACGGCCGAGGAGGGAGCGTGAAAGAGAGGAGAAACGAGGAGTGAAGGAGGAGTAGGAGAGTGTCGCTACTTTGCAAAGTTTAAGGGGTTTTAGCTTCGTGCGCCGCTTCCTAGGGGGTTACGCCCCGCCAGGTGGCGCGCACTGCGCTTCCTGCTCGCCCTCCCTCGCTCCTCGCCCACATATCGCGCCAAGGGGAAAGACGTTAGCTCGCTTAACCTAACGAGCACCAACGTCGATGGGCGAGTGCCATTAAGAGATACATAAGTCAGATTAGGATCCCCTACCATTTTTGTCAACTGACGGAAACTTGTAGAAGCTAGCTAGCTTGACATAAATACCGCGCTAACGGCACTACTCTCTCTCTCTCTCTCCCTCACACAAACACACACAAACACACACACACACACACACAAAATATGAATGGGAAAACAGAAACATAAAAGAGAAAAGAGCTGGGTAACCAAACAATTATGGGCAAAAACAACGTTCACTGCAATAGACGAGTAGCGAAAACGCTCGCTCCATAAGGATGACCCAAAAGCGCAACTTCACCCTCTGAGAAGGGAAACCGATGGCTGGCGTGATACAACACTTGTACTTGGTCAAACTGTGGGCAGCACGTGCAGCTCCGACAGTACGTTTTCACGTCCTCGTGGGCTGCAGTTCTGAGTTATAGAGTGCTCAGTAAGGCGCTTTGTTCACGTATCTCCGCTCTAGCCGGTACGTCCGCAACTGAGATGCACCTGGTGCACTTTCGGCACATGCGCATTGCACATTGTTGGCGGTGTGTCTCATTGCGCAAGGCCCTTAGTATGCATTGCCTTTCTAGGCGTCTGTCGACGTTCGCACACGCATAGTCCAGCTTGTACGTTTTCTGTCGAAAAAAATAAGTCATTCCGTACTTTGACATCACCTTTTTTCGTGCAATGTGAAAGCACTACGGAACAAGCACCTTCATTTTGCGTCAGCACTTTGTCTGCGATGTGTATCTTCCTCTCGTCTTTGACAGCAAAATGAAAAAGGCTGGATTCTTTCTCAAATGCAAACTGTTTATTATCTGCAGAGCGTCGGCGTGAAGCGTGTTGGTGCCTTCCTCGGCCGCGTCTCTCGTGCGTCTCCCCGTGCCGTCTCTCTGGCTCGGCTGACCTCCGGCTCTTCTCTCTCGCCTCGCTCGAACCCCCGTGTCTACTCGTGGGTCTCTTCTTACAGTCCCAGGAACTATGGCAGGGCATCGGTGCGATGAGTCTTTCCTCGTGTTTACTCAAGGGTCTCTCGCGGGGAGCAAAGTACCATGCGGGGCGTCTCGTGATCTACGGGATTGCGGCGGTGGTGCTCACTGCCTGACAGGTCGGCGTAAAATGCGTGACGACTAAGTTACGAGAGTGCGCGCCGCTCACACGGCCTACCCAAAATTTGCGACTGTCCTCAGGCGCACGTGTCCGTCGATGTCAATTCCTCGGTGTCCAAGGCGCGTTCTTAGTACTTCCTCAGCTGTTCGACGTTTACAGTTTTTTCGTTTGATCTTCCGGGGATGATGTTTGGAACGCCGAATCGTGGGATCCACCGGTTCGTAAGAAATTCCAGGTAGTACTTGGAAGATGTGCTTGGCACTGCTGCTGCGTCCATGTACCTTGTAGCGTGGTCGATGCCATACGAGGATATAACCTTCGCCTCCATCCAGGGGATCCATGTGATCGAGAGAGATGACAACATTGGGCTCGTTTAGAACTTTTCTGGGGCTGAGGCACTCTTCAGCTCGAGTCGTTCGTGAGGTAATCATCTGGCACGTGTGACATGACTCGATGTAGCGGCGGATGTCCTTTACTTTAGATAGCCACCAATACTTTCGCTGGACCAAGGCTTTCGTCTTCTCGCTTCCAAGGTGTCCGTTGTTGTCATGAAAGACTGCCATTACGCTGCTTCGGAGCGCCGCAGGAACCACCACCGTTTTGCAAGCTCCTCCGCCCTCGATCGATCTTCTCACCACGATGTCGCCTTCCACTTCGTAGATGGGGTTAACAGTTCCTGCTTCAGCCCGTAACTTTTGGCATTCGGGGTCGCTCTCTTGAAACTGAGGGTCAGCGGGATAGGATCTGTATGTCTTTGAGGCGACGGGAATATCGTCCCTGAGTTCGATGCTGTGCTCATCGTGGGCGCAGAGCCCCGGCGCGTCCCTCCTCGTGGTGAACGTTTCATGGTGACCACGATGAAGAACTGAGCGCAGCTCATCTCGTTCGTCGGCGTTTGCGTCGCGGGACATATTGGATACTGCCTGTTCAACCTGATTGGTGTAATCTTCGTCAGGACCGGGGTCCTTCGTGTTCAGCTGTACGAAGCCGATATCGCTCGCCGGTAGTTCGTCTAGGACCTTGCGATTGCTAAAGGCTGTTATTAGGGTCTCTCCGACGCGATGCGCACTGTGTGCGCTTGGTGCGTGACCCGACGGCTCGCTCACCGATGGCTGAACGGGGACGAGGGTGACGTCGTTAGTGGGTTGGAACGTGACGTCAACATTCGCAGCGCGGCGCCAGTCCGAACCAAGAATCAGATCCATGGCACCTGGCAACGGCGCGATCACCACCTCCTCGAGTCGCACGGTCGATGTTCCGATGGTCACGTTCAGAGTCGCCACTCTCGCCGGTCTGATGCTCCGGTCGAGCACTTCTATCGTTACGGGAGACGTCCAAGGTCGGGGATGAACCTCAGGACCCACGGAGCTCTCGCCGAGGACGGAGACGTTGGAGCCGCTGTCTATGCAGACTCTGACTGGTCGGCCCTCAACGAAGCCCTTCACGATGGGTAGGGTGCCGCCCGTCGATTGCAGGAAGCAGTTGGCTTGCCTGGAGGTTGTGCCGGCGTTGCCTGCGTCATATCTGGCTTCTCGGCGTCGTTCTGCGTGAATTGTGGCCTCCGTCTTGGGTCTGGTGCACTCCCTCGACAAATGTCCCATGTAGCCACAGTTAAAGCATGCTCGTGCTCGTGCAGCTCGAACTGGTTCTCGGTGTTCGCTCCGCATTGACTGAGCGCTCGGCCCGGGGCGTCCGTCGTCAGCTGCCGCTCTGTTCTCATAGCTGCTCCTCGTTTGGTATCGTCGGCTCTGTTGTACAGCTTGAGATGGTCGGAACTGCGCTGTTTGCGCCGTTATTGCTTTACGCCGCCTGGTGTCGAGCAGCGCTGCGCGGTCTATCAAATCAATGACGCTGCTGCAGGGCTGTGCAGCGAGAGGATTCGCCCAGGTGTCGTCTTCGATCCCGCTGAGTATCAGCGAAATTCTCTCTTCATTCGCAAGCGGGTACGGAGATTTGTCCAGTAGAGCATTTTTAGAGTACATGTACTCTACTAGGGTCTCCGAATTGCGCAGTATTCGTGAAGCTTGCAGGTCCAAAAACTCCTGCATTGTCAGCTTCCGGTCGAAACGAGAGGCAAGTGCTTCCTTCCAAAGGTCCCACGTTTCACAAGCCATACCGTAAGAACTGTGCCAGTCCTTTGCGGCACCTTGCAGCCGGGTTGCTGCCGTCGCGAGCGTCAGTGATGGGGACCAGTGGGCCAGTGTAGCAATGCGTTCCACCTGCGTAATCCACGTTTGGACATTTCGTTGTACATCACCGTCGTACTCGGGGATGGCGGACGCGGTATCGTTCGTAGACTGAATCAGCACGGGCGGAGCTGGCGCGGACATTCTCGACAACGCTTCCGTCATCTGCAGCTGCGCGCGTGCGAACATGGCCACGATGTCAGTCATGCTTGGCGTACCTTCTGGAGCTGTGGCGGTGGTGTTCTCCGGCGAAGGCTGTGGAGGTGCGCCACGGTTGACTTCTGCAGGCCGTTGGTTCGCTGCCATAGCGGGGGCTTGGATCCCGTCGAAACGTTGGGAGCCCGTTTCGTCCCCAGCTTGCGCCTGCGTTGGCTTCGGTGCCGCCGTTGTGTCACTCGTAGCGTGTGACCCTCGTTGCTGGGTTAGAAGCCGTCGCAGTTGGTCAACCTCTGCACGCAGACTCTCGATCGTAGCCGGCGCCTTTGAGTCCGCCTTTTCGTGGTCGTCGCCGTCAGCTTCGTTCTGGAGGCGAGTGTTGTCGTCTTGGAGACGGGTCACGAGATCGTCCTTGCGGCCGCTACACGGAAGTCCACGGATTCTCAGCTCGTCAGTCAGCTGTTGCTTTTTCAGGGCGCTCAGAACTTCGCGGACAGTTGATTTCATCGGTGAATAGATGAATGTCGACTCCGAGCTCACCGATGGCGTTCTGCTGGGCTCCGTGGTGGCCGCTCGTTCTTCGTTCGGGAAAGACGCGACTGCAGATCCTGTCGGCTGCGCCATGACAGCAAAATGAAAAGGGCTGGATTCTTTCTCAAATGCAAACTGTTTATTATCTGCAGAGCGTCGGCGTGAAGCGTGTTGGTGCCTTCCTCGGCCGCGTCTCTCGTGCGTCTCCCCGTGCCGTCTCTCTGGCTCGGCTGACCTCCGGCTCTTCTCTCTCGCCTCGCTCGAACCCCCGTGTCTACTCGTGGGTCTCTTCTTACAGTCCCAGGAACTATGGCAGGGCATCGGTGCGATGAGTCTTTCCTCGTGTTTACTCAAGGGTCTCTCGCGGGGAGCAAAGTACCATGCGGGGCGTCTCGTGATCTACGGGATTGCGGCGGTGGTGCTCACTGCCTGACAGGTCGGCGTAAAATGCGTGACGACTAAGTTACGAGAGTGCGCGCCGCTCACATCTTGTTTCGCGCTACCCTGAAAACATGAGTAAACATTCCGTATTTCTGATTTTTGCTTGCTTTGCAGTAATGATTAAATTTTCTTTCTTTGATGTTCTAATCAAGCGGTCCGAGCAATATTCGTAATAAGTTTTCACAGGAATATACAATTTTTTGTTTAGTAACTGCACACCGATGGTACGATTTCGTTGTGAGACGCAATGATGCGAGAATAAACAACCTGCAGTGCGTTGGAAGGAGCCAGCTGTGCTTACCAATCATTGGTTTTCTCTTTCAGAGGATGCTCAAGAGGCTTGAGTTCCCGTACGACACCAACTGCGTGGATTATGCCAAACTGGAAAAGCTGGCTCACTATCCAGCCTATCACACTCAGGAAGTAAGCACACGGTGCCCAAGGGCATTTGCTGATGGGCCTAACAGCGGTATGCTATGGGACAGGGAACACGCGAGGTGTCCTTCTTTACATCAACATCAGATGGCGTCGAGTCAATGTCCCATCTCGTAGGGACGTCATCGATTTTGGCGGTATCTGTTCGTCGATCCTAGTTTATTACTCGTCGGTAAATGTGGGCAAAATTATATTACAAGCGAGCCAAAGGCCGGACTTAGCGAGTTGGGACAACTTTCTCACTGCGCAAGAACTGCCCTAATACGAGAAAATACTTTCAAATCCCTTACGTCACAGTGACGTAAAAGCGCCGGGGTTTAGGCATGAAATTTTAAAAAAAATATCTGGCCTCCATTTTCTTTTCTAGCAGCGAGCCAGTTACCGCGAAATTAAAGAAAATAGAATTTTTAAAGAATACTTTATTAGTCGAAAACTGTTTTTTCCTCTGGCGTTCCTTTGTATATAGCAGCAAGAATATTGATCCTGTACTTCGACATTTCTTAATCGTGCGTGTATTTCTGAAATAAATACGTGTGCTTCTATATTTCTTTAAAGAAGAAATTATATAACCACTGTCAGTAAAACACATTACGCTCTGTTTGTCAAGTGTTCATGATATCATATTGTTAGGCGCTTGGCTGAATACTTATGTGCGTTTCACTAACGTTATGCTCCAGTGATTGTCTATGTTGCCGGTTTCCTTTTTTTTTCTCTACAAAAGAATATGTGGAAGGATAGTTCATGTCTGCAATTCGATAGTGGAATGTATCTTCACATGATTTTTTAAGTATTAGTGTTCACGTAATGTTTACATTGTTAGTAGATGTATTTTTGGTTCCTTCTAATGTATGTTTCGTGAAGGTACCCGAACCGATGTCAAGTAAATTAATTTTTCTTTTTAGTTCAGGCCTTCCTCAATTTGCAATTCAAAGTGAACTGAATTCAACTCAGAAAGTACGTATCATCAGTCACGAAATGGAAGAATAGTTCCTAGGGATCGCATGTTATTCAGATGGCTAACTCTATTCATCAATTACAGGGTTGTCGTTGATGTGCCAATGAATTCCTGCAAGGAAAGTTGAGGTTCATGAGTGCATCACTAGGTTTTAAGTAGACATCTTTCACGTTTCGACATTTTATCCCTACTCCCAAGAACCTCCAGAACAGTTTGATGTTCCTAACGAATCCCAGCGCTCGTGCAAAACACTTCCTTTTTGTTTCATAAGAGCATAACTTATCACAAGGATTAACGTACCATCTAAACAATGACTGGTCGCCTTCTTAAATACTTTCAGGAGATTACCAATGTTATTAGAAAATGAATCTTGCGGATGACCGCAAAGTGAAGGAAGCACGAAAGGAAGAGTTGACAACTACCTGAAAAGAGCACGAAAATGCAGACGCCCGTAAGGGCTTCGCAGAATGGCAGTGATGCTGAATTGACTCCCACCTAGCTAGGACAAATTTTGCTTCAACAGCAAAGCATATTTCCTGATGGACATCTGTAGCTTGTTTTGTAGCATCTTTCAACACTTTCACATGGATGTCAACTCTTCTTTTCACTTCCGCATTGTTATGATGACGCCCAAGTTTCCATCACCTGTAATGATTTCGAAAATTGTTAGCGGATAGAATCACGTCTTGCCCCTCTACTTCTTTTTTTCCAATTCAAGGCAATGGCCTGTGTTCGGGTGTCGTGAACGTTGAGATTTCGCCTTGTTGGTAAGGCATATGTCTTGCAACTAGACCGCATGCGTCACAGGCGCCGTATGTTCTCGGCTACTGGGACACGCATGTGGCCATAGGAAAAATGCCATGGCTCCTTAAAGCCTAACATGAAGGCCCTTAAAACCCCTGGTACGTTGGCTGAAACATCTGCATAAAGGCCATCCTATAAGAATCGTCACTACATCAACGGCTGGTTGAAGCCTATAATTGCAGATGTGACGACTGACATCGCTTAGGTCCATCGATACTTTCAAGCGCCTTCGGGCCCGTATATATCTGTGATTGATGCAAGAGAAGTTCTTGTTGAACGGTGCTCAAGAGCGACTATTGAAAATCTTTATTCAAAATTTAGCGACAGATTACTTTCAGCAGAACTGATGTTAGGTTTTTCCTGTGCTCATTTCATTTTCAAGTGCCAGCCACACACATCAAATACGCTACCGTGACGAGTAAAAGTTGCATTAACCATCAGTGATATTATCGAGACAAAGCTGCGACAATAAGCGAGACTTCAGTCGACAATTTCTTGGCAGCCAAAGCTTCATTCTGCAACTCGGTAAAACAGATAAAGACGCAAGTTTTCGGCCTATGTTGCCTTTCCAATTGTCGGAACGTTGTCTCCTGCTTTCACCTTGCTCTCGTTTTGCCCAAAGTTTTGGGCGAGTCACATGATTACTGAACCAATGAAACACGTTCGCTTATGCTGAGCTTATGCTACGCTGAACTGAAAGTGCATTACACTTGCCCAATGCGCTCATAATAAGCTACACATTTATCTGTTGCAATGGTCGTGCGCTCGTTCGTTCGTACATCAGTGTGCGTGTGTTGTGCGGTCAATTCACACGGCCACCCACTGTTACCGCGGGTCCGTAAGTGCAAAGTCCCTCCAATTGCCTGGGTGTTTTGATAGGGTAAGTGCCCAAGAGAGCTTCAGTTGAGTAGGTGTAGGCACTTTCAGCAATCCAGACAGCGCCCCTGAATTCTTGCGACAGAGCTAAACATGAGCTCCCGCTAGTGTGCTGCGTCAATTTGTGAGAAAGCGTGCCCCGCCCCCTTCCTCGCCGGGCTTCGCAGACGTGCTTCGCCGATTGCGTCCGCAACGAGACGAGGCGCCACTGCGGCTGCACGCTGACCGACTATCCCTTCCGGGCATTCCTCAACGAGACGTTCTGCTCGGGACACACGTCGCAGGGTAGGTGCTCGACGGAGAAGCACATTTATCAATTTTATGCGTTTCCTCCTACCCTAGATTACTACACATCTAATCATCATCATCAATGAGTGGTTACAAATTACAACATCGTATTCTTTATCACGCAGTGTTGATACTGTTTGTGTGATTTTTTTCACGCTGACTTCAGTTACTCACAGTACAAAGTAAAAGTGTACGAGAGGTTCAACGGCGGCATTTCACAATGAATATGTTAAATGTTAGGAGGCGTGAACTAATAATTAGAGCGTGTGGGTTTTTGATGCTACGTGCGCATATGTTGTTAGTATTGAATAGCTAATGGCCAACTAAATACACAACGCACAAAATATTTTAAAAGCAGACGCGTTATCGCATAAAAGGCCAGGGCGTTGGTTTTAGGGCGTGCTATTAAAGCGCAAGTATTACTCGACAAGTTATTGGACGTTGTACATCCTTCTCCCGTTTACCATCCCTCTGTTAAAAAATTTGCAGGTTGCTTAAGCTTCGCCTTTAATAGTGGAACGCGACAGCGTTCAAAAACGCATTACTGCTTTTCATGCTTTTCGGCAACTGCAGCTTCTGTAACCGTAACGTTTACCGGGGACGCTGGCTGCAAACGCTATGCACGAAGGCGAGCTGCCTGGTAGAAATGCGGCCTCTAGCCTGGGTCGATCTCCTATTATTGTTTGGCACCTTTAATATTTCAGTCTGAGAAGAGTCATATTATAAGAAGACAACAAACACTGACACCAAGGACAACATAGGATAAATTACTTGTGCTTAATAAATGAAATAAAGAAACGATACAATTTTTATTACACTTGTTTTTCGGCTGCCATTCTGAAAATTCCGAGGAATAAGATTATAAAAAACAAAAGACAAGGTATGAGCAATTTTGGCGGTGGAGAAGTGGTTGGGTATGCGTAATTCGGATATTGGTTAAAAATATTTTTGCTGAGGCATCGTCCGACGCTGGACGCCGACGGCGCATTTTCTATGACGCGTTCCCTTTAACGCTTTCGCGTTAAACATAAAGAAACTACTCCACTAAAATCGTGGTGGCATGATAAGGATGTGTGATGCGCCGCAAAGTTTGCGACTGCCTAAGCGTCCCTGCTTTCGGCATCTTTTAATTCTGTGCCTCGCCCGCTCTGCCCAACTGCTGCTCCCTTCTTATACATCCTAAATATTACTTACCTCACCAAATAAATTATGCCAAGGGACGCAAGCACTGTTACGATATTACCGGAAAACAGAAATGGCACGTAAACTGCGAATTCGCGCTTTGTCTGATTCTGTGTATATGCAATACTTAAGGGGGAGCTTTAGCTCGGGGCTCCTATCTAAATACTTGGCAAAGAATAAATTGTTTTTCTCGGCAACCACAGCACCAAAGTGGATGAGGTTTGTTGCATTTAAAAGAAAAAGAAACTAAATCTAGTGACTGTTTCTATCAAATATTTTTAAGGTCGTCAATTTATTAACAAAGATCACTCAAAATCGCGAATTGTGGAAATATGAAACTATGAAATGTACAACTCTAACTCAGCAATAAAAGATTATGTCATAAAGTCGTCGTAAACTCCATCTAACAGTACATTTAAGGCGGACAAAATCGATATGTTATACATGGCTCTTAAGTACGCCACTAACATGCGAGTAGGACTTTTATAAAGTGCTTGTAAAGAATGTAACACATTCACGTAAAATATAAAGTGATATATCAAATTTGTCCGTTTTGAATGCTTTAACGGGTGCAGTTTACACAACTACGTTATCTGTTTTTGATGCAGAGCTAAGAATTTTTGAACTTAGTGGTTCTTTATATATATAGCAGTCACTAGAATTGGACTTTCTAACGCAACAAATGTCACTAAAATCGGCCAAGTGATTTTCTCAGAAAAGCGTTTCTGCGTTTTACATGTATTTCAATATATTACGCTCAAAATACGAGTGGATGCGTCGCGAAACGCTTGCGAAAGTAGACGTTTTTGACATTGAAACTGAAGAAAACTCCGACATTACCACTCACCGGAAGTAACGCATGCGTGACTTGTAACATGCCACTCATCAGCAGCACCTCCGAGATCAGCCGTAGCCTGCGGCTTCCCAGGACACACTGATGAATCCCGAAAGCCAAGTTCTGGGACTTGCGTCATACCCTCCAACCACCAGGTGCCCACGTCGTCTGCCTAAATGTTATTTAAAGGCTACTAATAAAATATAGACAATTACCAGATCTGCAGCCTTGCCAAAATTGTTTCAGTAGCATGAGCGAAGACGAAGACGATCGAAGAGAGCGGACGCATGTAGCAAGGGCTCCGCGCATTTTCGAAGCTTTCGACGTTGCAAATCCACCAGGCCACCAAATCTTTTGGCAAGATCGACGAAGATAAGCATCAAGACCACGAGGACACCGAATTCAGCCCGGTAGGCCCACTTTTTGGACATTTAGCGGGTTTGGAAGTCACGGCCTCGTGGCCGGGGAGCTAAGGCTAACGCGACGCTGAGCGCACCCCGCCCCGAGCGGGCGCCCTGTCAAGCCGAAGGCCTTTAGGGAAGACAGGAATGGCATCTCGGGCACCAAACAACCTTGCCGCAAATAATTTTGGAGCTGGCCGAGCCCAGGATCGGGCGGAAACTCAAGAGATGGAGGCCGCGCCGGCAACCACGAGTTCCGGCACGCAGGGAGCGGGGAACGGCCCCGGAGGAGCCATGGAAGACGCAAGCATGCAACAGGACGTCAGCGACGACGAGAGCCTGGTCCGAGACGAAGAAAGAAATTGGCAGATATACCATACCAGATGATACAAGAAAAGAATCAAGCACGCTGCCAAGGGCGGCGCCGTTTGGAAGTCAGAGGGGCCCCAAGCGATGAAGAACAATGGCAAGATGGCGCCGGCAGACGCAGCTGCAGGCGGGATGACACAATCCGGCGGAGGGCGCACGCCGGCTCAAGGACTTAAAGCAGGAGCACAGCGGCAGCCGAGGCAAAAACTACCGCCGCTCCCTATGGACGACGCCAAGGTCATTATCAGACCCCGTGGAGGACTCAAAGTTCAGGCAATGAAGCCGTATCAATCCACGTGTGGCGTCGTGGAAGCATGTGGAGGAAGAATCAAGGAGGAGGATTATCTGGTCAGGCTCCGACCGGGCTCGAACATAATGATCGCGAGCACCCCCGAAGAAGAAGCAACAAACGAAATACGCAAGATCAAGCACTTTCCCTTTGGAGGAACGTGCTACCCAGTACAGGCACATGTGGCCATGCCAGGCGACGTCAAGCGCGCGGTCATTCACGGATTGCCAGCGGGCATGTCATTGGACGTACTGGAATCGAAGCTAAGACTACTTATGCAAGGAGTCGAGATCTTAGCAGCACGAATGCTGGGCAAGACCGAGACAGCACTCATCACCTTCGACGGTCCAAGCATTCCGAAGTGGGTCATCTTCAGCGGCGGCGAGTACAAGACCTACCCATACAGGTCAACGAGACAATGCTGGTATGTATGTGGCCTGCAGGGACACCGATCGGACGTATGCCCAACGCCCGAGGCGAGAACCTGCAGAAGCTGCGAAATCAGCAATACCATCGGCGGACACCAGTGCCAACCGAAATGCATGGTATGCGGAGGCGAACATGTGACCGGCACCAGAGATTGCAGGATGCGGCTCAAGATCGCTGAGGAGCTATGCGGGCGCCCGCTGCCGGGCAGCCATGACCAGCAGCAGCAGCAGCGATGTGGCCGGAGCCGGAGCCGGAGACGCCGACCGAGATGGTTCAGCTCAGAGGGTGACGAGAGCAAGTCCCGGAGACGAGGTGGCAGCCAGGCCGGGGCCTGGGACCAGTCACGGAGCCGGAGCAGGAGCCGGGGACGGAGCCGCAGCCAAAGCGGAGGCAGACCCAGGGACGAGTCCTTTCCCCCCCTGGGAAAGCAAAACAACCAAGGGCCGCCGAAACAACAACAGCAGAAGAAAGGCGGATTCAAGGTGAGCTGGGGGACGGGCTCTCCCAAATCACTGTTTCCGCACTCGGGACAATCGAGCAATGACACGAAACTAATAGTGGAAAACAAGGCGCTCAAAAGGGAGCTAGAGCTAATCCGAGAGGAAACCAGGCAACTAAAGAAAAGAATCGATGATTTAATAAGAGAGTTACAGGCACAAAGAAAGGGCAGCCCACCCGTACCGCCACCCAGCCCCGTGCCCGAACAACAGATACAACAAACGCAGTCAGGGGAAAAGAGCCTAGAAGAAAAGATGGAAAGCTTTATACACACCATGCAGCAGCAGATTGCACAGATGCAACAAAAAATGGCGCTGCAGGAACAGACTTTTCGCAGCTACATAAAAAGTCAAAACACACAGAAAATCACGAGCGAAGCCAGGGACAGGCTTTATCACGAAAGAAGACTCGGATCCGAAAGCCAAAACAACAACAATAACAATACAATATGGCCGGACAAAACACACTAAGCATATGGCAATGGAACTGCAGGGGATACCGGCGCATGCAGGGACTCCTGCAGCAGTACACAAACACACAAACCGTACCCCCAGACATTATCATGTTGCAAGAGATAAATGTCACGCCAACACTCAGGGGATATACAGGGTCGTTCAAAATATGTGCGAACGCGGCGAAGCGTGGCCGTGCTCCGCGGAGCGTCAGCGCATCCGGCGCGGTCGCGCATCGAAACAATGTCGCGCAGGCGCACAGCAGTCTGGAGGGGGTGCTTCATGTCGTCTGCTACAGTGCTGAAGCGCACCGTGCTTGCTTTGCTGGGAAGCGCGCCTAACTCTGTGCTGGCAGCGTCCAGAGGTGGTGCCGAGATGGCACTGTCGCATTTTACTGATTGCAGCGCGTTGTTCGGTCCTATGGAAGGGTATCAACTGGCAGAGGGAGCTAGCTTGGGCACGGCAATACCTTATCCGCTGGCGCGGCTGATAAGCTGCTGCAAATAAGTGCCAAGCTAAGCTACTGCTCTGTACTAGTGAATGATTCTCGAATGATTCTCGGATCTGCACTAGAGCTGAGAAATTTGAAACAACGCCTGCATTTAACCGAGAACGCTGCATTGCAAACACACGCTGCTGAGTTGCCGTATGCGGAACCAACAACAACGCGCTGCAGTCAGTAAAATGCGACAATGCCATCTCGGCACGTCAGGGTGCTGCCAGCACACAGGTGCGCTTCCCAGCAAAGCAAGCATGGTGCGCTTCCGCGCTGTAGCAGACGACACGATGCAACGCCTCCAGACTCCTGTGCGTCTGCGCCACATTGTTTCGATGCGCGACCGCTCCGGATGCGCTGACGCTCCGCGGAGCGCGGCCACGCTTAGCCGTGTTCGCACATATTTTGAACGACCCTGTACATGCCAGGAGAAGGGCCACACGGCGACACTAATTAGCAACAAACTAGTAACCATAGCACATTGCGAAATATCAGATACCGGGATAGAACACGTGATAACTGAGGTGATACCCAAGAAAAAGCATAATGCAAAAAGCACGTTCATAGTAAACTTATACAGCCCGCCCAGACAAAAAGATGGCAACTTTAGCAAACTTTTCGCGGGGGTAGGCAGGTTAGCAAAATCCAACACCCTTTTTATAGCAGGGGACTTTAACTCGAGGGACCCCAGCTGGGGGTATAAGAAAGGAGACAGGAAGGGGCAACTAGTTAGCATGGCCGCGGAGTACACAAACTGTACCCTCATAACGGACGAAAATCAGCCAACGCGTCTAGGCAACAGCGTTAGCCCGATACCTGCCCCAACTAACGTACGTTAGAGGAGCAAAACAGGTCGAATGGCAAAACTTGCTGGAGAACCTAGGCAGTGTTCATTACGTACTGAAGATAACTATAGAAGCCGAGAACATCAAGAGGAAGATTGGCACAGCCCACATAACGGACTGGGACGCCTTTCGTAAGAACAGTAAACACATGAAGGGGGAGATTACTTCAATAGAAGGATGGTGCCAACAGCTACAGCAACTACAAAAACAATACACGCAAGAAATAGACAGAACTGAAGAAACACCGGAAGTGGACCCGCGGCTACTCAAGCTATGGGAGGCGAGACGCGGGCTCACAAAGAGATGGAAAAAACAGAGGCTAAACGAGAAGCTAAAGAAGAAGATTGCTGAAGTCACCCAGAAGGCAGAGGAATACGCAGTGCAATTGGCAAGACAAGGCTGGCAGCAGTTTAGCAGCTCACTAAACGGCACGCTCAGCCCAGCCAAAACGTGGCGAATACTCAAGGCACTCATGGACCCAACCAAAACCAAGTCTGCGAGCAACAAGGCACTTCAAAAGCTCATCCACCAATATGAGGGACAAGACGAGGAATTATTAGAGGAAGTCCGGATCAAATGTTATGGCCGGGACAAGCCGCAAGAATGCGAAGGGGACTACCAGGGAACGGAGAACCCGGAACTCTACAAGCCATTTACAAGAGAAGAAGTGTATGCCGCCATCAGAGCAGTCACCAAAAACACAGCAGCAGGAGCCGATAAAATTAAGAACTCCTTGATCCGCAACCTCAGCGTTGAAGCGGTGGCGCAACTCACGGACTATCTCATACGCAGTGGGAAGCGGGCACGGTAACAAAAGAATGGAAGCACGCGGAAGTGGTCATGATACCCAAACCCGGCAAGAAGCTACAGATAGGAAACTTGCGGCCCAGCTCGCTAACCTCGTGTCTCGGCAAGCTTTACGAAAGAGTGGTCACCAGAAGATTACAGCGACACCTAGAAAACAACGAACTGTACCCCCACACCATGTTTGGCTTCCGGGCGAACCTGTCAGCACATGATGTCTTGCTACAAATAAAGGAAGAGATCCTTAACAAGATCCCCAAAGCAGGCGAAAACATCATCATGACCCTAGACCTCAAAGAGGCGTTTGACAATGTCACCTACGGAGCCATCATGGAAGGGCTAAAAAAGACCAACTGCGGCAAGAGAGTCCACGATTACGTGCGGGCATTCTTGTCAAAGCGCACGGCAACAGTAGGACTCGGAGACCTGCGGAGCGATACCTTTGACACGCCTAACAAGGGTACCCCGCAGGGCTCGGTCATTTCACCAATTCTCTTTAACATCGCGATGATCGGGCTAGCCCAGAAACGGAATGAGATCTAGGGCATCCAGCACGCCATGTATGCGGATGACATCAAGGTCTGGGTAAATCAGGGATCGCTGGGCCAAAAAGAAGAAAAGCTTCAGAAGGCGGCAACATGCGTCGAACAATTCGTCAAGGAGAGAGACCTTGCTTGCGCAACCGAGAAATCAGAAATTCTGAGAGAGAAAATAACTTTATTGAATTGGGGAAAGGGGGATATGGGATTAGGAGCTTGATGGGTGGCGCCCCAAGTCCAGGGCTCCACTGGCTTTTGCCGCTAGCCGAACGTGACCAGGAAGAGCCTTCTGCACCTTCGGATCTGAGCTTGCGAGTTGTGCCTCCCATGCTCCAGTGTGTTTGTTAAATTATGCCTAACTAAGTGGGCATTTAAATTCGGCGGTCTATTTTGGCATCCCCATGAGATGTGGTACAAAGACGGTGGTGAGTCGCTACACCACGGAGAGGCACGCCCGTACATTGTTGGGAAAATTTTGCTCAATCATAATAAATTTGGGTAGACCCCCGTTTGAATCCTGCGGAGATCTATTGCGTCTTCCCCTTGCAAAGATGTGTGGGGGGGGGGGGGGCGCCATATCTTTGCCGCATGCCGCGCTGGTGGGCAAGAATATCGCGTGGTGCCATACGTGCCAGATCGTTATCCTACTCCTCGCGACGGCTTTCCTCTGAAGTGGCGGGTTGGGAACGGGAGGACGATGGTTGCTCCGCTCGGTTCATGAGCTCTCGAGCTAGAGCGTCTGCCCTCTCATTCCCCTCCAGGCCTGCGTGTCCCGGACATCAGACCAGTCCGTATGTATTCTTGAGTTCCTTTCCCAGGAGGTGGCTAACCTTGAAAGGGAGACGGCCGTTCATAAAGAAGCGGCACGCCTCCTGAGGGTCTGAGATGATGGTAAATGTACGACGGCCCCTTCCGTACCCGGTCTTTGATTGCCAAGGCGATGGCGATGCATTCTGCCTTGGAAATAGAGGACGTGACCAGGGAGGCGCTTGAGATTAGACTAGTCCTGTCGCTGCTTATGACAGTGACTATCGCACGCTTCCAGTTGTACTGAGAGGCGTCAGCATAAACGGTATTCTCATTGTTTCTGACTAGTTTGCCTAGTCATTTCACCCTCTCTTCTCTTCGCTCTTTGTTTCTGTCTTTGTGCATATTTCTCGGGAGAGAAGCGACTGAGATCTTGCTTCTAATGGCACCGGGAATATCAACAAGTACCTCGTCCAAGTTTTGGGGGTGTGAAGGAATACCCGCCCTCACCAGGATCTCTCTGCCCAATCTCGTCTTGCTAAGTCGGTTTCTTTGTGAAATTAAAGTCGCCGCCTTGAGCTCGGCGCATGTATTGTATACACCAAGGCCAAGGAGCTTGTCTGTCGGGCTGCCTACCGGTAAGAGCAAGGCCACCTTGTAGGTGCCCCTGATAATAGTGTCAACCAGCTCCCCCTCACTCTTGTTGAGTGTGTGAAAAGGGAGGCTGCATGTTAGTTTGCTGATAACGAGCGCCTGTACTAAACGGACAGTGTCGCTTTCCTTCATACCTTGGTTGTGGAGCTGATTCTTTGAATCATCCTTGCCACTTAGGATTGGAAAGAACACATCCAAGGAAAGGATAAAAGTGTATCTGGAAGGTCAAGTCATACCAGAGAAGGACATAATACGCATCCTCGGCATGTGGATCCAGAGCAGCAAACGGTGCGGACACACGCTAGGCCTGCTCAAGCAATCGACGGAGCAAGTCAGCAGGATGATCACGAGAGTATCGCAAAGACGGAGCGGCATGAAAGAGGGGGACACGATCAAGCTGGTGAGGAGTCTGGTGGTCAGAAGAGTCACGTACTCACTCCCGTACCACAACATGGCCAATAAGAGAGAGAACAAGCCGAGACTCTCATCAGGAAAACATTCAAGACGGCGTTGCATCTGCCCAGAAACACGTCGAACGACAAGCTACTCAAGCTGGGTATCCACAACACATTTGAAGAGCTCAAGGAGGCACAATTGGGTGCGCAGCTGCATAGGCTCCAGCAGACAACCACCGGCAGGGCGCTCCTTAAAGGATTAGGCTATAAAAACATAGAAGCAACGAAGGATAGGATGGCTAACATACCAGACTCTTTTCGCCAGACAGTGAAAGCTAGCCCCCTACCGAGGAATATGGACCCGAATCTGCGTACGGCCAGAAGACAGGCGCGAGCAGAATACGTAGAAAAACACCTGGCCACTAAAAACTATGTGGTATACACGGACACAGCCCTATACCCGTGGGACCACAACACCAAAGAACATAGAGTTGCGGCAGTGACCCTGGATCACGTGGGAGAGCTGATAAGCAGCGCAACCCTAAGGAGCTGCACGGTAACAGAGGGGGAAGAGGCAGCTGCGGCTCTAGCAGCGGCGGAGGGTTACCATAGAAACAGATCCTTGATAATATTCACAGACTCCAAGGAAGCATGCAGAAATTGCACGGCAGGTAGAATCAACAAAGGGGCGCGGCGAATCCTCCTCGAGGCAGGGCTTCCGAACGAAAAGATACTGCACACGATTTTCTGGGTGCCGGGTCACACCGGAATAGAGGGTAACCAGAGAGCCGACAGTCTAGCTCGTGAGCTCACATACCGAGTGGGACAGTCAATAGACCCGGTTACCACTATGACGGTGCAAGCAACGTACGCGGAAATACTAAACCATCACCGAGGCAAGAGGATAATATATCCACCACCCCACCCATCTTTAACACAACACGAAGCAGTCGGCTGGCGAAGGCTGCAGACAGGAACATTCTCCAATCTACACATCCTACATAAAATGTTTCCCAATCAATACAGGGACACATGCCCGTGGTGTCAGGCCATCCCAACACTATATCACATCACATGGGAGTGCAGAAATAACTTCTCTTTCCACAAAGAAAAAAAAAATACCCAGTGCGGAACAGTGGGAGGGCCTGCTCCCCAGTGGCGTGCTCACAGTCCAAAAAGGATTGGTGCAGCACGCTCTCAAAGTGGCCAGGCTCAGCGGTGCTCTGGAATACGGGCGCCGACCACTCAAGGCGACGGAGACTTCAGTAAAACATGAAGACCTCTGTTAGCCGCTGAAAGCTGTAAATAAAGCATTAAAGTTTTTCCTTCCTTCCTTCCTTCCTTCCTTCCTTCCTTCCTTCCTTCCTTCCTTCCTTCCTTCCTTTCTTCCTTCAGTAGTATATGCTGTTCGTTTATAACCAATCTAGCCATAGGAAACTTCGCTTCAACTAACCTTTAAATACTACGTACACAAATACCTAAGCATTTATTGGCTTCAACCTGACGAAGTTGTTGAGAAGTTTAAATGCGTTAGGATATAGAGGAAAACTTGGGCGAGTTGGTGGAAGTTCATATTTGACAAACAGCAGCGCTTACTATACGAGGACGAAGTGGAACACAACTGAAGCACTCTTTTTTTTCGATTTACTTTAGCATGATGACTGTTCCACTTTAAACACCGAGCAGAATACATCTAGGTGTTTTTTTTTCTAAGCGCCTTTGATCCATTTTCTGCAAACCGCCCAATTCTTGGCCGATCACCCACAGTGTACCACTCGTGTGGAGAAACAACAAGCGCTCTTTTCTTCATGCCAGTCTAGTTCACACTGCGGTTTGTGAAAGCGTTAAGCTATTGCGGTAGTTCACATCATCATCGTCATCATCATCATCAACCTGGTTACGCCCACTGAAGGGCAAAGAAAGGCCTCTCCCATACTTCTGCAACTACCCCGGTCATGTGCTAATTAAGTCCCTGCAAACTTCTTAATCTCATCCGCCCACCTAACTTTCTGCCGTCCCCTGCTATGCCTCCCTTCCCTTGGAATCCAGTCTGTAGCCCTTAATGACCATCGATTATCTTCCCTCCTCATTACATGTACTGCCCATGCCCATTTCTCTTTCTTGATTTCGACTAAGATGTCATTAACTCGCGTTTGTTCCCTCACCCAGTCTGCTCTTTTCTTATCCCTTAACGTTACACCCATCATTCGGTAGTTCACAAATATACTTAAAGGGACCATGAGGCGGTGGTCTAACAGTTTTCAATTTATATTTGTAACTGAGAATAGAGGACCCAATATGGCTATGCACACCAACAAGATGGGCACTCAACGCGCATTTTAATCCGAAACTTCTATTTGAAATCACTGCCTCTCAACTCCTCTCACCGACAGCAACTGCCATTTTGTCAGGGCTGTGAGTTATCGGGAACTGAGGGGCCCCCTCCGTGTCGTCTGCTTTGAAGCAGTCCGAGGCTACATCGGACGTCTTCCTCCACACGCTTAGCAATGAACGGGCGTAGCGACTGCGCCACCGCTCAATAGTACCCGCAATTGCACTTGCGCGATAAAATGTAGCACCAAACCACAGAAATGCGCCGAGATGCACATGCAAAACCTGAACGACACATGGAGCAATGACGTATTTGTAGCACCTGCAATAACTTCCCATATTTGCGGTAAACAACAGCATGGCCCTCGAGACCGGTTTTTGTTGCCCGAGGGAGTCGTCTTCGGGGGTGCCCACTCATTTCGTCACAATTCAGTGTCTCCAGGCTGTTTTACGGTTCAAGTGCAACATTTAAAAAATTCAAACACAAAATTTTCTTCCGCCCCCAATGCACTCAAACTTTGCCAACTTGTTGTGGGATGCGTACGGTTTAACGTGCAAAGCATAAGTTAGGCTAGAAAATTTGCTTTCATGACCCCATTAAGTTATGACGTTATTATTTCGCAACGTTACACGGTCTACAAACAATGCTGAGAAATATGGGAAGTATATATTTAGCTAGCTAAGGAACATTTATTTATTTATTTATTTATTTATTTATTTATTTTATTTCACATACCAGGCCTCAAACGATAAAGCAATGTAGAGGCAAGTGGGTTACAGATTACTGAATAACAATGGCAAAACTATGGCAAGCTATACAATATGAATAATAGTGTAGAGCATTGTGATTCAAACAAAAGAACCTATGCGCGCGTTGCGCCACACTTGTTAATTAAGTTAGTGTGCTAATCTTCACAGCAGTTTATACAACTCATTAAACTACTAGCCGTACTAAACGTTCACCATGCTTGGCCTTTCTGACGAAACTCGGACTTTTTTCAAAGCTCTTACAGTACACCCCTGCGTGGCGTTTGTTGGCCGTGGGCCCAGTAAGTTCATAAACTCATAGGCCTGAGATCTCTATAGATATGGCCGCAGACTCCAGTCAGTGTCTTTGTGTATCGTAATGAGGGCATTCTAGAAGGGGCGAGTACGCGTCCATCCGCATAGCCGCAATCACATTCGATGCTGATAATTCTGCGCAAAGATCTTTTCTGTAGGCAGTGCCAATCCGTAAGTTATCAATTAGAGTTGCTATGTGTCTGTTTAAAGTGAGTGGATATTTAATTGATAATATAGGATAAATCGCAACTCCCGAAGCCATGGCAAAACCTTGTTCTTGTATATATACGTAGTATTCCATATGGTATTTAGGGCAGCTAAATTCCCCATAGTGGTACGAAAGACATTTAATCTGCTATAGGCTCTTTGTCCTGCCTCAATGCTGCATTGCTGCTATTTAGTTATTTATTTGGACGTTATGCAGTCCTATTAGACTATAGGCGGGGGTGGATGAGAAGGAAAGAAACACTGAGAAACTTGGTGTGAAAAAAAGGTGGCGCAATAGAAGTTGAGAACGAAAATAAAAGCAGCACGCTGAGCAACAAAGCTCATATCAAAGATGAAACTTGCCTCAACAAAACCAAGAATGCAGATAGGAAGGCATGAAATCTTAACAATCGATTTTACTAAAAAGAATGTTTAGCACCTAAACATGTTATATGTAACTTATATATAAGATGTAAGAAAGTTACAATAAGATGTAAGAAAGTTAAGATGTAAGAAAGTTATATGTAACTGTTTGGCTTCAAAGGTACAGTACCCAAACCCAAAACCTGGAGGATGGTAGCGAGATACTGGGATGCCTGGAGAGGGTACCTTACCGAACTTGCACCGGTATCGTGTGACCTGGGCTATAACAATGTCCCGGAATTCAATGAAAAACCACTGCGTGTTACGCGCGACCAACAGTTATGCGCTCTCGAGTGCCGCGGGAGCTACCATATCGTTCTACGTTTGTCATTTATGTGCTCTCTCTCCACGTGCCGTGTACACTTCTGCTGCCAAGCGTCCAGAGCGGGAGTCGCTTAAAAAGCGCTCGCTTTTTTTTTTTCGTTCCGCCAGCCTGCACAGCCCGGTGGCGGCCGTCCTACGAGAAAGCCTGCTCGTCTCGCTGCAGGGTTCCGTGCCAGTGAGTGCCACGCCCTCTGCGCATATCTGCGCTGCTTCGGTCGAGATCAGCAAGAGTTTGTACCGTTCGACCGCGGTGTCTGGTCTTTGCTTTACGAGAATTCTGTGAATTATAACAGGCATGTACCCAGGAGTACGTGCCGTTACCTCGGCTGGTTTTTCCTCACTTGTACCGCACTTTTCGTGCAAGATTGGCAACTGCAAACAAGAGTCGCAAGGAGTTGAGAAATTAAGCCATATAGTAAGGAAGGAAAAGTGAATATTAACAAATTTAACCGTTGTTTATGAAAATACTTATGGATTAAACATCTTTTTATTTAAAAAGGAAGTAGAAAAAAACGACGCCGGAAGTGGAGAACAATTCCATGTGTTTTGAATGATGCTTCTACAGTTATCAGTCGAGCCGCCTGACATATCCACTTCTCTGCTGTGCTTATGTAGGTGTTTTTGTGACCTTCCGCGGTGGGCGCAGTACGTCTGGAACCGCAGCGTCCTGCGCTCTACGCAGTTGTACGGGACTGGCGGCCACGCATCTTTATGCAACTTCCCAAATAATAAGAATCGGTTTTGGCACTTAACTTGGCAGAGCAGTAAACGAGGGATTCGAAAGAACTGTGATTGTTCCGCAAATATATATTTATAATTCTTCCAGAGCTAATTCAAAAAGCGCTACTTTAGTCGGATGCAACTTAAATCTGCAGTGAGGCCCCGTCCACGCCCTCATAACCGCCAGCCACCGTTCCTCCGCCAAGCTGCAAATAATTCGTACTTCAAACTTTTCCTGTTACTCAAATAAGGTGGTAACCACAGAAAATAAAATTATTAGTGAGTAATTTAATACGTTTTATCTCGCCCATACAATGAAATGGCGAAAGCCTAATTCATTACTCAACTGAAATAAAATAAAATGCTTGCTTCTGTGCAACTATATTTTGCCAAGTTTCACTTCAGTTGGCACTGAAGTTTCGTGAGTAAAACGGGTTCAGCAGGGAAATGAACTGTACCACAGACTTTTCAAGAGTGAAATGCCGAGACTTCGTACACTTCGTCCATGTCAATTGCACACCTCATTGCTTCCGCCGATCACAAGACTCTTCAAGAACCGCAGGCGCTCTGGAGGTATCAAGTACGACGCCATTTCGAAAAAAGCCGCATGACGACGATTTTGTTTGCTTCTGTGAGTGGCTGGCGGAATAACACGACCCCGCGCGGTTTGCGTGACTTGGTTGCCAACTGCTGTTTCTTTAAGTTGTATTATACTGCGATAATCTTTATTTGAAACTTCCACTTGTGCTTGACAGTGTTCTTCCTGAGCTTCGTTTTTGCGCGAGCCCATTTGGCATGGTTCCTTGTTTGCTAAGTAAAGGAGACGTGTATCTCACATGTATATATGTGAGATGCACCTTATTTCATATCCCTTTTGCGGGCTTGCACGTCTTTATGACGAATGGTGAGCGCTATTCACATTTGTACTAGTAAAGGTATCCCCCTCCCTTTTATTTGCATAGAAAAGTTGCCTTGGGTTGGGCTCCCCCCCCCCCCGCACCACCACCCCCCCCCATAAAAAAGAAGAAATCCTGGGTACGTGCCTGAATTCTAATCAAATAATATGTGCCGCACGTGCACTTTCCAGGACAATTAACATAAAATGCGCGAGCTTTATTGCTTCCGACAAAGCCAGTGGAACTCATGGATTTGAATGATAGCAATTGCCTGTAATGCAACTTGAGGGCCATAGGGATCTTATTTTCGCGTAAAGGCACAGTCAATTAATCAGACAAGCCGTTCGTACCGTCTCTTCGGCCTGCACTACATACATTGCAAAACGGAGTTACGTTTTTAACAGCACCAGGTACCACTGTCGACGCGTCGACACGCAGCCAATACCATCGAATGCTACTGTGCACGTTGGCTGGGCAAAATCTAGCAGTGAACTCGCATGTCTTCATGCCACACTTGAGCGACTGTTATAGAATAGCATTGCGTCTCCCTCTTATTCGGTAAGCGCACCACCATAGTATAAGGAGCTTAAGGTGACTGTTCGCCAATCCTTCCATGTAACTCCTTCCCCTGCATATGTCGTTTCTGTCGCTAACGTCACTCCGTGTTCACGTGATCAGTTCGTGTTACTAGGCGCCGGTATTGCGCAATCGCCAAGTGGAGGTTCGTCCGCTTACGTAACTCGACAAAACCTAGGCGACCACACAGCTCGGTAATTATCATGCGTCGACACCCTTTCTTTAATTAGGACCACGAAGATCCGTGACGAGCACACTCGCGCAGCCGCCACCTTGTTAAATGTCTTCACTGCCTTGGCAGGACTGAGAACGCAACCGACAATGCATTTGGTGCGAAAAAAAAGGACGGGTATCTTGTGGCCATTGGGTTGTTCTGGCGAAGTAAAATGTGCATAGATGAAACACTGCCTTTCAAAAGCTTCCTTAACAAGTGCTCCAAAAAGTTATATGTGGCCAATGTTTCAAACTGACGAGTCGTATATGGGCAACATTTCAAAGCATGTGACCTAACTACAAGCGATCGAAACCCTTGTTGCAACTGCTCAAAAAGAAACAGCTTCGCTGGAAGTTCGCTTGTGATTCTGTAAGGTCGCACACATCTGCTGTCAGGTTGTTGTTTTGTTCTTCGGCACATACCGCCTGCGCCCATTGACTCGATTTTTGCCGTTCCTCGTTGCCGAGCCTGAAATTGCGCAGAATTCTTAACGCAGCTATAATAAAATAGGTTACCCGTCAACTCCATGCCAAAATTTTGAGTAATGCAACTCATGGCCACAAGTAGAAGACATTTGGATTGTTAGTTTGTCGCACTCTATTTCGAGGTGCTAGCGCAATGACGCAACTTATGCGAAGATTCTATGTTACGCTAACGTGGTTTCATAATCACATAATATAGCAACTTTTTCTTTTGTTACTTCAATCGATATTTACGTTGCGACAAAAGTTGAACTCCTTGAAGTTACTTTACATTGAGGACTCGCTATTGATGAAGGCCGATTTCCGATAAGAATGACAATCCCTCAGTGCACAAATTTATCCTTTTGCTTGTTGTAGCAAGCATGAGTGGTTTTCACAAGGGAAAGTAACGATTAAGTTAGTACTTGCGCGGCATTGATGAAAAGTATCATCTGTGACTGCACCTTGCCACTTGTAACTTGACTTTAGTACACAAGGACACTACTAACCTACACTTGATTTCAGAATCGTAGGCAAATTCAGAAACCACACACCTAATGAGATTCTGCAGAATGCACAACCACAGTAATAACTGGATTGTGCCGATGGGACAGCCAGTTCCTTTATTAAGTTACAGATCTCGACATGAAGTTGGTGAATGTCCTACCCGAAACGCTTTTCGGTTGAAATATAATATAGTGCAACAACGGACAATCATTAACACCGACGAGAAGCAAGGCATCAGGCACAATAAGGCGATTGCAAAAAATGGCCAAATATTAGTAAAATCATTGTTAGAAGCATCGAAGTGAATGCAGCTCAATCGGTACGTGCCGGATAAAGAGCCTTACGTGTTCTTGTTTCCTTCAAGCTTCCTGACTGACCCAGCCTTGTGCCAGCGGTGTCTTAAGTTCCGTCACAAGTTTGTACAGAAAGTTGGTGGGTGCCTAAGAAAAAAACACTTCTGCGTAATAAAAAAAAGAAAGAAAACTGTGGTCTGTTAGCTCAGTCACAATGCAAAACATTTTGTGTGTGCGACTGCTCGCCCCTTTTCAGACCACACCTGTGTCTTTTTCTTTTTTGTTGTTGTTTAATAACTGCACAGTGGTGGGAAGGCATTAGAGCTGGCTAGTCCACACGCGGTTAACCATGGCTAATTCAGAGACTCCTAACCTTGCAACTTTCTTGAAAGAAAGTCGATTGTTAACGTCTTTCATAAATTTTGACATGTGCCTGCTGCAGCGAAGTGTTCTACGATGCGAACCCAGTCAAGAGCGAAGATCCAGGACTCGTTCTCGAAGACGGGTGAGCCAACAAAATTCGATGATATTTAGCTTCAATGTACAACCAGAATATTACTTTAAGCCTGGCTGCCTAATTGTTATCTTTATTATAATATTTCTGTTTTCTTTAGAAACTCTCTAGGCCGAGCGCAGGATGACAGTTACTGAACATTTTTTTTTCAAACTTATCTAGAAATTTGAAGCAAACTTGAAATCAAAACAAGCCAACAGATATATGTGTGCATATATCAGCAGAAAAGTGAAATAAATAAAAGATGAGTGATGTTTTAAAAATGCTTGAGACGGCCTACATCCTTGTGAAATTATTGAAATCAAGCGCCTCCTTCGACTGTTCCTTTGTTTCAATGAGCTGTCTTATTTTGCGCCTTCATTTCTTAGCGGCTACCATATGGTATCCGTCAAGTTCAGCATGTCATCAACTAGCGTCAACGTCCTGATGTTCATCGAAAAACTTCAGGTACGCACATATAGGTGATTTTTTTTTAGATTTATGCTGCCGCTGCTTGGGGCCGTCAATTGCAATGCATACTGCACTGTGCCTCGTTAATGAGCAATGCAGTCGCACAGACCAATTTGAGTTTTCTCTGTGTATGCCATATTGACTCAATATGAACTGCGCTAAAACTTAACTATGTAGCCGTGTCAAAAGGACGTGCACAAAAACTAAATTAAGCTACACTAATTAAGTGGTTACCGTGTCATCGTGGCGTTATCGGTAATGAAATTGCACAGGAAATGGCTCGATCGACTCACGGATCAACCCAGTATTTATCGATCTCACTTTCATGAATGGATGCTCTAAGAAAAGTTATGATGATGACGATGGGGATTTGTATGAATTTCACCTTTAGAACGGGCAGGCTCTGATCCAGTGCCTTAGCCGTAAGATTAAAAAGAAGAATCACTGAAAGACAGCCTAAGAAATAAATCAACGCATGTATAAAACCGATGACAGAACAATAAATGAATACATAAATAGACGTGTTAAAGAAACGAACAAAGGAGCGGGGTATGGCTTACAGTCTTAAGAGAGTTGAGTCAGGCCGTTATGTCCGTCATGTCTACAGGATATGTGCTGCTCCGCGCCAGCGCACTACACTTCACTGTTCAAATATGCGTCAACTTTCACCACTGCAAGTGTCGACACCCCTGTTTTGGTCACCGCCTGCTTCTCTTCGCTGTGGCTTGCGTCGCAGAATGCGGACGGACGGACGGACGGATGTATGTATGTATGTATGTATGTATGTATGTATGTATGTATGTATGTATGTATGTATGTATGTATGTATGTATGTATGTATGTATGTATGTATGTATGTATGTATGTATGTATGTATGTATGTATGTATGTATGTATGTATGTATGTATGTATGTATGTATGTATGTATGTATGTATGTATGTATGTATGTATGTGTGTATGTATGTATGTATGTATGTATGTGTGTATGTATGTATGTATGTATGTATGTATGCATGCATGCATGCATGCATGTATGTATGCATGCATGCATGCATGTATGTATGTATGTATGTATGTATGTATGTATGTATGTATGTATGTATGTATGTATGTATGTATGTATGTATGTATGTATGTATGTATGTATGTCATGAGCGTCCCCTTTGGAACGGGACGGTGGATTGCGCCACCAAGCTCTTGCTATTATGCTGCCTAATGTCCTACCTAGGTTAAACAATAAAAAAGGAAAAAAAAACGCCATGGGTTGTACAGCGCCATCTGGTTGACGGGGAGAGAGTCCCCCGCAGTGGAGTATTATGTGTTCCACGCACTCATCCACAGCACCAGAAACTCGGCAGGACACTTTGAGAGTGTCAGTGGTGGATTCGTAGCGACCGATATATATCGAGGTATTGTGCTCAGAGACGCTCACTTAGTGGCGTGCTGAACAAGTTCTATAGCCGACCTCTGTCGGAAGAGAATCCTACAATGTAGATATGACTCTACATCTTAAGAGAAGGCTTCTAAAGCATTGCTGTGTTTTTTTACGATCTACAGGGCACAGGGAATATCCTTAGTACTTCTTGTTTTGTATTTTTCGGTTTGTCTCTCTTCCTTCTCCCGTCATTCCAACCCCATTTTTCGCCAACTCACGTGGAGGGTACCAAGCCAGAGATTTGCTTCTGGTTAACATCCATGCCTTTCCTCTCTCTTTCACTCCACACACAAAAGACACAGAGAAAGACGTGAAACAACGTTAATATCTTTCTGTAACACGAAGTAGTTCGAATAGACTCAGGGAAGTTCAGTGCGCTGAACCTGCACAAGAAAAGTCCAGACGAAACACCCAATGTTAGTTGCACGGTGGCAAGATGCACACGACGTGCAACCATGCCAATAATGGCGGGACATGGAAATAGGCGCTTGTTAAGCAGGGTGCTCAGTTAGGATGAAGTTCAAGTTGACGCAGGCTTTTCTTAGCTGAATTGACTATTTAACCTTAGTGTCGCCTCTCACGTACGAAAGGTTTTGTGTGTTCATGATTCCTTAACGCCAACATTATGCATTATTACTTTCAAAGGCACCTCACTTCATTGCATGATTTAGTTTATTGAGCTGGTTGTAAGAGGAAGTTAATCAGAATGTATATCGTCAAAAACCTGACAAACACTCAACATTCACTCTCTAGCAAAACACTGCACACTGGACAATATTCATCAACAATCTCGATTCCATTTTATTGTATTACTGAACAGTTTGGTTAAAAGGGTAAACAAGAACCCGGGGCACTTCGCCGACCAAATAAAGATTTAAAAGAAAAGAAGACGTTTCGGCTCCCACACGAGAGCCTTGTTCACAAGTAAAAAAAAAATTGTGTGTGTGGGAGCCGAAACGTCTTCTTTTCTTTTAAATCTTTATTTGGTCGGCGAAGTGCCCCGGGTTTTTGTTTACCTTTTTAACCATGTTTCATCCCAACCAGACGGGCTTCCGTCAAACACTGAACTTCACTGAACAGTTTAATGCGATGAGCAAAGCGTGAACAAGGTGAATGCAGGAGCAACGTTTCGACAAGTGAACTTGTCTTCTTGAAGGCGACGTACGCTTTCCTCACCACAGTATATATAGGTGGGGTTCTTCTAAAGGGGAGAGGGTGTGAGGCGGGGTGTGCGGAAACGAGGGAACGTGTGCTAGCGTGTCGAATTGAGAATAAAGGAAGGCTGTGCACAAGGTCAAAGCCAGGGCCACTCCTCCCCCCCCCCCCCCCGGTCTGTCAACGCACGCGTGTTAGCTGGCGCGTCAAGGGCGTCAGCCACGCCGGCTGAAAAAAAAATGGAGGAGTGGAAAGGGGAAAAAAGGGGGGGGGGATACGCCAAGAAATCAAACGAAGTGTTGTTGCCTATAGCTTGAAGTTTAGCATAGCGAATAGATTCTAAAGCTCCCTTTGAAACGTTTATGCCTATTGGTTGCAATGTCTTGAACTTATGTATGAGGTATGATTCTCTGTATTTTCTTTCATGTTCAGAACGGCAATATTACTGTAAGATGTAGAGTTTAAGTTCATCAAAGTTATGACCTGGTTGGTTGAAATGCTCGGCGACGGCTTTGGGAAGCTCTTTAGATGTGTCCGCGCGATGTCCGTTTAATCTGACGTTCATTGATTGTCCTGTTTCACCGATATATTGTTCCTTACAGAAGGAACATTCAAGCATATAGATCACATCCGAACTTATACAAGTGAAGCTAGATTTGACTTCGTGTGTATAACTATTTGCGGTGCTTTTAATTGTAATGTCACATTAATGTCACTTTAATGCCACTTTAATGTCACAAAGCAAACAAAGCGTGTGCAGCAAACATGTCGACAGGGCTTTGATGGATTAAGGAAGCCTGGTCTATTGTAGCACAACAGAGAGGAATTGTCAAACTTGTGAAGGGCGCGTCTCAGGTGACCCAGATCCTGGCGTTGGTGGGCGGCTACCTGGGTATATGGCTCGGCCTCTCCATACGCACGTTCGCCGTCATCCTCGTCAACTGGGGCTTCGAGAGACTCAGGCGCCTGCAGCGATCCAAGTACGCGGCCGCCGAGTGAGTGCTCGTTCCCGTTTCCCACCGCGGCGCGGTCCTCTCGGACAATCGTGGATCGTGGCTCACTTCCCGGGCGCGACACGTATCACGCAATCAAAGAGAGACCGCAACGCTTACGACACACGTAGAAAGTGCCCGCTATGGATCGCAGCAAGAGCATGCTAGAGCCTCATGAGTATTGTGGGCACGAAAAATCGATGAAAACGTGCTAATAACAAGAACAGCTTGTTGCACGGGTGTGAACTTTCGATAACCCTCCATAGTGCTCTCCAGTACGCACTTCTAAGTGTTACGTTTTGAACCACCGTACATTAACTGATGCACTACGCCAGTTGATTGTACAGCTTCGCGCAATCGATCGCATCGCCTCGTATAGCCTATAAGGCAAATCCCTACAATCGCACCTTGTTGACCGTCCTTCGGCAGCCCATGGTCCTTCGGCGGCTCGCAGGGTTTCGAGCGTGGCCCGTTTCGTGCGGCTGGTCATAGAGGCCACGTGCCTGGTGCTGTGCGTGCGCAACTCGCTGGCGGACGTGCACCACTACTGGCGCTTCCCGGCCTCCGTCGTCTACAACGAGGACCAGCACGTGCGCTTCCCTGTGCTCACGCTGTGCTTCCCAGACGGGTACGTGTCTGACTCTCGCAGTTCATTTTTTCGCGCGCACGCTGTTCGGTTCTTTGATGTAGGATTTAATACGGGGCTCGTTCCCCGCTGCGGCAGGGCACCAGACGGGTGCGGAAAAAGGAAGGCAGCTTATTTACCCGTTAGGAGCGCGAATCTCTCTACTGGTCTTTACTATCAGCCACATGACTGTATCATGTATCGTGCCCTCATGATCGATCGTCTTTGAGAGGTTGATCAATCGTGAATGCGCTGATTATATGAAAACGCGCATGCTCGAGTGATCATCAATCATTCCATCACTGGTCGCACTTGTTGCCCAGGTCGGTCGCTTCTGAGCGCGGGGCGTGGCCGAACTGCAGCAGAGAGCGCCTCTGGTGCGGATTTCTGCTCTCCTTCGCGAAATGTACTGTTAATGTTTTGCGTGCAGTATTTGTAGTCATGTACTTTATTTTCCGCTGGGTGCAAGATTCTTCGTTATTTAGTTTTTATGTAGTGACTGTACACATACGGACTGTTCTTGTAACGCGCGCTATGAGTGGGCATTCGCAAGTTGCCGATACACCGTGCCCTGACAATAATTATTTACAGGAGGCTAAGCCTGAGTTGAGTCCTCTTATATTCCTTCGTTATCTTTAGTTTTTGCGTTTGTTCCTTTTTAGTTAGTTTTCTTTCTTGCGTTCCTTAGTCGCTGGAGTTTATTTTAGATTACAGGAATAGAAGGTAATTTAAAGGCCTACTTTCCCAGAATCTGATCGTTTAATATACAATAACAACAACAGTGGCGTTAGCAATACTCAGTCGTTGGAAATTCAGGCTACATGTCTGCTCATGTGTACAGCTCAGGAAGTGGGTTCACTTTTGA